>NC_037671.1:122538866-122838866 GCF_003255815.1 Theropithecus gelada | reverse complement strand
GGAAAGAAAGAAAGAAAGAGAAAGAAACAACGGCCGGGCGCGGTGGCTCAAGCCTGTAATCCCAGCACTTTGGGAGGCCGAGACGGGCGGATCACGAGGTCAGGAGATCGAGACCATCCTGGCTAACACGGTGAAACCCCGTCTCTACTAAAAATACAAAAAATTAGCCGGGCGTGGTGGCGGCGCCTGTAGTCCCAGCTACTCGGGAGGCTGAGGCAGGAGAATGGCATAAACCCGGGAGGCGGAGCTTGCAGTGAGCCGAGATCTCGCCACTGCACTCCAGCCTGGGCGACAGAGCGAGACTCCGCCTCAAAAAAAAAAAAAAAAAAAAAAAAAAAGAAACAAGGAAACAAAGAAAAACGTGAGTCCCATCTGACTCTGTTTTGTAAAGCAGACATGTATCTATAACCCTTGTTGTGGTTGTTTAAGTTACAGAGCAGCGATGATCCTCCCGGGTGAGGAGCAGAGTCCTCTGTCTTCCTGGGTGAGAATCGGGGTCCTCTCTGTCCTCCCGGGTGGGGAGCGGGGTCCTCTCTGTCCTCCCGGGTGAGGAGCAGAGTCCTCTGTCTTCCTGGGTGAGAATCGGGGTCCTCTCTGTCCTCCCGGGTGGGGAGCGGGGTCCTCTCTGCAGCTCCTCCTGCCTCTGTCTCCCCTCTTTCCTCCTCTCCTGCTTTCATATGCTCCTCCTCTTCCCTGCTTCTCTCCTCTTCCTTCTTTTCTTCTCCCTGCCTCTCCCTTTGTCTGACTTGCCCCTTCTCAGGAGTGCATATCCTCACACAATCTCCACCACAAGCATGTTCTGCCATTTCAGAATTTTTTTTTTTAGCCAAATCTTCAAAATTCCATAAACTTTGGTTTCCTTGAGTCAAAAATGTAGAAGCTTCTAATACTCATTGTGATAATTAGTACTGAGTGCCAACTTGACTGGATTGAAGGACACAAAGTGTTGTCCTGGCTGTGTCCGTGCGGGTGTTGCCAGAGGAGATTAATATTTGAGTCAGTGGGCTGGGAGAGGCAGACCCACCCTCAGTCTGGGTGGGCACCAGCTAATCAGCTACTGGCTTGGCTAGGATAAAAGCAGGCAGAGGAACATGGAAAGAGGACTGGCTGAGTCTTCCTGCCTCTATTTTTCTCCCGTGCTGGATGCTTCCTGCCCTCAAACATCAGATTCCAAGTTCTTCAGCTTTTGGACCCTTGGACCTTGGACTTACACTAGTGGTGTGCCAGGGGCTCTCCGGCCTTTGGCCACAGACTGAAGGCTGCACTGTCAGCTTCCCTACTTTTGAGGTTTTGGGACTTGGTTCGGCTCCCTTGCTCCTCAGCTTGCAGACGGCCTATTATGGGACTTCACCTTGTGATGGTGTGAGTGAATTCTCCTAATAAACTCCCTTTCATGTATACATCTCTCCTACTAGTCCTCTAGAGAACCCTGACTAATGCACTCAACCTTGGAGAGTTATCGAGAGAATTAAGTCAAATAACAGAATCAAAAGACTGACTCAGGTCAGGAGCTGAGAGATCCAGTTCCTTCTCTCATTCATGCTCAGATTCCCTCATCTCCTGCAGCACCAAAGGCATGGCGGGCTCACCCTGTAGCACACAGGTAAATTACAATTACATGATCTCATGCTGCCCACTGAATCTGGCACAGGCTTAAACTTATACCCCACTTTTTCTGTCTTCACTGCCCCCTCCCATGTATATCCCTCTATGACACTTCATTTCCGCTTACATCCTGAAACTCTCAGCTAGCAATTCTTTTCCTTGCCTCAGTTTCTCCATTGTGACCAGCATGCCCTGAGCCTCCTCCAGGTTCCCTTCCTTCCCATTATCGGGTGCGCTCCTGCTTAGCACCTTATCCCAGCTGCTCCTCACACCCTCACCTTTTTCCAGATAGATCTCCCTCTTCTGCACAGACTCCTCCCGGCTTCTCATCTGTTCTGAAAGTCAGCACGATTCCACGATCCTCAAATCACATTGCACACCAAGGACCCCGATGCTCACCTATTGCCTGGAGCATTCACCTTGCCCCACCACCCTCTTGTTCCTGCCTATCCAGCGTGGATTTCCTTACAGCACTGGCCTAGAACAAAATCAACCTGCAACTTTCAGTAATTCCATTTCTTCTGACTCAGTGAAAACATGGATGGAGCTCTGTCTTCCCCCAGGACTGGCCCCTCCTGCACTTGGATGGCTTTGCGCACTTCCCAATGTCCTGTCACGTTGAGTTTGCTTCAACTTCTATTTGTTCAATGAAATCAGTTTAACATTTTCGGAAAACATTCCTACATTCCACACCCAGTGCTGAGGGTAGGATCTCTGCTGAAAGCCACACTTGCTCAAGTCACCTGCTGAAAGCCACATCGGCTCAGGTCACCTGCTGAAAGCCACACCTGCTCAAGTCCATTGCTAAAAGCCACACCTGCTCAGGTCACCTGCTGAAAGCCACACCTGCTAAGGTCACCTGCTAAAAGCCACACCTGCTCAGGTCCACCTGCTGAAAGCCACACCTGCTCAGGTCACCTGCTAAAAGCCACACCTGCTCAGGTCCACCTGCTGAAAGCCACACCTGCTCAGGTCACCTGCTGAAAGCCACACCTGCTCAGACCCACCTGCACCCTGTGCTGCAGGAAGACAGAGGAGGCTTCTACTCTCATCTGGCCTTCCACATGCCATGCAGTGCATCTCATCCATAGGTTCTTAATACCATCCACAATCTGCTGACAAGGAAATTTGGAAAGTCTCCCCAGGTTTATATCTTTGTGATCCAAGGGGAAGTGCCAGTCCTGCCAGAGAACTGAGCCCTAGCTCCCTAAGCCCCTGTGTCTTTCCACTCCCTGTCCCAGGTGGTGCAGAGGCGTGTTTGTCAGTTGGGGAATGGGTGTCCTGGGAGGCACAGTGTTGTTTTAGTACTGTAGGGGGACTGCCCTCTCTTTCATTAGCAAATGTTTAAGCAACATTGTAAACATTTTTCGTGCAATAACCCATTAATGCTCACATAAGCCCGATTATGTGATGAATTAGTGACAAAGATTTTCTATTACAAACAGGAAGTGGGGGCTCCAGAGGTGAAGGCCCTGCCTGAGAGCACAGGACTGCTAAGTCTGGGCAGATGGAAGCAGGCTCAGCCCGCGGGACCCTTGCATCTAACCACTGCACAAAGCCCTGCCCTCCAAGAGTGGTGACTTGGGGAGACACCTGAGTGTGGTGGACCCCAGGGGAGATCCAGAGGAGAGTGGGAAATGCCATGTCTGCCAACCACGAGGAACCATCCAGTGAACACAGGCAGCTCCCCAGGACAGAGATGTGCACACAGGAGCCGCCGGGCACCGTGAGCTCTGCTTTCGTGAGTGCTTGGCATCTGGCCACAGGGTGATTGTATTTTCTGTGACACTTTTTATTCAGCGTGAGGTTTTCTTCTCCTTTATAGAGTTCTCTACTGAGTCCCTGATGATCCTTGGCTTAGAGCAACTCTATATCACATAGATCTCCAAATTCCCCAGACTAGAAAATGCACTTTTGAACAAATTGTGTGGCATTACTAGAGCATGATAGTTGGCAAAAAGAAAATTTGCAGGACTCAGGGCCCAACAGCCTGACAATCACAGATCAATCTCCATAGTTTTTGTCCACCTGTTGTGGCAAAGAGAGAATCTGAACTGTGGTCTTAAACCAGCGGCTGATGTGAAGCCCCTTGGGACCGAGTGGTGAGGAGCTCCTGTGCCAGAGTCATCCGACTGCACGTCCGGTGCTGTGTGACCTTAGAGGGGTCATCAGCACTTCCCAAACGCCAACACTTCCAGCACTGAAGAGGGGGTGTTGGTAGTGACTACAGCGTGGGGACTAGTGGCACCGAACGCTTTGCCACGCGGAATAACCAGGGCGGTCCATGGACACCCACGTGGAGTGGTGTGTGCTTGAATGAGCCCAGATCATCTGTCCCCCGCTCCCCCATCCGCAGAGCATTCAGACATCAGACCTTCTTACACGACTCACCCACACCGGAACAGAGGGGGCTGCTGTATCATTTTTGCTTGAAAATGATGATGGTGATGGAGGTTGTGAGACTTTGGGTCTGGTCTCAGTTTAAAAGGATTTAAGCAAGAGACACACAGCAAAGGAGATGCAGTGTGAAGTAATTTATTGCAAAGGAAAAATAATATTTTGAAAGTTAGGTGCAGAATAGACAGGAGAACTTGGGAGAGAGAGGATTCAGGGTGGGTCCTCTCCGGGGTGAGACAGCAGAGACCAGCAGGAGGGAGGCTCCCTCTGTGGGAATCTTCCATGGTTACCCAGGAGGGGGTGGGAAGACACACTGCTTGGGGCATGTTCTGGATGGTCCTCTGGGTGCACGCATGGTAGCTGTCCATGCTTGCTCACATGCCACATGTCTCAGGGTCTTGTATCTCCACCCAAGGTTTGCGTTTTATGAGTATAAAGAGCAAAGGGTCAGTTTGAGGACGGTAAAATCAAAGTGCACATGCTCTCTGCAGGGGAAATTCCCTACCGAAGGTAGCTTTGTTTGAGCGAGCTCAATGCCAATGCCAACATCGAGGCTTGCTGTATCAATTGTACAGTCACCATGTACACCAATGTCCACCACTACTGTGGACCGATGTCCACCCAAGGACACGGCTACTTCCTTGACTACCTATCCTGCCTCAGCGATTGGTATTTAATTTAAATTTTGGAACATTTTGAATTTAGAGTTTTTATCAGGGCTTGCTTCTATCCAGTGCTGACACTCCTAGCGAACCCCTGTGGCACAGAAGCCTTTGTTCTCTCATGGATATGTCACTCCCTTCTGACACCTCCTGTGATCCAAAAACCCAGGACTGACCAGCCCCAGTCTCCAAGGAACAGGCACGTTTTTCCTAAAGATGGATGTGCATACATTAAGCTGAAACGTGTGTACCAATGTGAAAAATAAGAAGATGCATTTAAAAAATGTTTCTACACAGAGTTATTTTTGGTCAATTATTAACTGATAACATGGTTGGATGAAACAAAGTGAAATGAAAAGATTAAATGTCTATTTACTTGAATGTGTGATTAATTCTATTTACCAAATATTTAAAATGAGCGTGTAAATGATAGGCACAGATTTTACTTTTAGACATGGATTAAATAGTGCGGACAAACAGACGAAAGGCCACTTGGGACTGGGTGCTCAGCGATGCCTCATCTGTGACGGCGGGTGCATGGCAATGCCTCACGCGTGACCGTGACATGAATATTTACAGATCCTTCTTATGCATTTGGCAGCTACTTTTCTCTTGGTTGAGTAAAATTTAAATATTTTATCAGGTGCTATGATAGAGTGGCAAAATGTCAGAAAAAACTGACTCAAGCTAAAGTGAGATTTGACTACCCCCTGGCTTGTAATCATTTTGCTGAAAAAATATAAACAAACAGAGTTTATTCTATATAAATTACATCTCCTCTATCCATCTATTTATCTGTCTGTCCGTCCGTCCGTTCATCCGTCCGTCCGTCCGTCCGTCCATCCATCCATCCATCCATCTATCTATCTATCTTTCTATCTGTCTATCTGCCTATGTATCTGTCTATTTAGATACAGTGAGAGACAGAAGGAGAGAAAGTATGTGTGGGCCTGGGCTTGATAAAATGAAGAGTAATCGAGTCATTGCAAAGACGGTTTATGTATTATTTCACTCAGGTTACTTTATTTTTGAACAAGCAGCAGATTTTTTTTCTTTGTTTTTCCCTTGGGTAGTTGGTTTAACAAGAATGTGACCAAATTATATGCATGTATGTAAGACCCAGCATGCAGCTCTGTCTCATGAAGTGGAATCACACCTTCCCCACAGGCTGACCTCTGCAGAAGGGGCCCGGCCAGGGCAGCACTGGAGCAGGGGCCACCCGCGGGTTCTCACCCACCCCAGCCACTGGATGGCCCCATCACCACGCGGGGTCCCCAGCCATCCCCATCTCCAGGTTTCGTGAGGACGAGGTGTGCTGGGAGCAAGCGTACTTGTGTTCCAGTGTGGGTGTGCACCGTCAACCCCTGTGCTCCAGTGTGGGTGTGCACCGTCAACCCTGTGCTCCGGTGTGGGTGTGCACCGTCATCCCTGTGCTCCGGTGTGGGTGTGCACCGTCATCCCTGTGCTCCGGTGTGTGTGTGCACTGTCAACCTTGTGCTCCTGTGTGGGTGTGCACCGTCAATCCCTGTGTTCCAGTGTGGGTGTGCACCGTCAATCCCTGTGTTCCAGTGTGGGTGTGCACCGTCATCCCTGTGCTCCAGTGTGGGTGTGCACTGTCATCCCTGTGCTCCAGTGTGGGTGTGCACCGTCATCCCTGTGCTCCAGTGTGAGTGTGCACCGTCAACCCCTGTGTTCCAGTGTGGGTGTGCACCGTCATCCCTGTGCTCCAGCGTGGGTGTGCACCGTCAATCCCTGTGTTCCAGTGTGGGTGTGCACCATCATCCCTGTGCTCCTGTATGGGTGTGCACCGTCAACCCCTGTGTTCCAGCGTGGGTGTGCACCGTCATCCCTGTGCTCCAGCGTGGGTGTGCACCGTCAATCCCTGTGTTTCAGTGTGGGTGTGCACCATCAACCCCTGTGCTCCAGTGTGGGTGTGCACTGTCAATCCTTGTGTTCCAGTGTGGGTGTGCACTGCCAACCTGGAAGTTTGCCAGGGAGCTCTGACATCCAACTATTTACTGTGGAGTCGGTAGGAACCCCTAACCATGGGGTGGGACTCTGCTGGGGCCAGAATTCACCTGTGACCTCTGTGCCAAGCAGCACAATGGGCCTGGCGCAGCGCTGCCTTTGTTTGGTTTGTTTTACGCGCGTGCTTCTTTGACATGTGGTACTCAGCTTCCGAATCACTTTTGTTTGATTTCCATGGTCTGTTTCCTTTCATCACGTACATTTCTTCTCTGAGCCACTTCTTCCCGCGTGGCGGTCAGCTCTGGGTAGCCTGCGGGTGTGTGCAAAATGTGTAAGACGAGTGTCCTCCTGTGACCTCCGGTCTCTGGGGTAGCAGTGAAGCCACTAGGCCTGCTGAGAACAAAGCTGTCACTTCCCAGCTGAAACGCACCCCACCATGCAGAAGCTCAGAGGCCGCCCCCAGTCTTGCAGGGCCCAGGACCTCCTGAGCCTCCATGTCCCTGTTTTGGCTCCTCAGTTTCCCCACCTTGTAGCTCATTTCAGGATGGCCTTTCAGTTCCTGCCTCCCTGACTCTCTCCCCGACTTCCATCCCTCCCTCCGCTTCCTCCCTTTCTCCTGAGGAACATTGGTGCCGCTGGCCACCCCGAAACCCCAGGGGGCAGGGGAGGCCCGTGTGAGGGCCGCAGGATAGAGCGGGGAGCATGGGGAGGTGAGGGCATCCCTTCGCTTTGGTGCACACAGGGCTCCAGTGCAGGCGCCTGCTGAGATCCTGGGACGTGGCACTCACCGCAGAGCTGACAGACATGTGGCTGGGAGCCAGGGAGCCCCACAGCAAGACGGCACCAGGGCTGAGCTGGAGGCAGCAGGAAGCCCCGCTAGGACCCAGCCTCCCAACTGGCTCCAGATAGCAGGGCCTGGAGCTAGGATGTGTTTGAGATTTTTGAGGGTTGGAACACAGCTTTAGCAGCAGCAAGCCAGAATCTTGCAGAAAGCAGCACATTGGCACCTGAGCGTGGCTTCTGCCTACAGAGGTAGGAGCATTGTGGCAAGCAGAGGCCGGCTGCACTGGTGGCTTCAGCAGGGACAGGAGAGGACTCAGGAGCAGCCCCCAGGGATCACCCACAAGCATGTATAAAATGGCTTTCAGGACTTCCAGAAACAGTCCGGGGAGGGGATGCTTTATACTGGTAACTAGAACAAGAGAAGTTATCATTATTACTGTTTACATACAGCTTTACAACAGGCTATACTGGCCTGGAGAAAACAGATAGAAAAGCAAACATACTCATTTATTATTACATAAGAACAATTCATTCACTGAATCCCAAATATTCATGGAGCACCAGCTGTGACAAAGCTGCTCTGGGTGTCCCTGTGAAATGGAAAACCACATATGTAAGAAAGCTTAATGTATGGATATAGAAGAAGAGTAAGAGATTTTGCCAATCAAATTTTAAAACATGACTAACAAGTGAAGAGTTTAAAAACACCATTATTCTTGAACAAAATCCTACACACCTAAATCACAAACATGGGCAGTCATCGCCTGATATATGAGGTTTTGCGTGTTAGCAGACGACTGCGTCGCACTTTTTCTTTTATAGTCAGAAGCGTGTGAAACGGGCACATGCTGATCCTCTGCCTTGAGGAGCTTCGTGAAATTTGTGTTATGATGTCACTCTGAAGCCCTTTGAGATGAGCCTGGGAGGTGTTGCCTGGGTGCACAGAGACGCGTCACAGTGTAGACCGTGGCCCTCCCAAGTCAAGTCAGGGGTGCTGCTGCAGGCATGTGGAGGGGACCCCATGCAGGAGCGCGTCATCATCCCTGGGGAGCTGGGGGACTCCTGGCAGACGCAGCCCCACGAAGCTGTCCTTGGGCCCCCCAGTGCTCGGTGTCCGGCTTCAGATAGACAGGCAGCTGTCCTATCGCTTCCTCTTATTTCTAAGCCACTGCTTGAATGCTTCTTACTCATATAAAGGATTTATGACATTGCTTTTCAGAATCGAGGAATTTCTTCATATCCTATGGCTTAGATTTTGCCAGATCAGAGGAAAATTGTGGCCACCCAGGGCAGGCCTATTCCCGGAAATGGCCTTTGCCAGTCGCGAGATCTCTAATCCACAGGCCTCCCTGCTGCCAAATTCCTGGCTTTTGAAGCCTGATGCTGGGGAAAAGCCACTCTGCATCAGTTAATGTTTCTTTTTCAAACTTTTTCCCCTTCTATTATTTCACAACCAAACTCTGCCAGGGCTTGGCTTTGAGTTATTAAAGGGCCAAAAGCATCATTTTCTTCAGATGCTTTTAAAGAGGAGGGGAAGGGTTTCCCAGAGATATGTGGTGCCTTCCCCGTGCACATGCTCCAAAATCACAGCAGCCTTCTATGAACTCTCGTGCAGGGCCTCATCTCCCATGGTTAATTTAGCAATAGGGATCGTGTGCTTCAAAGCAATACCTCATTCCTAGGGAGAAATTTATTTAACCTCAGGAAACTTTATTGCTGAATATATTAAGAACTACATGTTCGTGATGATGATATGAGAAATTCATCTATCAAAACATCACTAGAGGGCCGGGCGCCGTGGTTCACACCTGTAATCCCAGCACTTTGGGAAGCCGAGGCAGGTGGATCACTTGAGGTCAAGGATATGAGACCAGCCTGACCAACATGATGAAACCCTGTGTCCACTAAAAATACAAAAATTAGCTGGGCATGGTGGTGCATGCCTGTAATCCCAGCTACTCAGGAGGCCGAGCTAGGAGAATTGCTCGAACCCAGGAGGCGGAGGTTGTAGTGAGCGGAGATCGTGCCAGCACTCCAACCTGGGCATCAAGGGTAAAACTCAGTCTAGAAAAAAACTCACTAGGCACCCCATGACTATGTACAATTCTTTCTTGTAAATTAATAAAATAAACTTCTTTTTTTTAAAATGAGGATTATAGTTAAGAGCATTACATTAAAAAAGAAATGTTTATTTAATTATGAAAACTGAGATAATGAGGTAGAGTGTTTTTATTTTTATTTATTTGTTTATTTATTTTGAGTCCGATTCCCGCTCTGTCGCTCAGGCTGGAGTACAGTGGTGTGGACTCGGCTCACTGCAACCTCTGTCTCCCAGGTTCAAGCATTTCTCCTGCCTCAGCCTGCCGAGTAACTGGGATTACAGGCACCCACCACTAAACCTGGTTAATTTTTGTATTTTTTAGTAGAGACAGGTTTTCACTATGTTGGCCAGGCTGGTCTCGAACTCCTGAAATGAGATCGATTTTAAATGTTGTATATTGCAAGAGAGCAGTGAGAGACCAGGGGGCCCGGGAGACCAGTGTGAGTTTGCAGCCGAGCTCCCAGGAGCCACCGCTGTAGAGATGCAGGCAGGTCTTGTGTCTCTCTGAACCTCAGTTTTTTAATCAGTGAAAATGAGGGTGGTCCTGCTCCTCCCTGGACTCCTGGTGAGGGCTGTAATGATTACATAAAATCACGAGGGAGCGTGTCCCTGTGTGAGGCATCAGGAGCCTGTCTGGCCTCCCTGGCGGCTTCTCTCTGCTGTGGGCCCTGCCTTGCTGTGGCTTCTCAGTCACCCTACCATGGATGGGACAGGGTGAGCCAGAGCTTCTTGCAACAAGGAACCATCCACTCATAGTTCTCCCAAAAGCTTCTTAGTTGGAGCAGTATTTTGCAACTGTAGAAGTGGAAAAGATAAGTTATGGATTAATTTAGAGACGGCCAGATATGGTCCCATTTTTGTGTGTGTGTTTTGTCATGCATTGAATGAGACATAAGTAGTGATTTGAAGAATATGCTGTTTAAAATGGGCTTCAGGCAGGTGATGGGGGAGGGGGTGTCCTGACAGCCAAGCCTTAAGGGAATTGTTCACTGAAGCTAAATAATCATGAGATAAGTCACCAGAGGCCCCCGCTGTCTGCCCTGGGATGTCTGTAGTTAGGATTGACAGACTTGGCCAACATGCAAATGAAGCAGGACACCTTGTTAAACTCAAATATCAGATAAGCAAGGGATACTCTTTTAGTGTCATTATATCCCATGAAATGTTTGGGACATACTTATGCTAAAAAAAATTACAGTCTACCCTCAATTGAAATTCAACTGGTGTCCTGAATTTTATGTGGCAATCCCTGAGCAGACCTGCTGGTCCATAGAGGGCACCCTGGCTCATCCTGCAGTCTTGAGGTGTCCCGTAAGCTGTGCAGAGCTCTGATTTCCAGATAAAGTCACCATTTGTGGTACTGCAGGGGTGATCATGTGTTCTACAAGAAATTTTAAATTCATTTCAAAAATTATCTAACAAAATTAGTCTAAGAAATCCCACAATACCTGCATGACCACAGATAACGAAGTAATTCCATTACAATGACATGGCATCCTTGTTCAGCGGCGTTTCTTTTTGTGTTTCTCATTAAATAATCATGATCGCCTCATGAAAAGTGAGGCGACTTTTAAAACATAATTATAAAGCTTTTTCCCCCCAATTTTCAAATCTAGCTAGACGAATTTAGTCTGTATTTTTAAATGTTGAAAAAGCAAGTTCAGATCAGTTCATCCATTTCTTCAAACCATAACTGTAAAGAAAACCAGCAGAAATTAAGCCACAGAAATATGTTAAAGCACATTGCAGATGTGACTTGAACCCACAGTCCAGGAAACTTGGGTTTGAGGCTAAAACCTCCTCTTAGCATATCTTGTACCTTGCTCTCATGCTGATCTACTTTCATTTGAGTGTTCAAATTACAGCGTTCTAGTACATTCTGAAAGTGTTAATTTTCATGCTACAGTGGTTGTTTTCCACACAGCGACCTGAGGTTTTGGTTGAGTACAGTTAACGTGGTTGTAGAAAAGTCTGATTAAACTCTCATGACTACTGACCTTGAAACAAAAGTTATACAAACACCATGCGTCTTCAGCTTTCACGCTGTGTAAACTTACAAGTCAGACCTGTTTTGAAACTTGTTTTTAAATTAACAAATGTTTTGAAAAAGAGTTTTTAGAAACTTCATAAAATTAATCTTCTGGAAACCATAAGGCTTTTTTTGATTTCTTGAGAAGACCAGAGGTTGATGGTGCAGGTTCCTCCAGTGGCCTGAGGATCTCAGCGTTCTGGGCTATTGACTCTGCACTTTCCCTGGCCTTACCCCGTCGGTGGCAAAACAGTTGCTGGAGCACCAGGCGTCAAGTCCTTCCGCCTGCACCCTGGCAGAAAAGACAAGTCAGAGGAAGACACATTTCCCACAGAATTAAAATGACATGGCAGAAGATCTTTCCCGTAAGCCCAGTAACGAGCCTGGCCTCCACCCTTCGCCCGGTGCTCCGTATTTTCAGAGTCTCCTTGTAATCGGATCTGGAGCTTCCGAGGGCTGCAGATTCAGCCTCAACTCCCTGCTCTCAGATTCTCTTTGATCCCAGCTTCATGAGAATGCTTGTTTTATTTTTGAATGTACTACGATTTTAGTAGCTTACTTTCTTTCTTAACATATTTTTAATATTGTGAAATATAACATAAAAAATAGGCACAAGGCAATAACGTTCTCCTCAATTGTTTAATCAAGAAATGTGACCACACCCAGGTCAGTGCACAGAATGGCCAGGACTCCAGAAGGCCTGCGCTTTGTATGCCCTTCCCCGCGTTGCAAAGTTCACTATGCTACGGGCTGCAGTGCAATCACAGCTTTGCCTTTCTGCAGAGGCTTAACTCATCATCACTAAGTACGACGGCATTGCCTTCCTTGTGAATGTTACAGACATGCCATCATGCAGTCCAGTCCTTTGCATTCTCTCGGTTTTACTTGTGAGGTTCACCTGCTGCTACCTGTAGCCATGGTTCCTTTGGTGTCGCTGCTGTACACTGTCTTATTCTATTGCATCTGTGTTCCGAAGTTTATTTATCTATTCTCTGGTTGAGAAAAATGTAGGTTTGTACAGCTAATGCTAATAACATGGCTCTGAATAATCGTGTATGTCTCTCCATGCCCATAAACATAAATTCCCATTCACGAGTGGAACTGCTAGAACCCAGGTGTAGACACCTTCACCTTTAGTAGATATCACCAAACCATTTCCAAAGTGGTTTCACCAATTTTTGTCCCCCCAGCAGTGTGTGAGGATAATTATCATCTCTTGCGAATGCCTGGGACCATCAGTCGTTCCGAGGGTTGTGGAATAGCACTTTCCTGTTGACTTAGTTTTCATTCCTTGAGAATTATTGAGATTGAGCATATTTTCCTATATGAATTGTCCACTGGATATCTGTATCTTACATAATTTTCTTTTGAACTGATTGCTTTTGCTGTGTTGATTTGCAGAAGATCTTTATGTATTTTTGATAAGAGTCCTTTGTTAAATGAGTCTCAAATATTTCCTTTTTCTCAGTGGCTTACCTTTTTACTCTCTTAATGGGTCTTTTGTGAAAATAATTTCTTAGTGTATATGTGACCCCAATATAATTTTTCCCCCTTCTTGGCTGGTGCTAACTCCTGGAGAGGGTTAACTTACTGGCTTATACCTGCATTTTCGTTTCTTCTAATATACACATTTAAGGCCATAAATGTCCTTTAAGCATGGATGGAGTTGTATTTTGTAAGTTTCCATGTGGAGTATTTTCCTTGTCATTTACTTTATATTACTTTTTAGTTTACATTTTTTATTTGGCACGTGGTATTTGGAAGTGTATTGTTTAATTTTAAAACATATGCGTATTTTCTAGTCATCTTTTTGTTATTAATTTTTGGCTTATTACACTGTGGTCAGAGAATGTGCTCGGTATGATGCCAATACTTTAAAATGTAGTGGGATTCAGCGTTTGGTCAAGCTTAGCAAACGTTTCAGAAGTGCTTGTAAGACAGCAACAAAAACATCTTCACAAGCAGCATCTTATTTAAGTCTTGCAAAAAGCTAAGGCATGAGCACTACCATTACTTACATTTATAGGGAAAGAAATTAAATGAGGTCATACTTGTTAAAACTTGTGAAGATCGAAATATATTTTTCAGTAAATTATTATTATCACTTTAGATTTTTGATTTCATGCTCTGAGCTAGTTATCGACTTCTGGTATTGTATGGTTAGGGGAAGGTTTGGGCTTTGGTAACTGTGGAAACTCAAATCCTCACTACCTGTGTGGGTGGCCAGGAGGCCTGTGTGGCCATCTCACCCTGGGAGTGTGACTCCTCCAATGTGGGACATGTTGTAGGTGTAACACACACCGATTTCAAAGACTGTCCAGGAGGCCTGTGTGGCCATCTCGCCCTGGGAGGGTGACTTTCCCAATGTGGGATATGTTGTAGGCGTAACACACACTGATTTCAAAGACTGTCCAGGAGGCCTGTGTGGCCATCTCGCCCTGGGAGGGTGACTCCCCCAATGTGGGACATGTTGTAGGTGTAACACACCGATTTCAAAGACTGTCCAGGAGGTCTGTGTGGCCATCTCGCCCTGGGAGGGTGACTCACCCAATGTGGGATGTGTTTTAGGTGTAACATACACTGATTTCAAAGACTGTCCAGGAGGCCTGTGTGGCCATCTCACCCTGGGAGGGTGACTCCCACAATGTGGCATGTGTTGTAGGCGTAACATACACCCATTTCAAAGACTCTGTAGGAAAGAAAGAATGTAAAGTATCGAATTAATATTGTCATATTTAGTACATGCTGGAATAGTAATCTTAGGAATAGACTGGGCTGAATCAAACATATTATTACAGTGAGTTTCATCCTTTTTTTTGCGTTATCAAGGCCGCTCCTGAAAGATTGAGGTAGTGCTGGCCGTGGTGCTTTCTCGCAAGCAAAGTGCAGGTCTGGGAACAGGCACTAACTAACCACAGCTGCTTACTGCGACCTACAGGTGTCCTGGATTTTAACCTGTTTTAACTGCCCATATCACGGCCATTTTCCATGTCTTTTCTAAATCTGCATTTATAAACATAAATACAAATCAGTTGTATTTACATAGTTGTGTATTCAACTGTAGACAATCAGAAATTGACAAAGAATGGTTTAAGTAACAATATTTTCTCTCTTAACCGTTTGTTAGAAGAAATTGGAAAGAGGGAGTGACAGGCTCTGTGCACTCAGGATGTCAGTGGGAACTGTGAGTCTTATGTTGTCCACACCCCATTGTCTCTTAGGTTCAGAATGGCTGCCACACCTCCAGGCATCACATCAGCATCCCAGCAGGAGGAAAACCCGTCAAAAGCATTTGCTTTATAGGACTCTGTCCTTTTCTTCAGGGAGGGATATCTGCCCCCATCCACAACTTATAGCTCACCATGCAGAAATGAGTATTATTGTCTCCATAGGCCCCAGGGAGGCCGGGCGCTGAGCCTGCACTGAAGGCAGGACAGTGTGGGGTGGGAAGCTGCAGGCTACACCATCTTCCCAGGGGAAGAAGCCATAGCACCTTGGGTTACAAGGGTTTGACGTAACTCTTCCAACATTCCAGAAAAAAGAAATGAAGCAACAAAGCATAGTTTCTAAAAGTTTGAAAAAAAGGTTTTCATTAAAAGATCAACAATATAGTTTCACTGAAATATGCTTTTTAGAAAAGACTTGTTTATGTTTTTTCTCTTTTCAACCTGAAATCCAGCTCTGATGTTTTATTATTGTGGGTGGAGATGAATCTCCGCTCGTCTTCCCTCATCGGCTTTCCTGACCTTGTGAAGGGAAGACCGGGGTCCCTGACACAAAAGACTTCTTTTCACAGACCCCTCATCCAGGGGCGGGGCTGCTCTCCTCTCATGGTGGGCACAGGTGGTCTCCTATTTACATCTGAGCCTTGCTGTTGGCGTTCACGCCCCCAGAGGAGTCCCGCCCCGGAATCAGGCTCACTCCGTCTTCCTTTTTGAAGACAAAGTCATATTATGTGATTTCCTTTTGCTTTGCACAAATCAAGATGCCGTCCCACCAAGGCTGGGAGCTAGTTCTGCGTCTTTCAAGTCACAAGCTGATCCCTGACCTCAGGAGGACTCAGGGAGGCCCCAAGAGACCGAGGTCCTGTTCAAGCCCACGGAGATGGTGCTCAGGGAGCACTTTTCATGTGAAAAGGAGGCCACATCAGTCTCTCCCCATCTGGGGAAACCCCAAGCAAGCGAGCGAGCGGAGACTTCTCCGGGGACCCGGTCGGCCCTGGGCTCCTCTCCTGTCAATTACATCACCTTTATTTAGCCCGTGCTGCACTGAGTCATTTCTTCTGGAACAACTACAATGGATACTTTGTATCTTGTACCTAAGCACAGCCTCAAACATGTTCTCATTGGGTTTGGGCCCATGTCCTTCATTTAGCTTTTTTTTTTTTTTTTTCCTGAAACAGGGTGATAAGTATTATCTATTTATTTTTTTATTTTTATTTTTCTTGAGACAGAGTCTCGCTCTGTTACAGACTGGAGTGCAGTGGTGCAATCTCAGCTCACTGTGACCTCAGCCTCCCAGGTTCAAGCAGTTTTGCTGCCTCAGCCTCTTGGGTAGCTGGGATTACAGACATGCACCACCACACTCAGCTAATTTTTGTATTTTTAGTAGAGACGTGGTTTCACTATGTTGGCCAGGCTCGGTCTTGAACTCCTGACCTTTAGTGATCTGCCTGCCTTGGCCTCCCAAGGTGCTGGGATTATAGGTGTGAGCCACTATGCCTGGCTGAGACAGGATGATAAGTTTTAAAGAGTAAGGTCTGTGTTTATAGTGAGTGCTGGTAAATAAATTTGATGTATTTTTATTGTATTCATTTTGCAGTACAAAATATCTTACTTGGGTCCTAGGTGTCTTGATAAAAAATGGCTGAGCCAAAAATCCACGTTTTCCTTCATGACTAAAAGGGTGTGGATATTTCTCTGCCCAAATTTCACGTTGAATGGAATCCCTAATGTTGGAGGGAAGTGATTGGGTTACGGGAGTGGATTTCTCATGAATGGTTTAGCCCCATCCTCTTGACACTGTCCTCATGATAGTGAATGAGTGCTCACAAGATCTGGTTGCTGAAGTGTGTGGCGCCTCCCACACCTGCTCCTGCTCTCGCCCCCTGAGATGTCCACCCTCCCTTCGCCTTTCGCCATCTCTTTGCCTTTCGCCATAATTAGAAGCTTCCTGAGGCTTCCCCAGAAGCTGAGCAGACATCAAACCATACTTTCTCTACAGCCTGCAGAACCATGAGCCAAATAAACCTCTTTTTTTATAAATTACCCAGTCTCAGGTATTCCTTGATGGTAACCCAAGAACAGGCTATACAGTGAGCCACATGAATCCCATTAATGCAGTGCACACTGTAATCAGATTGCTTTCAAGTTCCGTCTAATTGTCTTCATTTAACATAGGTTGCAAGAACAGTTATATGTAACTGCAGTCAAACCGTAAGACGGAACAGGGTAGTTGCTAAAATAAAGCAACATATCAAGAAGTAAGTTTTGAAATTGTTTTACTAATTGAAATTGGATGATCACTTTTAACTTTATTCATAAACCTATCAAAACTTTAGACACGTTTTGCTAAGCAAAAAGACATCTTAATACAATTAAACAAATATATATGTACATGTTCACACATGGGTATGGGAAAAAAGCAAAAAACTGGTTGCTGAATTGCTTTTGTTAAGAAGCCAAACAACTGCACCTCAGTCTCTGGCAGCAGGAGCCTGAGCCTGTTCTTACAGGAGCCTGAGCCTGTTCTTGCAGGAGCCTGAGCCTGTTCTTGCAGAAGCCTGAGCCTGTTCTTGTGATAACAGACAGTTCTGAACACAAATGTGCTGGTCTTTCTTCTTCAGCTTCACCCTTTCCTGTTCTCTATCTTCAGTGTCTGTCTCGGGACCCACCTCTAACCTCCCTCGTGTCTTCCATTTCCGAAGGCAAGTTCCTTAAGTGGAACCATCTCTGTGAAAGGGGAGGCTGCAATGGTGCCGTGAAGAAAGACTGGGAATGGTTTCTGTGGAAACACAGCCAGGCCGGGCGCCACTTCTGAGTCTGATGCATTTGTCAACATATTTCCAGTCTCCTTCCATCTTCTGCTCCTTCCTCTTCCCTCTGCCGAATTTTGCTCTTCCGCAGTTCTTGAGGCACATTTTAGGCCCTGACCAACAAAGACTTAAACAAGCACAAGGGGAAAACAAAACTAGCTTAACCAGTTCACTGCTAATTATTGCCTGTTAGCATGAGAAGAAGAGCACAATTCTTCACATTTTTGGTTAAGGAAACGTTACCCACACATTCACATGTAAATTGATTCTGACCAAATTGTTTGGAGTGGGAATTTTAGTTCAGCTGTGAGCACTGTCTCTCAGGGGCTGAGAATGAGCCCAGCAATGGGCACCATCACATGCAGGAACACACATTTGCCACACACACACGCACGCAAACACAGCAACACATACACATGCGACACAACACAGACACACACACAGTGTGCATGATGCACACACACGTACACAAGGACAACACACACGTGACACCACACACATGAACACAGTGTGCACGATGCACACACACATGCACACAAGCACAGCAACACATACATGTGACACCACACACACAGTCTGCACAATGCACACGCACATACACACACAGCAACACATACACATATGACACGACACACACATGCACACAAGCACAGCAACATGTAACATGTGACACCACACACACAGTGTGCGTGATGCACACATACACACATGCACACACACAGCAGCACATACACATGTGACACCACACACATGCACGCACAGTGTGCACAGTGCACACACATGCATACACACCTCCCACACACTCACATCACAACTAAAAGACTGAGGCATCGTCCAGAGGAAACCTTTCAAAGTCATTGCATCCGCAGTGATATTGCCTATAAATCTCAGTCCATGCATTCTGTATGCAATAACTATCGCTAGCCTTATTACTGAAAATGCTATTTCTTTGTATTTCTGAGCTGAAATTTCACTAAGATTGGGGTAAACCTAACTTTAATTATTCTTGGGATGTAAGCCTCAGTTTAGGAGACTTGCACGAGGCCAATAGGTTGTGTACCTAGTATTTATATAATGCTTACCAGGTGTCAGGCACTGCTTCAAATGCTTTGTAAATATTAACTCATTTAATCTGCACAATAAATTCAGAGGGATGTGTGATTTTATAAATGAGGAAGCTTAAGGACAGAGATGTGAAGTCACGTGCCAAACGCGAGACAGCATTAGGAAGACAAGTGGCCTCTGAACTTCTTGCCTGGCTCCAAAGCTCATCTTCTCAGTCAGACCTCCTGAGGTCACCATCTCTCTGCTCGCTTACCTTCTAGTTACAACACCCACCAGGCCGGGCCCCAGAACTATTTTGTGAAAGTGTCCGTTGACCCGGTTTTCCTAAACACACCTTATATTCCTGTCTGATGCTTCTTTACTTCATGCCAGGAAGCAAAGGACTGGCTCCAACTGTCTCCAAATGCTTAGGCCTCCCCTCCGCACACAGAGGAGAGGTCTCGGTCTGTCATGGTGCTGGCATGCCCTGGGGTCCTTTTCCTATCCCACCCGCTTCCAAGATGCCATTTCCAAGACTTACCTGGTTTACAAACACCGTTCTTTTTTGTCTGAAAACTTCCAAGTTCTCCTGAAGGCCTAGGCTTTGGGAAAGATCAATTCTTGATATGCAGCTACTTCTGTGTGAAGAGGGAGAAGAGAAGGAGGAAGTGGCAGGGAGAGGAAAACCCCGTGTGTGCACATTCCAAAGCACCCACAGCCACAAACAGCAGATCTGATGTTTTATGATACCTTTTTACTAAATTATTGTGTTTCTTTCCTTCGTTCTACTGGCCCAAGTCCTAGGTGCTTACCACCAGCTGATGAGGTGGGCTTATTGGATGCCACCGAGATTTGAAACAAGAGTCTTCCAAACCAAAGTTTCGACTGTGAAGTCATTTCTTGCTTAAAAGGCCAGAGGAATCTCCTTAAAAAGGAATGGAACATCTTAGCACTCTGTATCTTTTGGCTTCAAAATAAATATTTTCCTGTAAACGGGTCCTTACTAAGTGTTAGGGTGAGTGAGTATGTGCTCTTGAAATGTGCTATGGTGGAATGAAAGCTTCAGTCACCTGCAGACATTTCCCCGATGGAGATAAGCTTCTTCCAGTCCAGGCCTGGAGTTTCCCTTACTCCATTGGAAAGGAACCCGGACTGGTGATAATGACAAGTCAGCAGTGTGGCTTTCATGCACCAGGGCCAGTGATGGAAATACCCTATTACCCAAGGCTCGCAGAGTGCTATAAACTTGGGGACGGAGGGGCCGCAATGCCTGGGGAAAAGCACAAAGCAGCCTGGAGACAAGAAACAGACTCACCAATCAAACGCTGTGCCTTTTCCCCCGGTCCCAGGATGGCTGCCCTCATGATTCTGGTGGAATCCCTGTCCTC
This sequence comes from Theropithecus gelada, assembly GCF_003255815.1. Taxonomy (NCBI): domain Eukaryota; kingdom Metazoa; phylum Chordata; class Mammalia; order Primates; family Cercopithecidae; genus Theropithecus; species Theropithecus gelada. Next base: position 122,818,855 of record NC_037671.1, on the reverse strand, counting down.
CAGCGCCACTGTGCTGGGCTGGCAACGCCGGTGCTCTCCATTAGCTAGAAGGACAAAGAAAGATTTTAATTTAGTGTCAGAGTAAAGAAAATGCCTTCTTCCATGGAAACTGTAACACTGGCAGAGTTTTAAGTTAATGGAATCAGATATTTAAAAAGGATCTGCAGAAAGGAATTAGGAAGAATGCTTCAAAAACATTTTAAATACTGCTTAGTAGATGCTCAATGTTTACCTAAATCAAAGATGTGGTTTGCCCATATATTTATTTTAATAATTTAAAATATGTCTACATGTACTAATTATCTATATTTATCTATCTGATTTTTTTCCTCAACGACCAATACACAATGAGTGACATATGCTGCATGTGTACTGTTTTAAAGACATAATGTATATTTAGGAAAAGAGCTTTCACATTACTGCCACTTTATGGATCACTCTGCTTGGCTATCTTTTTAAATTTATAGGCCTTATTTCCCACTAAGACTGGAACACCTTCCAAAATGTTTTCTTTTTTTATACATCTATAATAAGACCAAATAACAGTAGTGGCAAATTCACCATGCTCTTGAAGCATGCGTTGGAACTCTCTCTTTGCACGGGTAAACGAGCCGCCAAACAGATCACCTGCACGGAAAGTCCTTTGCTCATTTTGTGGATCTGTGTTGCTGCCAACTTTTCCGTGTGCTCATGTTCTGAAGGAGAAGCAAGATGGCCCTGTTAAAAAGTCCTACTTGGCATTTGTCAAGGACGTTCTGCTCAGGAGAGAGACTGAGGCTTCATGTGTGAAAACCCTGCAGGCTGGGGAAGTGCAGCTCGAGCTGACCCCTTGTTCGGGGAGCTGATGAAGACACGTGCCACGGGAATGAGAAAGCTACTCCTTAAGCATCAGTAACAGAGGGTGTCATGTGGATAATACAGGGGCTGAAAAACAATAAGATTATTTGGGTGTCCCCACCCAAATCTCATCTTGAATTCCCACATGTTGTAGGAGGGACCTGGTGGGAGGTGATCGAATCATGGGAGCAGGTCTTTCCTGTGCTGTTCTCAGGACCATGAGTGGGTCTCACGATCATGAGTGGGTCTCACGAGATCTGACGGTTTTAAAAACAGGGGTTTCCCTGCACAAGCTCTCTTCTCTTGTCTGCCACCATGTGAGACGTGCCTTTCACATTCTGCCATGATTGTGAGGCCTCTCCAGCCACACAGAACTGGGTCCATTAAACCTCTTTCTTTTGTTAATTGTCTTTATCAGCAGCGTGAAAACACACTAATACAGGTGGGTTCAGACAAAGAACTGTTGGCTCCACATGGTGGCAGCTCCTGTGCCTCCCGCCTGAGCTGAGGGTCTGTGGCTGCAGGCCCAGCTCAGGAAAGGAGCTGCTGGAAACTGTGGAATGAAATGAAATAGTCCCATCTATAGTTTTTCTGGTCATCTGTTGAAAAAGACTTCAATGCTTACAAAATAACTGTTATTGGTGGTAATAGTCCAGGCCCATGACATTCTTTAATATTCGGGAGTATCAGAAATCTAAAGATTAGACCTAGTTATCAATAGAATATTTATTTAGGAACTTAAAGACATCTGGGCATTTCATGTAATGAAAGTGGCAAAACCCTCCCTCTTTGCACGGCTCTAGTATGAATCATGACTGCTATTGGAGAGGCTCTCATACTCTGTGCATGCAGATGGTGTCTGAGAGCCAGGGGACGATGGTGTCTTGCCTGGGCTTTCTCCTTTCCATCTGGCAGGTGCCAGCTTCTAACCATCTGGCAGATGCCAGCTTCTAACCAGCATCGGCTACCATGTCCACTGTCATCTATTTAGCTAATGGACAGGGAGCACCTACTGCGGGCCAAGCCCCCAACAGGCACCAGAGATTGGGTGGAGACAGACAAAACCAAGCCCAGACAAATTCAATTAGTTGTTTTATGGAGGAAAGAAACAAGGACCATGCATGAGAACAACTTGTTCTTGACGTCTTCAACCAGACACTGAGGTCAGCTCTCGTCAGCAGCTGGGTCTCCTTGAGGTTGACTGGATGGGAAGGTTGTCTGCATTTCACGTTTTAATTAATTTTAAAAGTTACTTAGATGCATTATTTCATTTACTATTTCTCATCCTGTGCCAGTGGAGAAATTGTGAAGCCCAACAGCATATATATTTTAAAATGCAGTTATAAAAAAGCATAAATACGAAAACAAAAGCAAAACAACTAACCATTATTGATTGTGTCATACTAAAACACTGTTTTAATTTTGTGGTGTGTTTTGGGGAATTTTTCCAATTTATACTCTGAAATAATGTTGTATTCAGAGCATACACCAAAAATAGGGGCCCTTTTCTTTATCCATTTAAGATTCTCTCCCTTGTTTCTATCTATTGGTCATTCACTGAACCTCTTGTCCCTTTGACTAACTGTATTTATTTTAAAGGCCTAATGAAATATTTCAAAGCAGTTATGAATAACCAGATAATCAGATGACAGATGAGTACAAGCCACTAGCAGAGGACATGAAATGTGGCGAATGCTGCCAAAGCAAAGGCTTCACTTCCATCGCTTCCTTCTCCCATTCCTCAAGTTATCACTGACTGCATTGGTGTTTATTCTTCCCAAATATCTATTCGTATTTTACTACAAATGTGTGGAGGTTTGCTCAATATTTGGTATTGATCAGTCTGTGTATTTTTTTTAACGTGTAGAAGGGGAATCTTACATTTTACATTTTTCATGACTGACTTTGTATGTTAAACATGTTCCTCGTGAGATTAATTCAGGTTGAGATGTGTAGTACTGTTTATTTATTACCCCACCAATGAATGCATTACTATTCACACAGTCTCCTGTTTTCATAGACTTTTAGTTGTTTCCAATATTTTGTCCTTCTGTCTTTATGAAAATCTGTCCCATTAGGCCCTTGTGGAAGCACTTTTTCTAGACTGGAAATCTAGGAGTGGCATAGCTGGGCCACGGAGTCATAGGAACTCATGTTTCCAACTTCAGATGCAGCCACATTTTCTCCCAGTCTTTGCAGGAATCACACTCCCATGAATGTGGAACAGTTTTCTTAACCCTTTCCAGATTTCTATTTTGCTCATAAATTCACTTATTAGTCCAGATTCTCCAGAAAAACAGAACCAATAGGATGTAGAGAGATATAAGAGGAGATGGATTAAGACCATTGGCTCCTGTAACTATAGAAGCTGAGGAGTCCCATGATCTGGCGTCTGCAAGCCAGAAAGATTCTGGTGTAGTTGAGTCTGAATCTGAGGCCTGAAGGCTGGTGAGCTGCTGGTGTTGACTGAGGAGTCCAAGACCTGAGAACCTGGAGCTCCAGTGTCCGAGGACAGGAAAGGATGGATGTTCCAGCCCAAGGAGAGGGAGGGAGTGAAGGAGGGAGGGAGAGAGGGAGAGAGAGAATGTGTATTTCTTTTCCCTGGTAAAGTCGAATATCCTGTACTCAGTTTATTGATTCAAACATTAATTTCATCCAAAAGCATCCTCACAGAGACATCCACAATAACATCTTACCAACTGTCTGAACATCCCTCAGCCTAGTCAGGTTAACACATAAGATTAGCCATCACAATTATGTTGTTTTAAAAGTACTGACATAACTAATTGTGATACCTTGTATCATAATTTTCATCATCTTTTTTCTTCTTTCTTTTGTACCTGTATTTTTGTGACTACTTTATGACCTTTGTTCTTTATTATAAGGCCTAGACAATCTTGCCACATTTTATTAAGAAAATCCTGCTGAGATTATAATGAGAAGGGCATGAAATCTATAAATTACTTTGCAGAGTTTTGAGATCTTCACAATATTGAATATTTCTATCCATGAACATGGTAAATCTTTCCATTCACTTATCTGTTTTTAATATGCCTCAAAAATTTGTAATTTTCTCCATTTCTATCTCATGAAAATTTTGTCACTTTCTGTTTTTATGGGGTTTTTTTTTTTGTTACATGTAATGTTTCTAAGTCTTGAGTTATTCTTTTTGATGGTGCAAGGGAGTATAATGGAATTTTAGCTGTGATCAATAACTATTTTAATTTTTCCTATTAACCTATTTAGAATAGTGCCTGCTCTATATTGAATACCACATGAATGTTTGTTAAAAAATAAGGAAAGCTGCTCGTTCTCTAAGTTAACTCTCAGGTAGCTCTGGCGTGATTACGACATCCTCTCTTCCTATCCTGCACCTTGCACTCCCCACTCAGTGCTAACGTGCATCTCCAGCGTAGCACTGAGTAGAAGCTGGGATCATGAGCTTCCTTGGTTTCATCTGAAGTCTTCTAGGGAATGTTGCTTCCATGTCACTGTAATTTCTCATATTTGACATGGTTACTTTAGTTAGCCATTCCTTATTGGAATAAGAGTATTCTTTTATATTTTTAGTTTGCTAATTTTTTTTTAATCTCACCATGTAGGATTTTTTTTTCTCCTTGAGTTTGTTGCCATAGTAAATTTTGAAAAGCATTAATAGATTTTCTAACCTTTTTGTCTTGCTGACTTAGAATGTACTCAACTATGTCATGATGTAAATATTTTAGTATATTTTTTCTGGATTTTCTTTCTTAACATTTTGTTTATTACTTTTGCATCTATATTCATCAATAAGATTGACATGTAATGTTTTATTTTTATGCTGTATTTTGCTGGGCTAAGATTTTGATATCATATTCAGTGATTTGGGGAGTGTTCCTCATTTCCTGGTCTCTGGAAGAATATGTGTGGTTATACAGTTATTTGCTCATTTAATGATTAACAGAACACATCTCTAAAAAGACTCTGAGCCGGGGAGATACTTCTTTTCTGTGTATACACTTTTAACATGTATTTCCATTAATAGTCATAAAGAACATTTGGCGAGGATTGAAAGGTGCCGAGGATCTGTCTGAAAACTGAATGCCATGGACAAAGTGACAACACACGGGGCAGAGGAGACGTGAGGCGACGCCGGGCAGCCTGCTCATAAATGCTCCTAAAGGGGAAAACAGAGGAATGAAGGAGCTAGTGATAATATCAACCACTAACACCTATTAAGACTTCATGGCTCTCAGGCGCTTGAGAAGTATACTTCTCCAAACACCTTAGGTTGGTGCTGTTATCTTCCTTCTACAGATAGGGAAACTGAGGCATGGTGCATTTAACTAAGAGGTCTTGGATCCCACAGTCCTTAGTGGTGGAGCCGGGATTTAAAACCAGGCAACCTGACACCCCAGCGGGTGCTCTTAACTCTGTCTCACATTTTTTACCGAGGGTGCCTGTGCCCAGCACGCTTCAGGAGGTCACTCCCTGGTGCTGAAAGAAGGCACAGGCCTTCGGGGATCAGTAAGTGACTGGCAGTATGTACAGGTAGTAGTACATGCCTGCGTATAGTCTTGTGAATTTCAAAGCATCCAGGATGAAGTTAGGGAACCAGAGGGAATGAACAAAATTCCAACTGCTTTCAGAAAGAAAGACACTAACTCAAAAAGCAGCAGTAATCAGGTTGGCATGAAATTGTGTTGGTTGTTGCATCCTGGAGGCAGTGGGGTTAGATGTGTAAAGATGTGAGGAACGGTGACAGGCACCCCCGGCTTGCCAAACACTTTCACTGTCTGAACTCAAGAACCAAACAGATCTGGATTTCATGGTATTGCCCGAGAGCAAACTGGCTACCAGGTTCCAATTACACTCACGTTCTTCATCCAAAGACCACCAGGAACGCTTGTGTCCAAAAAGTTAGATTTATTTAACTTTCTGAGACAAGCAAGAGTGGAATTAAAATGAACCAGGAAACCCTTTCAATAAGGGGGAGTTAAGAGGGGCTTCTGAAAGCACGGGGGCTTGTGCTAGGTGATTCCAGAGATTAAGGAGAGGGGAGACAATGCTGGATGGGTGAAGAATAGATTAAGGAGAGGGGAGCCAATGTTTGATGGGTGAATCCCAAAGAGAGATTAAGGAGAGGGAGCCAATGCTGGATGGATGAAGACACCGTCGTACATGTCGTCCCGAGAGGGGAGATTCAAGTGGGCGCATGTGGGCACGGATGAAGTGGCAGGTGTCCCTGTTAGTCCGAGGGGCTGCATGGTGGTATCTGATATGTGGTGGGATTGCCTCCCTCCTGCTCCAGGCCCCGCTGCAGTGTGGTCTCAGCTCAGCATCACTGCTGCCCTCTGAGCCTGGCTGGTCCTCAGGAACAGCAAGATCTGGCTGTCGGCAGAGTCTTTCCTCTTTCCGAAAACCCAGGGGTTACACAGACTCAGACAGCACAGTTTCTGCCTCGGATTCAGGCAAATTGGTTTGGCAGAAAAAACATACAAAATGTAAATTTGCATTCTTTCCTTATAGTACTTTCTCTTAGTTTCAGATAGGAATAGAAGCCATTTGTCATTTATTGATTTAGAGGTTTTTTTTTGTTTTCTGTATGTTTTCAAGACAGAAAATAACTTGTGGTTTCAGCCTAAGACTAGGCCTGGTAAAGAGTTTATGCTCATGACTTAGAGGCAGAGGGAAGGGAAGAAGATTGTGTCAAGGAAGGAGAAAGGAGGGGGAAATCTTCCCATAGATGGAAATGAAGAGAAGTCAGTGATCCTGTGAGTGGGCGACAGGAAATTTCTTGAGGGCAGGGATTATGCCTAATTCATTTTCCCCCCAAATAGCTAAAGAAATAACCAAACAGAGTAAGTGTTCACTGAATATTTATTAATGCAAACATTTATGAAATGAAGAAGGAAAGAAACAGGATAGAGATGAACCCACATTCATTAAAAAGTGTGTGATCCTGTAATGAGGTAGGTCCTGATAAAAACTGAATAATAAAGGAAAGTATCCCAACACCAAAGTAAAATCTGCAATTAGAAGCTAGGAAGAGAAACCGGGCCAATGCTTAGCTGCCTTCTTGCGCTTATCTTCTATAGTGTACATGGTTTGGGGGTCTTGGACAGGTTCCTGGGAACTACAGTAATCTGGCGCCAGCTCTCACACGTGCAATTTGCAAGGAGGTCTGTGCTTGCGCTGCTTTTTAATTTCAAGCTCATCTTTTAAAAAAATATCTACTATTATTTATCTGGCTCTGTGTCTCTCCACTTTTGTCACAGCGTTTGCAGCGTTTACGTCTTAACGTGTTTGAAGAGTTTTTATCCATGTATTCGACACAGTAGCTGATGCACCACCCTTCATTTGATGCAGCCAAGGTTAACCACGTCACAGTGTACCAGGCGTTTAAAAAGATGTAAGGAATTTCAATCAGGACATTGCTTTAATACAAATCATATACGTAGTGATGTTGAGGGATCAGAAGTTTGGGAAGAATGTGATTTCTCTCCGGAAAAGTCATCTCCGCAGTCCTGAGACCTGCAGCACAGCGCGGAGACAGGGTCCAGGCTCTCAGCGTCATTTCCGTTTCTCACCTCCTCAGCCCTTAGAGAGCTGCGCCTGTGCTGTGCCTGAGCAAGAGGGGAGGGGCTCTTTGGAAGGACTGGGAAACTTCGTTTAAACAATCCTGTAATTAAATCATAACTTACTGCATGCCTACTGCATGCCTGGCGGCACAGATGCATTCTCCATCCAGTACCCGAGACACCCTCTCTGTGGGCACCTCACTTGTTCCCCAGCAGTGGGGCTGGCCACCGGAGCAGCTGGCCCCCGGCAGGGCCAGGACTGAAGAGATGTCTAAAGTTAGATGCTGGAAGGTCCAATTTGCTAAAATCACTGAAAGAACTTAACATAGATGTCTACCAGATTGCAACAGTGTTGGTTACTACAATACAGTGACCTATTCAAGATAAAGTGGAACTGGGCATGGTGGCTCACGCCTGTAATCTCAGCACTTTGGGAGACCGAGGCAGGTGGATCACATGAGGTCAGGAGTTCTAGACCAGCCTGCCCAACATGGTGAAACCCTGTCTCTACTAAAAATACAAAAATTACCCAAGTATGGAGGTATGCACCTGTAGTCTCAGCTACTGGGGAGGCTGAGGCAGAAGAATTGCTTCAAAATGGGAGGCGGAGGTCGCAGTGAGCCAAGATTGTACCAATATGCTCCAGCCTGGGCAACAGAGCCAGATTCTGTCTCAAAAACGAAAAAAAAAAAAAAAAAAAAAAAAAGATAAAATCATACCTCAACATCTTTGAGACTTTAGTGATAATGAGACTGAACATTTCTTTACAAGTTTATTTATTTATTTATTTATTTATTTATTTATTTATTTATTGCTTTAAGATGTCAGAGCCTGGCGTTGTCGCCCAGGCTAGAATGCAGTGGCGCTCACTGTAGCCTCAATCTCCTCAAGCTATCCACCCACCTCAGCCTCCCACAGTGCTGGGATTACAGGCATGAGCCACTGCGCCCGGCCTACTTACTCTGAAAATATTTTTTTGCTTACATTCGTTTCCTCTTTAAAAACTGAAGTTTGTAAGGAAGTTAAGGATTCTGCATTTTTACAAGTGCTCCAGGTAATTCTGAGGCCATTCTGAGTTCCGAATTAAGATTTTCTGGATTATAGTAAAAGGAAACATCTGTTCAGAACATAAGAAATGCTTCTCTGAATTAGACGTTGTTATTTCGTTTTTGCACATAGGAAAACTGAAGCTCAGTATTAAACCGAGTTGTCAGATGCGCAGTTTATCAGTGGCAGGGCTATGCTTTATACCAGGTCTGTCTGACTCAGGAGCTGGTATTGCTCCCAACATACACTAAATATTTTCTAAAAGAAAGCCAGTATTTGCATCCACTAAATAGAATATAAAGCCAAGCTTTATATTTTTAAAAGTCTGGATTTTAAAATAGATTATTTCATAAGCCAACTGGTTAAAAATTTCTGATGTAACTGCATGAAAATTCTAACATATCCTGTCATCTTATGATTCGATGATATCTGGTTTGTTGGAGGAAAAGAGAAAATCCATAATTGGCTGTTGAGAAACTTGAGATGGGATTTGTAGTCATTAAAGCTGAGGATCAGGAGGGCTTATGCCCACAGCCAGTGGGCCCCAGGATGCTGGACACGTTCGCCCGTGATATGGGATGGGTTCACTTCTTTGTTAACAAACCCGTCACCCCAAAGCGGCTGTCTCACCTCCACTGTAAGAGAGGGTCCGCAAAGGCACAGCTGTGGGAGAGTGTCACACACTGGTGCACAGATGCCAGGGGTCCAAGACACAGAGCCACGTTTCACTCTGGTGTGATCTGCCCAGTGAGGAGTTAAACGTGTGTTCCCTACCGAGAAACAGGAAGCTATTTCTCACTTGGTAAATGTCGACATGACCTGAGTGGACGGCGTTATTCTCACTCTCCTGTCCAGAGCTCGCAGAGAGTTTGATCATCCTCCAGGAGAGTTAAGTGACCTGGCTTTAAAATGACCTTTTATGGGTTCAAGGCAAAATCAATCAATCCTGAGATGCCATTCTAACCTCTCATCCTGCTGGTCGTTTCCTTTCACTCTGAATTCCATGTAACTGACAGAGTTACACAAAGGAGGTGGAGACCCAGCCGTCAGTGGGAGCCATTTGCTGCTGGGGTCTAGGCCAGCAGCCCTTCCTTGCCTGGTGCCCGGCTGCAGCTGGCAACATCTGTGACTGACCCTAGGGATCCTTGCCTGGTGTCTGGCTACCGCTGGCAGCCTCTGTGAGTGACCCTGAGGATGAAGCACCCAACGGTGGTGAAGGAAGGTCTGTTAATGAGCAGAATGTGGAGAGACCAGCAGGAAGAGAAGCAGAGGTGGCGGCAACAACGCTTTCCACACTTTCTTGCCTCGTGGTCTCATTTTTCCCTCCGCCCTTTATCCCAGGAGAGTGTTCTCCACTATTTACAACTAAACTTGGGGCTCCCGTCCTTGCTTAGCTTTGACCAACGTCTTAGAGCATTCAGGCTTTCACCCATTTCATTGAGGAGAAGCCCAAGATTTCATTAAAACGGGGGTTTTACAAACTTCCAATGACAGAGCCTAAATCATCATCAGTGCTGATGGCTTGGATCCTCTCATGGGGCGTCTGATCCATGTTTACCGGGTGCCCGCTATGTCCTCTCCACCAGGCATGCAGCTCTGCAAAGAAGAAACACCCGGCTCATGCTCTCAGGGAGTGTGGGAAAGCCATGGAAAAGTTCTCCTGAAAAGTGAACACGCACAGCGTTAGGGGACGACTGTTAATAAATAAAATGCGTCAACTGCTTTTCATGTGTGCGTTGACTGCTGTCACCAAGGTTGGTCCTCTGCAGTGCAGTCCCAGCCTGTTTTGACCCCATTCCTATAAACACCGCAGGAAGGCACTACTTAGCTTGGTATTTGTGTCACTTAAACATGTTCCCGTTAAGCACATATTTGTGGTAATTGGGTATAATCCCCTTAGTCTAGGTTTCTCATGAAAAATGTGTGGAAGAATTCTGTGCCCCAAGCGTTGATGGGTCAGACACAGTGAATCAGAACTGTGTCCAATGCACCACCCTGCTTAATACCCACCTATGACATGTCCATCTCAATGGTGTCCAATGCATCCACCTTGTTTAATACCCACCTATGACATGTCCATCTCAATGGTGTCCAATGCACCACCCTGCTTAATACCCACCTATGGCATGTCCATCTCAATGGTGTCCAATGCACCCACCCTGGTTAATATCCACCTATGCTGTGCCCATCTCAATGACACATACATGTGTCAGAAAGTAGCTGTAATAGCATGTCTCTGGTATTTACAGTTTGGGCTGTTTTGCCTGCGATTTCTCTTACCAGAAATTACAGAACGTCCTTGGCGATGGCTCCTGCACACTTTCCCAGTGTGGTGTTGAAGGAGCAGCTTTTTAATCAGTTTCGTGACAGAGAATCTTTTCTTTTCTGCAGTTTTCCCTGAGGAGGTGGCTCTGTGCTGTTCTGGTTTTCTGTCTGTCTCGGTCTCTATACCTTTTTGAGTTGTCTTTGCAGGTTTGTTATATATTTGTGGTTACAGAAGTGCAATTTAAACCCCACTGGATGAGAAGACACACTTTGTATTTGGAGTTGAAGCTCTGAGCAGATCCCACTGGGCATAACAGGGATGCCCTGACACTTCCTATGGCTGCCATTGGTGACTCCCTGCCCTCCACTGGATAACATCATTCTGGGGTCATGATTCCCATCCATGGTCAAGAGATCCTGTGCCTTACACACGGCTCCTCTGAGAGCCACTGAAGAGCGTGGAGGAAGGGACAGCAAGGAGAGAGGGAAGCAGAGTACTGGATCTGTTTTTATACATTGGGCTTCCATTTGTGTTTGAAGTAAGGATTCTGTAACACACACGCACACACGCACACACACATACACAAAATTATAAAATCACAGCATCAGGATAACCCAGGATGTCTCATTAACCTGCGACTAAAGAGACAGGGTTATGCTAACAATAAAAGACCAGATTGTATGGGAGTTTAAAACATCTTGGCCCTCTGCAAAATGACCCTCTCACACGGGCTTGGAAAGGGTTTGAGCCAACTAGCTATGGAGCCATAACTCCTATGTGCACGGCACAGCTCCCCAGATTCCAGAGGAGAAGGCTGACTGGCTGGACACCAGAGTGGAGACCTCCTTTGCCTCCCTCATCTCTCTGGGTCAGGCACCATCAGAGGAAACCAAGGCTGTGCAGTTGTGCCTGGATGGCCTCTCAAATGTTGGTGCCATTGGAGAAGCAGAAGCACACATTTTGCAGCGTTTGAAGAGCAGGGACTACAGAGCCCCTGTATTGAGCTTAGCACTAATTTGATATTTATCAAAAGGCTTCCCTTAGGGGTTGGAGCACATGTTAAAATCCTTTTACTCTTTGCAGTTTAAAATATAACCCAGTCCCTTAAAAGCCCTCCTTGTTATTGTTCACCATGTATGCCACTGCGGGGGTGCCCCGTCCACAGGGTCTGGGGTGTGCAGTCAGGCCTCCTGTGATGGAAGGCGGTGGGAATATCAGGTACACGGGGTCAGGTGTGCAGTCAGCCCTCCTGTGATGGAAGGCGGTGGGAATATCAGGTCCACAGGGTCAGGTGTGCAGTAGGAACACCCAAAGCACAAGCTCTGCCTCGTGTGGTTCGTGAAGCAGTGCCTTTTCCTCCCAGTGCCTGATTCTCAGCTGTGTGTGCTGTCAAGGAGGCAGTGCCTTCTGCTGGCCAAGGGGTGTGGAGTGCATGTTCTTCTTGCTCACTCAGTCCTCCCTCAGCTTTTGCAGCTCTGCACCCCACGGTCTCCATCTGACACCTTGTCCCTTAGAGAAACCCTGCACCATGCTGTGTGCCGGCTCACCTCTCTGTGGGTCAGATCCATGGCCCTGGGGACCAGAGGGGTGAGGCTCCCGCTAGTAGCACTAAGGCCACGTGGACGCACAGAGGCTCCTAAGCGATGCCTGAGCCTCCTCCCGCTGGCTGAGACATGCCACCCTGTGACCTAGGCCAAGACACCCCAGCAGCCCACACACCACCCCACCAGTTCCTTGCTTTCCCTCAGCTCACAGGCATGTCCATCCTCTCCAGGAACACATCTGAGCTCTGTGCCCTGAGGTCCCACTCCTCCTCCCCCCTATTCTTTGTGACTAGAGTGTAAAGATCTGTATTCCAGGCACAGTAGTAGGTGTTGTAGCTATGGTTTCCCCACAATTTTGAGAAAGTTACTGTTGTTTTCTTCATTATGCAGAAGAAGCTGAGATTCAGAGAAGTGAAGGGAGCTGCTTAAGACCCCAGGTGTAGGGACTGACGGGACTGGACACAGCAAGCTGTTCACCATGACTGTCCTGAGCCCTTCAGACCTCAGGAGAACCTGAGGAGGCAGGTGCCGCTCTTAAGCACGTTCTGCCGCCAAGGACACCGAGCCATAGAGGAATAAAGGAACTCGCCAAAGTCACCCACGGGACAGCGGCAGACCTGGGAGGCATCGGGTGAACCCAGCAGGGCAGGTCCTGAATCTGCCCCTAAACTAGGGGCTGGTGCCTGTGGTCATTGCAGCGCACGCCACAAATGTTTCTGACAATAGTTTTGCTGGCACACAGCCACAGGCATCCACTTCACGTAGACATTGTCTGTAGCTGCTTTCAAAGCTGTAGCAGCTGAGTTGAATCATCGCAACCAAGACCGCAAAGCCCAAAATACATATTTTGGCCCTTTACAGGAAAAGGGTGCTGACCCCTGGTCTAAAGCACCAGATTGTACTGCTCCCGCTGTGTGGAAGGCCTTGACCACGGACAGAGTATTTTATCTACACGGTGGAAGGATCTCTGAGGTCCTCTTGAAACGCTCAATGTTCTACTGCGCATGCGCAGCGAGACCTTCACGGAGGCGTGAGAGCTGGACTAGGGACTGCACCTCTGGGGTGACGGCAGAGGCCGTCTAAGCTGTATATCCAGATGCACAGTTTTAACACCTGCAAGAACGCAATCTCCATCACAGCTGCCCAGGCCTGGGTCCCGCTGCACTTCCGCTTCCAGGAGAGGCATGCAGGAGCCAGCTGGGGCTGGCCAAGGGGAGACGGGCAGGAGACAGACAGCGCTCGCCACTGACGATGCTCCACCCCTGACCACCTAGACCCCTCGACTGGCAGTTATCACTCCTGCTTTTATTTCCTTTGGGATACGCTCTTTCCCAGGAGGCTCCTAGATTCTTTTTCAAGCAAGATTCTAGCAGGCGCCTCCCATCAATCTTTCAGATACATTTGGATGTGTATGACCCCAGCTGGGGCTCGACCCTGCACGTCCTAGCACCAGAGACTTATATCAGAGCTCCTTGAAGATTCCTAGCGCCGGAGTGCTCCTAAACTAAAGGTATTCCCTGGTTTCTAACAGAAGCAAATGCAAATCCTCTCCAAAGAAGAGCATTTCTTCGGCCATTTTGTATGTCTGTGTAGCAAGGCGAACCACAAAGAAGCTCACAATTAAAAGTTACCAGAAAAACCCAAAAAAGTGGTACCAGAAATGACAGTCACAGAAACCAAATCAAAAATGAGCCCAAGGAAAGAAACTATTAAACATAACCAGACATAATTAGAATAGATAACTTTTAGGAAAAAAAAAAATCAGTGAATTAAAAACTCAATAGTTGTTAAAGTGAATGATGAGAGAAGTAAAATAGAAGATTTCTCTGAAGAAATTACACAGAGATACCCAGAAATATAATGAGAAGGTAAATATAAAAGAGGTTAAGAGATGTAAAAAGTCGATTGAAAAACTCTAGCTTCAGTTTAAGCTGAGCCACAGATGAAAGAGTGAAGGGAATGGTGTGAAAGCCATACTATGGAAGAATAGTAAGAAAATAAAAAAGAAATCCACACTTGTGCATTTTCTAATAAAACTTCAGAACAGCAAAAACAAAGAGAAGATCTTAAATGCAGCTACAGAGACACGAGAAACATCTGTAATGAAATAATTTAACTGCCAGAAGATTTGTGAACAGAAACAATGAGAATTAGGAGACAGAAGAATAACCTTTTCCAAGCACCGTAAGAAAAGAATTACCAGCTGAGGATGGTATACCTAGCAAAATTAGCTTCAAGAATTACAGCAATATAAAGACATTTTAGATAACAAAAAACTAAGTCACCTGTAGGGAGAACATTATTATTAAGTATAGCGCTAGAGGATTATTTTGAAGGATTTCAGTCAGAAGAAAATAATCCTAGAACGAAGATCTGACATTAAAAAAAAAAAATTAAGAGAAAAGAGAGTGATAATTATGTGACTAAATGTAAACAACCATAATGATATAAATAACAATAATAAAATAATAATATATCTTGGGATTAAAAAAGATATGCAACTAAAATACAAGGAAACAATTGCAAATAAATTGGGAGAATGGTTAGTGAAATTAAACTTTCCTAATGCCAAAGTCTAGTCTTCCCCTTGAAAAGGTTTCAGTGATAGATTTCTTTTCTTGTGTTTTCTTTCATGGTTTTGGTATCAGGATAATTCTGAGCTTATAAAATAAGTTGAAATGTTTTCCCCTCTTTTATTTTCTGGAAGAGGTTGTATAAAATTGCTGTTAGCTCTTCTTTAAAGAAGAGAATTCTGTTAGAATCCTCCAGTGAAATCATGTGGGCCTGAAAATCTCTTTTTGGGAGATTTTTAGTTAGGCTTCAATGTCTTTAATGTTTATAAAACTCTTCCAGTTATCTATTTCATCTTGGTTGAGATGTTTCGGTTTGTGATTTTCAAGGAAGTGATTTATTTCTTCTGAGTGGTCAGACTTATGAACATAAATTGGTTGTTGCAGTCCTTTATTTTATTTAGATCACGGTAGGATCTGTAGTGATATCACTTATTTTACTCCTGATATTTCTGGTTTGTATCTTCTTTCGTTTGTCAGTCTTGCTAGAGTCTGTAAACTTCGTTGATTTTTTTGAAAAAACAGCTTTAGATTTTAATTTTTTCTATTAAATTTCTGTTTTGGTTTCACAGATTTTGCTCCCTATTATTTCCTTCTATCTACTTGATTTTAGTTTATTTTGTTGTACTTTTCTACTTTTTTGAGGCATTCACTTAATTGATTTGAAACCTTTACTGTTTTGTAGTATAAGCAATTCATGTTATAAATTTCCCTCTCAGCACTGCTTTAGCTGTGTTGCACATATTTTGAAATGCTGTATTTTCATTTTCATTCTATTCTATGTATTTTTTAAACCTTTGGAGACTTTTTCCTGACAAATGGCTCATTTAAAAGTCTGTAGTTTAATTTCCTTATGTTTAGAGATTTTCCTGTTGATTTTTAGTTATTCATTTCTAGTTTGCTTTCATTATGTTAGATAATAGACTATATGACTATAATTTTTAAATGTATTGAGATTTGTTTTATGACTCAGGATGTGGTCTATCTTAGTGAATGCTCCGTGGACACCTGTAAACATGCATATCCTGCTATTGTCGTATGGAATGTATTGGTTATGTCAATTAGATACTGTTAATTGATTGTGATTATTCAGATCCTATGTATCCTGGCTGGTTTTCTGCTTATTTATCAGTTGCTGACAAAGAGGTATTAAAATCTACAATCATAATGTTTGATTTGTCTATTTCTCCTTTCAGTTGTTGATTCATGCATTTTAAGGTGCTGTTGTTTGGTGCATATACATTTAGAATTATTATAACTTCCTGGTAGATTTATCTTTTTATCATTTTTGTAGTGTCCCTCTTTGTCTCTAGTAATTTTCTTTGCTCTGAAGTCTACTTTATTAGATATTAATAGAGTCTCTTCTGATTTTTAGATTAATGCTGCATGGTCTATCTTTGTTCATCCTTCTACTTTCAAACTGGCCATATAATTGAATTTAAAGTGAGTTGCTAATAAAGGGCATATAGGTGAGTGGCATTTTCTTTATCCACTCTGCCAATCTGTGTATTTTGATTGATGTATTTAGGTCATTTACACTTTATATAATTATTGATATGTTAGGGCTTATCTCTGTTTCCACAAGCAACTTATATCTTTCTACTTTTCTTTCATCTGAGTATGTCTTTATTTGGAGTTGAAAGTTCTTTTCATTCAGCGGTTAAATGGTGTGGGGAAAACAAGAAAAAAGCTATTGGGCTGCTTCTTTGTGGCTTTCATCATTTCAGATGATAAATCCTTCACATTTTAACTGCTGTTCACCTATAGGTAATGGGTTTCTTTCTGGTCAATTTCAAGATGCTTTTTCTTTGTGTTCATTACCTACAGGTGTGCGTTGCGCTGTGGGATTCGGCTCAAATCATCCTTCCCCCATTAGTTGTGCACACATTAACTCAGTTAATCTGTGCAATGAGGAAAGCACGTCTAGATAAGACTAACGTTTTTAAAACCACGAAGGCATGGAAAGTCAGTGATCCACAGATTAGAACGACATTCCATTGTAAAGCATCTCTAAGGGAAAGCATCCAAGATAAAAAGATAACGGCCCGAGAAAATGTTTGTAATAATGATGTTTATCAGTTGTACATCTACCTGGGTTTGGTTCTGCCATTGGTTTGGGCTCTGGAAATGGTGCCTCTGGGTCTCCTTCTTGTATGGGTAGGGGTATATCGGATGCCCTGCTGCTGTGCTCATGTTTTCCTCTTTTTTAGTTCTTAGGTACCAAACCATTCCACCTTTATCCAGCCACCATTCAGAGTCCTCCTTTGGTTGTTTCTTGCGTTATTTTCAGAGTTTCTAGTTGTAGTTATTGGTATAAGCAGGAAGAAACAGGTCTATATAAGTTTGAACCGGTCAGAAATTCTGCTAAAGCTACAGTCTCACAGAATGTCAAGGTTTATTTTAGCAGAACAAAAAATAGTGTATAAATCCTAATCAAGTATACTGAAGGCAAAGAAGAAGAAGAATTAAGAATAAGAATAATATCGAAAGTTTATGTAGAGCTGATGGTGTGCTGGGCATACACACTTACGCACATGTATATGTGCTCCCTGATTGTAGGAATCTAGGTTCCATCTTGCTGATATTCTTAAATTAATACATCGAGACCTAACCTCTTTCTTCAACTTCAGGCTTGTATCAGCTTTTGCCTCATTAAAGTCTCTATTTTGCTACGTAAACAGTTCAGACTCAACATGTCCAAACCACTTTCCATCTTCCCTGCACACCAGTTCCTCCTGCAGATCCCTCACATTTGTTAGTGATGACTTCTCCCTTCCAGCTACTCTGGTCAGAGATCCTGGAGTCATCTTCTGATGCTTCTCCTTATCTCATCACTCAGATCCAATCATCACCAAGCCCCGTTGGTGCTACCGTCAGAACATATCAAGCATCTAACCTCTCCTTTGCATTTTTCCAACTAGCCATCTTCTTAGGCCATTGTCCCTCTCATTGAATGATGGTAGCAGCCTCCTAAAGTTATCCTGCTTCACCCATTTCTCTCTTCTGCCCTTTTCAACACATCAGCCAGAAGGACCTTTTTAAGTCTGAGTCAGACGCAGTCCCTCTCCTGACTGTGTCTCCTACAACTTCCCACTCCAGCAGGGTGAAATCCCTTGCAGGGTTTTCAAGACCTCATGTAATACACCCCACAACCTCTCCTCTATCTAAGGCTGTGCATGTCCTCTCTGCCCGTTTCAGAGAGCTCTCCATTCTTCCCCACTGCTAGGTGCCAGGAGGCTGAACCTCATGACCTTTAGGTGCAGGCTCCTTGCTTTCTGTTTTCTGCTGGGTTTAGAACTGGGAACACCAAGAGGACCTCGGGATGTGGGAGAAGGGTGAAGCTGGGGAAGTCTCTCTCTCTCCCTTCTCCTCGGCCAGGTATTGGCAAGGGCTGCTCTTCTGTGTGTTCACAGATCCTGTCCAGTGGGCACCCTACAGCACAGGTTCTTGTGGGGCTCCATGGTTATACCTCGCCTTGCTTCAGGCCAAGGGTTTGGAATGGTTTGCTTAACTGATCACACCTCCACACTTCTCTTTTGAACGTGCCATCTGCTTCCTGCTAGGGCACTTATTTTCTTGCTATGCACCTCCCTGTTGTTGTTTTCATGGCCTGGCCAGGTGGTCCTCCTTCCTATCACTTTAACAACAAGCATGAATTTGAAGTTGTCATCATTTCTACGTGGAATGCGCTTCCAGACATCCATGTGCATCACTCTCCAGGCTTTCTAAACAGAAGGATTGAGTGTTGTGGATAGTGACTAACTGGGGACAGCGGTGCATACAGGAAAGGAATTTACAAAGGCAGTTTACCTTTACCTACAAGGCAAAGAAAGGAGGATTTATTAAAGAAAGTATGAAAATATGTTGCAAGGATGCAATGGGTAGATCAGCAAGAAAGATGCTGAGTTCCAGGAGATAAAAGCTTGCTGAGTATTTTATAGGATGGTCCTTGTGCTGGAGAGGGATATGTGCAGTACTGGTAACACTAAGATTGCAGTGAGCTCACTTGCATTTTTCTATCAGCTGAGGTGTCTGCTGGTAAGTCAGGCATAGGGAGATTGTGTGTTAGATGGACTATTTGTGCAGGAGGGCTGTGTGTCCTGCACCACGAAGAAAGGCAGATTTATAATTTATCTGCTTTGTCTTTTTGCTTTCCCTGCTCCCCCTAGCCTGGCTCCTTTTCCTAATCAGGACCCCACATCAGATAACACCCTCACTCCCAAGGCTGGTCATTTTGTTTAAAGTTAGAATATATCCACTTCCCACTGCAATGCTCTGGAGTCCCTTTATCTTGGCTTACTTCACATAGAAAAGCATAATTTATAACTTAACAAAAGTGAGTAGCTAAAGAAGAAAGCAGGTCATACATGACACCGTAAACTGTAAACAATAAAAGCTGAATTGGTAAAGATCTTCTAACTGGAAAGCCCCATACTGAGATGGTGTTAAATGCATCGTTTCTATAAATGTTCATGGTATTTTTATGAGGTGGACACTATTATTTCATCTTATAAATCAGTAAACAGGCTTTGAGAAAGGAATTAAATTGCCCAAGATCAAACAGCCAGTAACGTCAGGGCAGGGATTAGAAAAATTTAACAATTATAAAATTTCATGAAACATGAAAATAAGGAATACATCCTTTCAAAGCAGCTAGGAGTCGTATGTATTAGAGCAAAGGAGCAGTGAAAGTTACTGCATATTTCTTGGTACTTAGTCCACGGATCGCTTTCACAGTGTTATTATTCCTGTAAGTCACAGGACCTGACAGTTGTGAGCGTTGTTACTGCCCTAACTCCTGCAGCCTCAGCTGTGAAACACTTTCAGTATTTTTCTTTTGTTTGTTGAGCCAGTTATATATATATAAAAAAGAACTACCACAGCTAATTCTTTCTGTTTATCTAAATGCTTGTCAAAATGCCTAAGCAGTGATTTGCCGGGTTTGGGAATTACGCGTGCATATACATTTTAAATAAACTGTGGCAACAGGCCTTAGCTTTTGTGGCTCCGGCAGGCGTGAGTGAGTGTGTGTGCTCGCTCTCTCCGCATCTGCTGCTTGACATCTTTAATTTATTATTCCTGTTATATAACTTTGTTTTGGTGTTTGAACTTCCATTCCCATGACTTTATGTTGAAAAACAGTTTTAAATCTAGGATTTGCATTTCACCACAGTGATAGAGCCTGGTTATTTTTTGTTATTTGCAATATGGCATATAATATGGCAATAATCTATGTCTAGTCACCAGCCAGGGATGACAAAAGATTTATGGCATATTAAAACAAAATTGATGTTCCTCTGATGAGGGAAGTTATTGCTGGCCTAAGCAAAAAAAATGGCCAGAGTGAATTTCACAGGCTGTGCAGCCCTGGAGGCCGTGGCTCTGGTCTCTCAGCCCTGCTGACACCCAGACCCCTGCACCCTTCTGTGAAGAGCCCCTGTGATTTCGAGCCTGCAGTGTGAAGTTGCCATGACTGAGTTAGCATGTTTCAAGTCTCCTGGGTGACAGAACACATATTTGGGTCAAACTCTGAGGCACCGATGCAGCTGATGTTGAATAAATGTGACAGATTTACCTAGTTAGTGACTTTTTATGAAGGAAGAAACCTAATGCACGTGTGCGTCTTGAGACGTGTGGGCCTTCTGTCCTGTGTGCAGCTGTGTGTGCTCCCCCACTGGCCCGGCCTGCGTGCTTTTCTGCCCCGGCACTCGGCAGCTGCCCAGTCCAGCTCAAGCCAGGATTTTCCACGGCTGCCTCTGAATGGTCTCCAGGCTGCTTCCTCACCTCCTGCTGAGCTCCAAGTGCCATTGCTATGAGGGGACAGGAGCAGGGCGGGAGATTGTCCTGAGTCTTGACTCTGACTGTGCTGTGTGCAGGGTTATCACCTTTACACATCCCACTTTCTTCATCTTTACAGTGGGGACAGTAATTTTTTACCTTCTCCATCCTGAAGCAGGGGTGTGGTGGAAGATCAAAGAAAGTGCTTTAGCTTTTAAAAATAGAGAAAAAGCCAACAGTTCTTGGGTGGACATATCAGACCTGTCCCTGACAGGACAGATGGCAGCACAGCCAGACCCGCTCTGTGTCCCAAGAGCGGCCCCGGGCAGAGCAAGGTGGGGAGCCACCCCTCACCAGCCCAGCTGTTCTCACACACTCCCTCTGCAATGTCGGATGGTTCACAACAGGATCTATTGTTTTCTTTAATTTCGCCTTGTGGAAACCCTTGTATCCCTTACTCTCTTGTGCTCTTATTGAAGGTTTAATGGGTTCGTTTTGACTCCTCACATAGACTATGCTTGATAGCTCTTGCAAGCTCAACACGATGCCTGGAACAGGTAAGTGTGTGAGTGAAAAACAGTTTGGGCTGCTTTTTAATTAGAACTATTAAAAAAGAATTTTGGTTGCTTTTTAATTGGAGCAATGAAAAATCAAACGATTACCTGCTCAAACCAGAAAATTCTTAGTTTTCCAACTTAGTTTATAATTTGCTTCCTTATATCTTTGGGTTTAATTTGCTGTTCTTTTCCCAGTTTCTGGGGGCAGAAGCTCTGGGCCTTTATTCCAAAACTTTCTTCCTATTAAATATATGCAACTAAAGCTATACAGTTTTCTCTAAGCACTGCTCTAGCTCATCCCTCATGTTTTGATATGACACTTATCATTTTTCAATACAACACATTCTCAATGTCCGTCGTGCTCCTTCTATGCGTAACAACGTGGAAGTGTTTGTGCGATTATTTCAGTTATCTTTCTGTTGTGTTACAGTGTGATTGTGTTGTGCAGGAAAACAGAGTTTGTGTGATTTTACTTATCTTTTTATTTTTAATTTGTTGAGATGCGTTTTATGGTCGAGTCTGCTTTGGTAAATGTTCCTTGTTCCCTTGATAAAGAGTTGTTGTTGTTGGGTGCACTGCAGTTGTTGGGTGCCGTGTTCTGGAAAATTTAGTTGTGTCCCTCAAAGGCTATTTTTATACTTTTTTTTTTTTTTGGTTTGTTTATTCTCTCAGCTTCAGAAACAGGTGTTAAAATCCTCAACTATGCTTTTGAATATTTATCTTCCTCTGCTTAGTTACGTCTTTTTTTTTTTTTCCTATACATGTTTAGCAATGTTATTAGGCACACGCACACAATTATGAGTTTTGTATCTTCCTGTTTTTTGAAATGCAGTTTTTATCTTTAGCAATGTTTTCGCCTTAATTAAAATCAACTGTCTCGTAGTGCTATAGCTACCTCAGCTGCCTCTTAAACACAGTGTGTCCATGACTCCCACTCTATAGACATTGATCTCCAGCCTGTCTGTATTATTTCATCTAAAATGTGCCCCCTGCAAATTTCATATTGTTGGATTCTTGGTTTTTCATACAGACCATCTTTGTCTTCTAATTAGAGTGTTCAGTTTTATACATTAAATTACTAAAATAATTGTGTTTAAGTAAGCCTACCATCCTACTAAATGATTCTATTTGTCTTGTCTGTTTTTATTTTTGTTCCAGTTTTCTTAATTTCTTTCAGATAAGTATTTTCACGCATTGATTTTTCTTTTTCATTGTATTTTAGTACATTATTTTATTATTCTCTTAGCAACTACCCTAAGCATCTTTGAGTAGCTAATGTTTAAAGTAGTCATTTTAATATTTCTCTGAAAATACAAGAAGCTTCCAATAGTTAACTCCATTTTTGCACTAATATAAAATTTTACTTATACACACATTATAAAACTTGCACTAAATTGTTATCGTTGTTGTTTTAAACAGTTCTTGTTATTTTTACAGTTTCTGGAGTGCTTCATTCTTTCCTGATGATCTCTGCTTACCTGTAGGATGTTCTGGACTTTCCTTTCAGCTCAAGAAACTTCTTTTACTGTTTATTTCTGATGTCATTCTGTGGCAGGAAATTGATCAACTCTTCTCTGACTTGAAATGTCTTTATTTCATCTTGTGTTTAATGAGGTGTGATGGCTGTAAAATAAGTTGCATGTATTGATGAATACTAATACAGTGACATATTGATTTCCCATGAAAACGTGTGTTTCTGTAACCTAAAGGCTTCCTCATGTTCCTTGGTGTCCATTTCTCCCTCCGCTCCTGTCTGAGGCAACTGGCAGTTTGATTTCTGCCACTGTAAAGTAGTTTTCATTTTCCACAATTTCATGTAAATGGAGTCTTACAGTGCATGTTCTTTCTTACTTTTAATCCGGCTGCTTTAATTTCACCGAACAATTTTGGGGGCATCATCCACTCACTACGTCCCCCAGTAGCTTGTTGCTTTTTATGGCTGAGCCGTTGCCCCTTCCAAAAGCACAGCACAATTTATCTACCCATTCACCTGCTAATGGACATTTCTATTATTTTCAGGTTTTGGTTATTAAAAATAAAAAGTGATATGAGCATTTGTATCCAAAAATTTGGGTCTCAAATGTATTAATTGTAGGATTAGAATATCTGAGTCATATGGTAGGTGAATGTTTAATGTTTTATAAATTGACCACACTGTTTTCCAAAACAGTTTACATTCCCAGTTGGACTGTATAAGATTTGAAATTGCTCTCCATCCTCACCAGCGTTTGCTATGGTCATACTTTTAAATATTAGCTATTCTCACAGGTGTGCAATGGTATTGCCCTTATAGTTTTAACCTCCTTTTCCTTAAAGACTAATACTATTGAGCACCTTTTCCACTGCTTATTTGCCATTTGTGCATCTTTTCTTGTTCTTCTTGTTGTTGTTGAAATATCCATTAAAATATTTGTCCAACTCAGTCCACAAATGTACGGAGTTGTTTGTTTTCTTACCATTGCATTTTAAATTATTTGTATATTCAGAACAAAAGCTCTTTCTCAGATATTTATTTTGCAATACTTCCTTTCAATCTATTAAATCATTTTAATGATGTCTTTTGAAGAATAAAAGATTATAATTTTCATTTTTTAAAATTTATAATGTATAATTTCTTGTGTCCTTTTTAGGAAAACTTTGCCAAACAGAAGATCACTAATCCTTTGTCCTATTTTTATTCCATAAATACTACTAAGTATTATTGGCATTTATAGAAAATTCCTCCAAACAGCAGCAATGTATATCTTTAAATTGAAATATTTTACCAAGACAGCTGATGTTCTGTGCCATAGACTAAACCTTAAACATGATAAAAGAGTAGAAAACAAGCAAAGTATGTTCTGAGACCATAATGAAATTAACTGAAAATAAACAAAAACATATCTGGAAAATCCCTGAATATATGGCAAATAAACAACACACTTCTAAATCAACGATGGGTCAAAACTGAAGTCTTACACTAAACTAAAAATATTTTGAATCAAATAAAAATTAAAATACTATATATCAAAATTATCAGGATACAGCTAAGCAGTGCTTTGAGGGAAATGTAGAGTACTAGGTGCTTGTAATAGAAAATAGGAAACACCTAAAATCAGTAATATTATGAACATCTCTATGCCCAAAAGGAAATAGCTTACATGAAAATTAAAAATGTTTCTACCTGCAATAATGAATATTTGGAATTTGAATTTTATAAAATGTCATTTGCACAACATGGCTTGGCCTGGAGGACATGATTCTATGTGAAATACTCAGACACAGAAAGAAAACAATTGAATGATCTCACTTATATGTGAGATTAAAAAAAAAAAAACTCTCAAATACACAGAGACAGTGTGTGTAACAGTGTTTCCATGGGTGGGGATTGCAAGAGGACATGCGGGGATGTAGGTCAAAGGAATCAAAATATCATAGAAGGTATGAGGGCCAACAGTTCCGGAGACTGGATGCACAACATGAGGGCTGAACTTAATAAAATTGCACCAAGTTAAGGATTTTTGTTAAATAAGTAGATTTTCGCTGTCTTTGTCACAAAAAAAAAGTGAGATAATAGATACGTTAATCTGTTTCACCATTGTAACCATTTTACTATCTATATTTTGTAGCATCATATTGTAAACCTAAAATATACACAATACTATTTAAAATGCATTAAATTGCACTAAAACAAATGAAGCTTTAGGTATAAACATAACAAAATAGGTGCAGTGTTTGTATGCTGAAAACTACAAAACACTGATGAAAGAAAGAAAAAAATCTAAGTAAATGAAGAAATATGCAGTTTCATGGATTTGAGACTCAATATTTCAAAGATGTCCATTCTCCCATTTTCCTTGATTTGAGCAATGCAATCTCAATAAAATTCCAGCAAGTCTACTTTGTAAATAACAACAAGCTGAATCAAAATTAACATAGAAAGGCAAAGAAACTACAATAATCACAAAAATTCTGCAAGAAAACAAAACAAAATTCTGGAAAACGAACAAAACAACAAAGATAAAGTACTCATACAACTTGATTTTAAGACACTATAACGCGACAGTAAACAATACAAAGTGGTATTGGCGTTGGGACAGTCAATCAATGGAATAAAAGCAAGAACAGAGAAACTGACTCAGACATATATTGACAAGTGACTTTTGGCAAAGGTACAAGTCAAGTTAGGAAAGAAAGAGAATCTTTTCAGTTAATTGTGTTGGAACAATTAGTATGCAAATGTCCCAAATACGACCAATATATACCTTTTCCATATACAAACATTAATTCGTAGTGCATTATAGATTTGAATGTAAAATGCAAAACCATACAACTTTTGAAAAAAACATAACAGAAAAGCTGCATGACTTTGGCTTTGGTAGTGAGTTTTAAGATACAATACCAAAAGCACACTCAATGAAAGAAGAATTTTTAAAATTTGACTTTAACAAAATTTAAAGTGTTTGCATTGCAAAAGACACTGTAAATATGGTAAAACAGCAAGCCACAGACTTGGGGCTATTACTTGCAAATTTCATATTTGATAAAGTACTTATATCCAGAATTTTTTTTCTCTCTATCATCCTCAAGTACTGCTAAAATTAAAGCTTAAAATAAAATTGACAACACCAAATGCGGATAGGTATGTGAAGCCACAAGAATTCCCATTGCTGGTAGGAATGCAAAAGTAGTATTCTACTTGGACGCCCATACACCTTGGATGGCAGATTGCCTATTTCTTATAAACGTACACTCATCTCACGGCTCACGAAGTCCTGTCCCAGATGTTCATCTAAGTGAATGGAAAACTGCGTTCACACAAAAAACAATTTGCAGATGTCTGTAACAGTTTTATTCATAACACCTCAAACCGGAAACAACCAAGTTGTCCTTCAACACATGAGTGGAGAAACAGACTGTGGTGTGTTCACACGACGTAAGACTACTTAACAGTGAAAGGAGTGAGCAACTGACTCACATGACCTAGACGAGTCTTAACTGCATTTTCGTAAGTGAAAAAGGCAGCCCCCAAAGTCTGCATATTATATGTTCCACTTACATCACATCCTGGAGAAGGCAAATGTGCAGGAACAGAAAAGGGTGCAGGGCTTCTAAGGGTTTGGGGATGGGTTGATGAGTGATAGAACTGTTCTGTGTGGTAGTGGGTGGAAGATTTTTGACTGCATTTCTGAGTTGTGCAAAGACATAGAAAAGCCAAAAAGTCAAATTTATTGTATGCAAATTTAAAAAAAAACTCAACTAGGATTTGAGGGAATCTCAAACTAGAAGAACGACTGTGACAAATGAATCTAACTGATTACAAATGATGACACAACTCAGAAATTTTGCAGAATCAGAGAAGAGAAGTGTGAATCTGGTGGGGAACTCAGCCAGGCAGGCTGGGGGCTGCCAGGCCAGCCACTTGGTGGTGCCAGAGGACCTCCAATAGAACCTTGCACATGATTTTTACATAATTTACCCAGACAACAAAGAAGGCTCAGTCACTGCACTCAATCAATACCAGTGACGACACTACCACTTGCTGAACACGACCTTGGAGCATGTCTACGGGTCAACAGCATGACACCGATAACACTGAAAAATGGAAAATGCACAGGAGCCCGAGCCTCTACACACAGAGTCTGGGCCCCTTTTTGAATTTCATATGACTACACTGTATAATGAGTTTTGACTGTGTCCTGGTCATTGTTTAACTTTTCTCAGAATTTACTTGGAGTTTTACTGATCGGAGATTTATGGACTGTATAGTAGAGAAAGCAAATATATAAATAAGCATAATTATGCTGGCTCCCAATGTAAATAATGAATTCATTGTTCTAGTTTTGCTGGCGTTGTCACTGAAGAGCTTTGAAAGAAGCCTTCTGCTCGCTCAGAACCTTGAGGCATCCAGTGGTACCACAGAGTTAAAGCCATCCAAAGCATCTGGCATGGGTTCCCTGGTGAAGACATCACACTCATCCCATGAGTCCACACTCCCTGGCAGCCCTATAAACTCTCACCCTGTGAAACTATCACAGGTTTGCCATTATGCAAAGTATTTACCCCCCGATTTTCAACTTTATCTTACTTCAGGCAGACACAGAAAAGGTACTTCCACAGGTTCATGCAGTGTACTCAGGCTCATGGTCAATCGGCACAGGCTGCTTTTTCTTCGTGGCTCCAAAGCAGCATCCACTAGACTAAGACCTGGAAATGTTGTCTTTTAAGGAAAGATGAAAAGAAAAATCATGCCCTAGAGTCACGTGGAAGGAACACCATACTTTGCTTTTGGCCACTAGTCCACAATTAACCTGAGAGTTATGTCACCCAGGTACACCACCGCCTGGGCCCCAGTCCCATCAGAAAACTTTACAGCAAAGATGGTGAGGAACGTACCAGAGCAGATGACATTCTGGAGAACTCAAGTTACGCAAATGAAGACAAGTTATTTCAGAAGAAGGAGAAAATCGTGAGAAGTGAAGTTTCCGTCAACACCCATTATAAGTGTGCCAGATGACTGGCTCTAGAGTGTCATCCTCAAATCTGGGGGCTTTCCTTCCCTGTTTTCCTAGGCATTTTCTTAGCATGTTGCCTATGTACGGTTCTGTACTGTTAACAGGCACCTGCTGCCTCTCAGCAATGGTGTCTATAATGTTCCTCCCCTACTATGCCTTGTTCATCCCTAGTGGCTTCTTGTCATGAGTCTAATTTCTGGTTTGATATTCTCACAATGGGGCTCATTCTGATAATCAGAATCATTCCTAGGCTTGGTCTCACTGTCTCTGTGAGACAGCCAGACTCTTGGTATCAGTGTCTTGTGGCATATATGTTGGTTTTCTGGGTAATTTTACTGAAACATGAAGTGACATTTTGCATGCAACTCTAATATTTGTTTCAAGGCATTCCTATAAATCAGTTTATCAAGATAAACAGTTTGTTTACCTGTGCAAACTTCTATCAGGACAGCATGTTGCTAATCTGAGCAAAAAGTTCATTTACCAAACAGCAATGTTCTTGTGAAGGCTCACTTCAAAACTCTTGTCTTCTGTCCACAAACCTTACGTGATCACATCACAGACTTTACCCAATCCCAATCAATTTTCATCTTAAAAGAATCACTTAAACCTACCATTTATTCTAGCAAACTCTGGTTCCTGTGTAGTTGATAATTCACACTTAATCCTGACAAAAACGTTAATTCAGGAAATTCTTCTAGCACAGACTGGAGTTTCCTTATCTTCCTCCCTCCCACTATGATCCGGGCTCTTCCGGGATCCCATCTCCGTTGAGGAGTCGTCACTGGGGTTCTGGGAGCCCTGGAGAGACTTGAGACTTTAAAAGCTGAAGATTCTTAAGAAGCTACAATATATATTATTTGTTGTTTTATTTTATTGATTGGTTCTTGTAGCATACATATGTATGAAAAACTAGTACTTACCTTTCTTGTCTTTCTAAGAAGTCTTTGCAAAAAAGAATTATGTGCTGGGTTTGTGTGTGTGTGTGTGTGTGTGTACGCTGGTGTATGTGTGTAATGGGGGAGGTGCTGGTTGTATTATTTGAGAATAAAGAATACAAGGCTTTGAAAAGTCACTTTGCCCAGGGCTACATAGTAAGTTTTTTGGGTTTTGTGTGTTTGTTTTGTTTTCTTCAGACACGGTTTCATTCCTGTTGCCCAGGCTGCTGTGCAGTGGCGTGATCTTGGCTCACTACAACCTCTACCTCCTGGGTTCAAGTGATTCTCCTGCATCAGCCTCCCAAGTAGCTGGGACTACAAGCACGTGCCACCACACCCAGCTAAGTATTTTTTGTATTTTTAGTACAGATGGGGTTTTGCCATGTTGCTCAAGCTTGTCTCAAACTCCTGGCCTCAAGTGATCTGACCGCCTTGGCCTCTCAAAGTGCTGGGATTACAGGCGTGACCCACTGCACCCGGCCGATAGTAAGTTTAACAGCTGGAATTCCAACTTTGTGAAGCACTGATAATAACTGGAAAAAAAAAATTCAGATGAGTAACTTACACACATATAAAATTCAAATCCCCATTGAAGTGTATTAACTAGACATTACTTAATAAATTTCATTAAATAAATTCCAGTAGACCTAAACATATTGCAATTACATGCACTGATATATTTTTGGAAACTGAACATTTTAATAGCCTTGTTGAAATATAATTAATAAACTGTACATGCCAGTTAGTATAGTCTCAGTGCTGTGCAACCACAACCATAAGGTAAATTTTAGAACATTTTTACTTTGAAAGGAACCCCACACCCGTCAGCAGCCACTCTATTGCCCACCATCTCCCTCCACCAGTTCCTGGCCACCACCAATCTACTTGATGTCCCCATGGGTTTGCCTGTTCTAAAACTTTCGTATAAATAGAATTACAGAATATGTGGTCTTTTAAAAATTCCCTCAAACTCTGTATTTTTCCCAAAGCATGTATTTAACCGAATTTATGAAATTTTTGCAATAATTTTAAAGGAAAGTTTTGAGTTACTTATTTTCAGAAATGGTAATATACAGTATTTTAAAAAAAATTCTACACAGAGACAAATCTCTTTGAAAAGCTCAGCTGTTGGAAGTGAAGATGCTTTGTCTAAATGGAGAAATAAAATTAGGATGAAGAGACGCTAATTCAACTAGATTTTTGAGACGCTAAATTTGTGATGGGAAAAATGCAAGACATTTACTAGAGAATCCATTCCTGATCCTGCATAAAAGGGCACACACTTTGGCCACAGAGTATTTTGAAGGGGATACATGATAATATTAAGTATATATACGGGGCCAGAATTGTATTTTTAATAGACAAGTTAAAATACCCAAATCCATGCAAGGCCTAAGAATGACAGTTTTGTGAGGAGCAAGCAAGGCCTCCAGGAAAAGGGCAGGGAGGGAAAATGGGAAGCGGATGGAGGCTGGGCTGAGGCCCTGGTCTCTGCTCTTCCCTCCTCCCCACCAGCCCATTTCTCTTTTCCATCTTTTTCTACCCTCTATGACAAATGAGAGTGTATCAAATTCACCTCCAAATGGGCTAATGTACTTTCCAGGTCTCCTTTCACTTGGTTTAAATATAGAAACAGAGGAGTGTGGAAAGGCACTGGCCCCAGCAAAGCGGGTTGGCTTTGTCCCTGGGTTCACTCTTGCATACTGGACAGGTCACTTCAGGCCTCGGATTCCTCATTTGTGAAGCACAGGCAAAAACTCAAGGCTCCCCACCTTGCTGTGGTGGTGAATCAGCGGGGTAAATGCTTAGCCGGGGACTGGCTTGCTGTACCCTCCACAACGACCACTTGAAGTGGATCCCAGAGGCTCTTTACTTTGCCATAAAGACAGTTTAAGGAAATGAGACTTTTAAATAACTTGTCTGCAACTTCTACAAG
Organism: Theropithecus gelada; assembly: GCF_003255815.1. Classification (NCBI taxonomy): domain Eukaryota; kingdom Metazoa; phylum Chordata; class Mammalia; order Primates; family Cercopithecidae; genus Theropithecus; species Theropithecus gelada. Next base: position 122,788,328 of record NC_037671.1, on the reverse strand, counting down.
AGATGGTAAGTGCATATGGTGTCTTTCTAAGCTACTTTCAGATGAACCATAAATCTCAGTGCGTTCTCCTGCATTGGAGGGAGAGGCTGCTAATGCAAGCTCAGCCCTCCTGTGCAGCTCCTAATGAGGCAGGCCCCTTAGTCCCCTCTGCTCCCCAAGACCAACCCCATAGCTGGGCAGTTGTTGCAATGTGACACACTTGGGCACGTATCTGAGACGTCATTTTGAAAATGAAGAACCGATATTTTTCTTACTTATAAAAGCAGTCCTACTTCTCAAAGGAGACGCCTGTCCTGGAGGACCTGCGACAAGGTAGAGAAGAGGTTTTCTCCCCTCATGCCTTCATGGAGAGGCTCATGTTGCTAGACATGGCGACGTCTGTCAGGAAATGTCGTGTCCTCATCCCTTCACGTAGGCAGCGTCCTACGTGATTCAGCGTCGTTTGATTCAGCGTCCTGGGGGCACTTCTTGTTCCTGCCGACATGTGCTCACGCATGCGTGGTGGAGCTGGCCTTTTCAACATCCGCCATCTAACCGGTAGGTAGCAGGGTTATTGATATCGCATGTATTTAATGTGTTTAATTTTCATCCATATATCTTCTTGGCTGATCTGTCTTTTCAACTCTTTTGCCCATTTTAAATTGTTTTTTCCTGTTATTGACTTTTGAGTCTTTTTAGATGTGAAGTACAAGCCATTTTTTCAGATATATGGTTTGCAAATGTTTTCTCCAGATCTGTAGCTTATATTTTTTATTCTCTTAACAGTAGTGTCTTCTGACTGGTATATGTGCTTCATTTTGAGTATGTCCAATTTATCAGTTTCTTTTCTTTTATGGATTGTACTTTTGCTGTCAAATTTAAAATATCTTTGCCTAACTCAAGGTAGCACAGATTTTTTTCCTATGATTTCTACCATAATTTCTACTTTTGTATTCTATGTTGTTTATAATCTATTTTGGTTCCATTTTTACGTAATATGAGATGTAGATAAAAGTTAATTTTTTTGCGTAAGATACTCAATTGTTCTAGCACCATTTGTTGAAAGGCTATTGTTTTTCCTCCATGGAATTATCTCTGCATCTTTGTTGAAATGAACACACCACAGATGTGTGGGCCTATCTCTGGGTGTGGATACAGCTCAGGTGATCTATTTCTACATCCTTATGGTAACTCCTTACTCTCAGGCCACCACAGCTGCTGCTGTGCAGAAGAGGCAAGGCCACCAGCGGCCCTGGCATTTGCTCCCCTTCCTAGTCTATTCTCCAGGTCTGGGTGGAATTCAGAGCCCAGGCTGCCTCTGGCCCCTTCCACCAATGGGCGGGTTTGCCCCTGTGCAGATAAGCTGAGGACCAACCCCAACACCGGATGGCTGGTGGCCACAGAGATGGACTCAGCACAAAATTGCTTAGTCCTGTGCTGGGTGGAAGCCAACACCTGCAGCTGGAGGCTGGGTTCACTGCGGACTGAGTGAGAGGTGAAGCTGGCTGGGCTTCTGGGTTGGGTGGGGACTTGGAGAACTTTTCTGTCTAGCTAAAGGATTGTAAATGCACCAACCAGTGCTCTATGTCTAGCTAAAGGTTTGTAAATGTACCAATCAGTGCTCTGTAAAATGGACCAATCAGCTCTCTGTAAAATGAACCAATCAGCTCTCTGTAAAATGGACCAATCAGCAGGATGTGGGTGGGGCCAAATAAGGGAATAAAAGTAGGCCATGCGAGACAGTGTTGGCATCCCGCTCAGGTTCTCTTTCTTGGTGTGGGAGCTTAGTTCTTTTGCTCTTTGTAATAAATCTTATTGCTGCTCACTCTTTGGGTCTGTGCTGCCTTTATGAACTGTAGTACTCACCATGAAGGTCTGTGGCTTCACTCCTGAAGTCAGCGAGACTAGGAACCCATCAGAAGGAAGAAACTCTGGGCAGATCTGAACATCTGAAGGAACAAACTCTGGACACACTATTTTTAAGAACTGTAACGCTCACCACGCAGGGCCTGTGGCTTCATTGTTGAAGTCAGCGAGACCAAGAACCTGCCAATTCCGGACACACTAGGTTGCTTTAGGCTTTGGAATTAACCCATTTATACTGAAGGCTGCAAAATTTTTTTGTGAAAAGTCAGACCTTGGGAATGGTTTTGAGTGGTAGGATATAAATCCCACAAGCTTAGCATTCCAATAATGGAACACTAGGCGTAAATGGGATAAGGGCATCTTTATTTCATAGTAGGCTTGTTAAAATTTTTCTCGGTTCATAAATTAAGGGTAGAGAAAGCACTCCTTGGTGAATTCCCGCTTTTCCTTAGGGATTTTCCTGGGAGAGGGCTGTTTATTAGCTAGCATGGTGGTGAGCAGCGTTAGAGGTTGTCTCTGAAGAAGTTAAACTGGTTTGTATTTCCTCCCGTGTGCAGTTCTTCAGAAGCTTGGTCCTAGGGCTGGGAGGAGACAGGGGGCAGGGAATCAAAGACTTGCGTGGTTACAGGGGAAGAGAAGAGAAAGGCCCTGGCAAGAGAGTGTACATCTAGGGTTGGCTTCCAAAGAACCGGCAAGTGACAACACGGAAAATGTGAAGACAAGCCCAGGGTCGTCTTCCGACTCTCCATGTGTTTGTGATGATCCGGAAGTGACGTCTCCCTCTGGCCTTATCTTCCGATTCTCCATGTGTGCCTGAGGATCCGGAAGTGACGTCACCCTCTGCAACCCATCATTCCAACCCAGAGGACCATGAGGGTCCACGGCTAAACAGTTACACGTGTAAAGCACTCAGATTAGTTCCTGGGACAACAAATTACTCTAAAATATATGTGTTGCCCATATAAACTTGTCATACTGTGGGAAATGGGTACTGTGGGTTCTGACTTACAGCCTAATTTTAAACCTTCTGCTTTAGAATGTAGAGGAAGTTCATAATAAATTCCTAATCAGTTTATAGTTGAGTCTGCTTTCAGGGAGCCTGTTTTCAATGGAGAGTCTACCTCTGTTTCTAACCCATGGTGAGTTGAGCTCTCTCTGATTTTACACAGCAAATTGTTTCCTATGCTGTTCCTCACTTGTTAGAATCCCATCAATAAGAACATAGAGTAACTGCCTCTAGAATCAGGTTCATTGGAGACTGGGAAAACTGATAAAAATCAATCAAACATAGAGGCATCAAAGAGTTATAAAAGAGGTTATACAGGAAGATTTTCAGTTGGTCTCCACTTCTGAAACGGCTCATTTTTTAATACCTGAGACTAAACCATATCATGTTTCTATTTTCTTTAAGTTGCTTTTAGAATTAACATACCTTAATTCGTGTCTGGTATGCTTCAGAACTTTGGCTCAAACCATCTTTTTGGACCTTAGGCTCTTTTTCTTGGACTTCCACCGGGACCTGCCCGAAGCCAGTGGACATCGAGCATGAAACGGCTTCCTTTATTTCTCACACCCCAGTTTCCTTCTGTTTGAATTTTTGTCAGTTCATACATTAAGGGTAGAGGAAGCACTCTTCCTCCAAGGGGAGAATTCCCGCTCTCCCTCTAGGCTCTTCCCTGGAGAGGACCCTTTTCAGCGAGGAGTGGTGATGAGCAGGGATGGAGGTCTCTCAGAGGAGGTTAAATTGGCCCTGTACTTTTTCCTCAGTAATTCCTGAGTTGTACCTCTGCATAAACACACCCAGTCTGACATGGAAGGCTGACTCAGCTGGAGTCTGATCTCACCTCTCCTCCCTGTGCACTTGCAGGGACGTCAGGCTCTGCAGGCGGCCCTCTGGGCACCAGCACCTTTCCTGACCCGGGCCCTGGTCACTCTCCCTAGAGGCTTTACTTGGGGGAGCTCCCTACCATTTCCCCAGCTAGGAGGAAGCCAGGCCCCTCTTGGGAGAGGTTGGTGATCCAATCCAGGTGATGGGGTCAGTGGAGATGTTCTCTCAAATAATGTATCAGACATAAAGGTCAGGAAGTGTCTACCATTCTGGAACACTGGGAATTGTGATGACAACATGACTGCGTGTACTGGGAGAAGATCTGCTGCGTGGTCTAATGGAATCTATGGTAGACGAAAGTGTCTCATAAAAGGGTTTTTTACTGAATTTGGAAAATTCATGTGTTTAGCCAGATGAATCAGAAAAGATTTTTTTTTTTCCCTTTTTTTTAGCCAGAAGCGTCCATATGTTTTCAGATGCACTAGCAAAGCAAAAGCACAGAAACATCAATTTTCTAAAAGGAGGGCAAAACCACATTTTCTTCCTGGAAAAACTCAAGAGTTGAGAAAGGGAAATTGGACGTGTCATTTGGGATTACACTGAGGCAAAGTTGCCATCTGGACAGAAACTAGCACTGGCGAAAGCAACGTTGCCACTCTCACATCTTCCAGAAACAGCTCCTGACAAGGCTCTGACCCTCACTCATGGATGGTTTCTTGATTAGCTGGTGGGTTGTGTATTTATAATGGCACAGGAGAACGCTCAATCAACATGATCTCACGCGAATAAAGTGAGCATTCCAATAGGTGGTTTAAGCCTCAAGCATTTTTAAAAAGAGCTGGGTGGCTTTGTGCTTTTAGGATATAGCTGAAGGTGGAGAACAAAGAGAGAGCCCATCACTGCAGAACGCAGAGCTCTGGGGGTGAGGATGCTCGGGAGAGAGGCACTGCCTGCTCTTGGTACATCATGGACAGCACACGTAACACAGGCCAGCCAGGCACTGGAGCAAGGTGATGAGCCTTCTCCTCACTTCACAATCGGAATCCTTCTGAAAAGTCCATTCATAAATGTGTTTCTAGATTTATTCACTCATATGTATTCGGGCCAAATCTTCATGGTGAAATCCTCAGCAATCTGGCAGTTGGTGGAAAATCGGTATTTTTCAAGTCACTTGAATTGTTCAATGGTCACGAGAAACCACAAGTTGCTTATGTTTAGTGAATTATGTTGCATTCAGTTAAGTACCCAATATACGTATAACCAGCAAGTTTTACAAACCTTTGTTACTGAATCAGATCAAGGATAATGATAAGCTCAGCTGGCACCTTTCCCACTGCTAGGGAAAGGACTACGTTTATATGTTAAATATTTACCAAGTGAAAAGCACATAATCATTCATTTAATCCAGGCAAATTGAATGACTACTATGTGCTGGTTAGAACAGTGGAACCACAATGGCCCTTCTCTCCAGTAGTCACATCTGCTGTTTCTTGAGAATAACCAATATGATTCTTTTACAAGTGTTTTGTAATTAAAACATTGTACACAGGGACTTTAGAAATTCTCATATTGCAGACTTTACTTATTGCGGGTGAAGAAACAGGCCCAAAGAGGTGAACTCACTCATAAAAATTTCTGGAAGTTAGTAAAAAATAGTTATTGTTATTATTAGAGTACTTTATTATTGTAACTACAAGATAGTTGTTGAGAATCGAGACAAAGCAAGCTCTGAGACACACACCTCTTATGGATGTAAATTGATACCATTATGTAGCAAAGTTATTTGCATTATCTAACCAAATTAGTTTATTTAACTAAAGTGGCATTATTGAAAGCTAGAAATCCCACTCCAAAGTATATAAACTCAACTCGCAGCTTTCAACCTTTTTTTAATGATAAAAAGCAGAAAACATTTAATATCATAAGATAAAACACAGTTATATAATATAAAAGTTTTGCAAAACATTAATTTTGTTTACTTTGTGCAATGCAATCTGATTTTTATTTTTTTCTTTTTCCTCCCCTCTCCTCTTTTCTCCACTGTCTTCCCTTCTCTTCTACTGAATTTTATTTAATTAAATAATACTTTCACCACCTATTAAATGTATTTAATGATCCACTAATAGATCAAACTCTTAATTTGAAAAATGCTACCTGAGAAGAAGAATTGTGCTTGTTGAGAGAAACACAAAAATGTGCAAAGCAATGTCAGCAAGAGCAGAAAAGTGGAACTATCACAAATGACATGGTTAAAAGGGGCAGTCATAAAATGGAATGTTAAATATGAAGAAAAGTTAGTGAACTATAGGTGTACTTGTCTCAGATGTTTCTCAAAAACCAAATGAGTAGAAAACAAGTTCCAGAAGAATGTGTATAGTGTATCTATGTTTATTTGTTAGTCAAAAACCAACTGAATAATGAATTACTCAGAAATCATATATATAACAAAGTTATTTAAAAAGAAGGAATGATTTATGCAAACTTTAGAATCACTTTTATCCAGGAGGAGGAGAAAGTGGAGGAAAGATAACGTATTTGGAAAGATGAACAGTGTGAGCCTCATAAGTACCAAAACTACTTCATATCTTGAGCTGTGTGCTGAGTATATGATTTTTTATTTTATTTTACAAACTGCACATTTATATGTTATTTTACATGTGCAATATGGTATTAATAATATTAAAAATAAGTAATATGTCAGAGAGAGATTCAATATTTTAAGTACAATGATGTTCATAACTATGTTAAATAATAGAGTTAAAATTGTCAACATATTAAAAGTGCAAGAATAAGGAAGAGTAATCAAAGTATTGTATATCCACATATAAAAATTTTATAACTATGTTTTCAATAAAATTATACTTTGCATATACTTTGATATACTTTGCATAAAAAGCATATGCAACTGTATATACAGTGTGATATAATTGTGTGTATATATATTTTGTGTATATATTTATATATAAAACATTAGGAATCATACCAATGTGATAACATCATGATAATGATTTTGACTTTTTTTCTATAAAATTTTCAAATTCTGTAATGAGAATAAACTACTTTGTAAACTAGACATGGTCAATGAGTCATTTTAAATGAATCAAATTTAAAAGAATAGCCTAGTGCCCTCTCTGCTAATCCCCACAAAAGTATTAATAAAGTGTAAGAGAAGTTTCTATAATACATTCCCGGGAGGGTCTTTCATGTAGACACCCCATTAAATTAAGACAAGAATAAACCATGGTCAGCTGTAGTTCAGCCTCCATACTTGGTTATGTCAATTCCTTGGGAAAAAATTCGCAAAGTGGAAATATAGTTTTTGACTCCCAGTGCAAAAGAGGGACCAAGTACCATAGGCTAAAAGATCTATTAAATATGTTCTTCGTCACACAGGTCTCATTTCTGAGAGTATGAGAATAATGAGTGAGCCATTTTGCCCAGTGAAACTTTGTTAAAATAAAGGTCTTTGTCCTTTGGAGTTATTACTTACCAGCTTCATCTACTGACTATGGAAGATACTTAGTTCTCTAACTTTGAATTAATTATTCCAGATATTATATAAGTACATTATCTGTAACATGTATGTTAATGTTTTGAAAAACGACACCCAGGAAAATGTTTAATAAAAATTAAAATGTAAAATATTAACAGATATTAAATCCAAAGCAAGTTATTTTATGGGAATAACCTCCTGACAATAGTCTCAACCTTTTAAATTCATTAACAATCTCTGCCTTTTAATTTGAATGCTTTAACCAATTTATATTTATTGTAATCATTGATTTAGCTTAGTTTAAATTTACCATCTTGCTGTTGTATTTTTATCTTACATCTTTGTTTTGTTTTGTTTTGTTTTTATACTTGTTTTTTGTCTTCTTTTGATTTAGTGAAGTAATTATAAGTATGGTTGACATTTGCACAATGCAAGATTAGGGATGCCAACCACCCCAATAAGTTGAAAATTTATGTATAACTTTTGATTCCTCCAAAAAAGTTAACTACTCATGGCCTATCGTTTACAAGGTGAATCATCTCTAAAACGGCAGCAACCACAAGTGTGGAGCTCAATTTACTGTACATATCAAGACTTCAACTTTTTCTTGTAATGATGTGATTTTTCTTTGCTTCTTGGGATCACTAGTGGCACGTTGTATGAGTCTCATGGTGTTATTCAGTGTTTATGTCATTGCACTAAACACGATGGAAAACATGTGAGAACTGCAAGAAATCACTTTTTCTGTGTTGTGCAATTTACAGGAGCAATGAACTGCCCACATGGAGATGATCAGTGTTACATGGTGCTTTAAGCAGATACTTAGATACTAGCAAAACTTGATCTCGCCCAAATAGCAACAGGAGGTGGCTACAAAATTATTACAGTAGTATTGTATTTACTAGAGTCAATTTTATGCAGTTATAATATAATACCACATCTTTACATTTGTTTACATTTATCTTGACTGTGAAGGGTATCATGTATGGTTTGTAGATGTTTGCATGCATAAGTTTTGATAAATTTTAGCTTTTTATTATAGATTTGTGTATATTTTATGGTAGTAAATGATAAAATAGACTAGTATTTACACATATTTTGTGCATTCATGAAATACTTAACTTTTTCTTGAATTTCTCTGTTTCTAGGTGACACAGTTTGTGAGTTTTCCAATTATTTCAAATCTTCAAAAATATTCTAATATGTATATTTTAAAAAATCTATACACAAGGGAACCTGCACAGTTGAAACCCGTGTTGTTCAAAGGTCAGCTGTATTCCATTTTATTTCCCTTATTTAATTATAAACTGATTGTGCAGAATTATGTTATAGATATTTCTAGGACTACAAGGTGTACATTAACTTGTCTCAGTCAATCTTGAATCAATATTATGAAATATAGGCATTACACAAGATGTTTTCAGACTTTCCATGTATTTGACTAGTACATATAAAATAAGCTTTCCAATACAGTGCTCTAGTTTTAAAGTCAATTCACTTTTAGAAAGAATTAGGAAAGAGAAAAAACAATCTTTTATATTTATGCATACATTTACTCTTATTTGACTAGTACATATAAAATAAACCTTGCAATACAGTGTCCTAGTTTTTAAAGTCTATTTACTTAAAAAAAAAAATAAGAGAAAAAACAGTCTTTTACATTTATACATACATTTACCAGTTCTGGAATTCTTTCTAAGGATTCTGGATTCTACCTGTTACGAGTCCCCTTTAGCCTGAGGAATCATCTCTTCCACTTCATAAAATTCAAGTCTACTGGTAAGAAATTGTTTCAGCTGACATTATTTGAAAATGGTTTACTTTGCGTTCCTCCATTTTGAAGGATAATTTCCCTGGCAATAGATTCTAAATGGACAGATGTTTTCCCCCTTTCTTTTCACATTAAAAAAAAAAAAAATTCCTTATCTGTAAGTGATATTTTCCCTGGCTATCTTTAGGATTTCCTTTTCGTCTTTCATTTTTTCACAGTTTATGATGTGCATAGCTGTGGAATTATTTGCATCTATCCCCTTGGGGCTTCGGTGTCTTGTACCTGTCCATTGCTTTTCATCAGATTTGTGACATTTCCACTTTTCTTTCTTCAGATGGTTTTCTCTTCCCTACTCTCTCCTCCTGACAACCTGATTACATGCATGTTGGGCCTCTTGACACTGGCACACAGCTCAGTTTTTATTCATCTTTATTTTCTAAGCTTTAATTTACACAGTTTCTACAGATAGACTTTCAAATTTAATCATCTTTCTTCAGCACTCTCCATTCTGTGGTCAAGCCTATCAGTGTATTTTTTGGATTTCAGATGTTACAATTTTGTGATCTAGAATGTCCTTTTGGTTCCTTTTTCTAACTTGCTTTTCTCTGTTCTCATTCTTCATCTGTTCACTTGTTCCTTCCTTTTCCCCCTATAAATACTTGAATGTCTTTATGATAATTATCTTCAGACTTCTATTTGCTAGCTCCAATTCTGGAACTAGAAGAACATTCTGTCCGTGTCTTTTTTTTTCTCTTGTTTGTGAGCCTCATGTCACTTTGCACACCTCCGAATTTCTAATGGTGTATAAAACATTGTATATAGAAGGGCATTGAAATATTCTAATGTTTTGTGTTTATCTTATTTCTAGAGCTCTTTTCTGTGTCTGTGGAGTAAAATAAGGAAGTAATCATCAGGTTTCACCGAAAGTCATGTTGAACCAGGGCTACGCTGTTACTTTCATAAGAATGAGTTTGCCTGCACTGAGGCCAGCCTCAAGCCTTCCACATCCCCACTGTGGCCCCAGTGGAAGGACTGGTCTATTATATTTTCACTGTAGAGTGTTTGATCCAGAAAGAGGCTGGGTTCAGCTGTATCAGGCCCTCAATTCCACCACACACCATGAGAATAAGCAAGACTGTGCAAATTCTGATTTTCAGTTTCTACTTTACTTACTTTTCCTTTTTTCCTTTTTCCATAAAGTTGATGTTGTGCCATGGATAATATTCAGCATAAACAAATTATTGTTTCATTTGGTAATCTTCCAGATTCTAATCCATCCCACCATGTCCACCATTGCTAATAGCTTGGCTGAACTTACCTTGACCTTGGAGAGTCTAGTGTTCTTTAAAAGGCCTCTCATGCTGCTTCAATGATTGAGAGACCTGTGTTCTGTCCCCTGGAACTGCCATGGCTCTCTGATAATCTACAAAGCTTTTCTCTTGTCTAAATCAGTTCAACAATGCCTTTCTCTTTTCATCATGCATGAATATTCTCATAGAAAAAGATAGCTATTATACATCCATTCTTCTTTTAATGTTTGTTGTTCTTTCCACAATCATGCATTCCAAGTATATATTGTTTTACAATATCAATGCGTAACGTAAGAGCATATACTAACATTAAAAATTATATATAATAAAATTGACCATGAATATTAGGTGATGGTTCTATTCATCTTGTTTTATGTTTACTACTCAGAATACTGAGCAAAATTTAATACATTTTGAATTGTCTGTACAATGTTAGTAGCTCTAGACTCTGCGAGGTTGGCAGGTGATAACAGAGTGTTGTTTTCTATTAAAATAGACTCTAAATAACTATCTGTGAGCATGAGTGTGTCAGTATTTACCAAAGCAGCTGTGGCTGTAACTCCGTTTGTTAGGTCGCCATGGTGATAAAGTCGAGATTGAGGTTTCATCACGTGGGACCAATTAGTTTCACCCTGTTCTCCAGTCGCGCATGACGTTCCCCTTTCTCCTCACTTGGCTGACTTCACTGAAGAGACACTGGGTGACAGAATGCAGATAGATCAGCACACATGTGTCTGTGACTCATGCATCGGTACACGCGTGTCTGTGGGTCATGCATCGGCACACGCGTGTCTGTGGCTCATGCGTTGGCACACGTGTGTCTGTGGCTCGTGCGTCGGCACACGCGTGTCTGTGAATCATGCCTGCTCATGTATGTATCTTCATACAAATGATTACGTTTATATAAATACTGATGTTAGGTAGATATTATTGCTACATAAATTGAGTTGAAGTTCGATGGTTGGCAAGGAAACTACTCAATGACACAAAATATAGTCCTTTAGTCCACAGCAATATGTTTTTGTATTGTCAAATCATGTTTCTATTAAAAATGCCCGGAGCTTCATTCATAGAAGGCTTTCCTCACATATTGTGGAATTGATGTTGTATCTCTAAACATGAACACTTATGATGAGGTAATTATTTCTATTTGACAAGTTATTTTAAAATACTTGCTGAGCTTTTTACTTGATTAGAGCTAAAATGATGAAAGTTACTATAACTTACAAGCTAGCATAACTAATGTGCTACAAAATCCCTCAAGAATGACAACATGCAGATATTTCAACTGAATGTTGCCTTAAAAAATTATGGCAGAAATTTAGAATACCTGTTATGCTTAGAATGGAATGGACATAGGGGTGGATTTTCCACCTCATCTTTGGCATTTTTGAAGACGCTAAGTGTGCACAAGACTGATAGAAGCTCACAAACTGCTGTGTAGTTTTTAAAACATCTTAATGGTATCTCTTTCTTTCTTCATACACATGGACACTCTTCTATACACACAACTTTAAATTAAATAGAAATAGTCCTTTTTAGTGTATTGTAATTATCATTAAAATTAAAAACAAATATTCTATGCAGACATACTCAGAAATAGTCCCAAACTTTAACCCTGAAAAAATGACTATACGCTTTACATATAAAATATTCGCAAAAGTTCATTGAGAACTGACTATCCTTAGACTAGACTGTAGCTTTAATGGCTCTGCAAGTGACTTAAGTGGCAAAGAGAGAAATCAAACCCACCTCCCAAAGCTTTTTCCAAAAATGAGAATAAAAAATGAGACTGTTATCTTCCATTGAGTATTTTCCACTGAGTCCTGTTTTGTTTTTGTTTCTTCCTTGGGCTCCTTTGGCTTTATTTGTTTTTAAATTTTTGCTTTGCTTTTTGATGTCATTAATTTTTTGTTTTGTTTTTGTAAAATGTGTGATCTACGAACACATCCAATTTTCATATCAAAGTTACCATTTCTGAAGTAACACTGCACACTTTTTAATTCGCTGTAAGGCCTTTCTTACACGAATCTTTGAAATAAGAAGTATGTGATCAGTTAGCTTTTTCAGTAATCGTCACTAGGTAATTTAGTAAATTCCATCATCCTGGGAGATAAAATAGTATATTTTCCCATGTCTTGAAAAAAAAGGGGAGCAACTTGTGAGTATGTTTAAGAAAATAACTGATATTTGAAAAATTATTCTATCACTGATGCATTTTGTTATGACTATGAGGCTTCCTAAGTATCGTCTGGAACCTGTATTAGATTAAAAGATAGTTAAAATGCACTGCATAAGAGAAAAATAGAAATTTTAAAGATTGAGGGAAAGGACATTAGAGGAAGTTAGAAGGCAAGGAATCCAAGTACGTGATTATCATAGACATTCCACGTTGAAAAGGGAATTATGAAAAGTTTACTTCTAGGAGCAAAGAGGTCTGCTATTCAGTGTTAAAATATCCAGCTTTAATGACCTGCTCAGGTGGGCTGTAATACAGCCCCACTGATGAGTCTGTAATGAGCATGCGTTATAGGAAAACAGAGTGTGATAGGAAGTTATCATGGGCTGTAATACACCCCACTGATGAGTCTGTAATGAGCATGTGTTATAGGAAAATAGAGTGTGATAGGAAGTTATTATGGGCTGTAATACAGCCCCACTGATGAGTCTGTAATGAGCATGCGTTATAGGAAAACAGAGTGTGCTAGGAGGTTATCATGGGCTGTAATACACTCCCACTGATGAGTCTGTAATGAGCATGTGTTATAGGAAAACAGAGTGTGATAGGAAGTTATTATGGGCTGTAATACACCCCACTGATGAGTCTGTAATGAGTATGTGTTATAGGAAAACAGAGTGTGATAGGAAGTTATCATGGGCTATAATACACCCCACTGATGAGTCTGTAATGAGCATATGTTATAGGAAAACAGAGTGTAATAGGAAGTTATCATGGGCTGTAATATACCCCCACTGATGAGTCTGTAATGAGCATGCGTTATAGGAAAACAGAGTGTGATAGGAAGTCATTATGGGCTGTAATACAGCCCCACTGATGAGTCTGTAATGAGCATGTGTTAAAGGAAAACAGAGTGTGATAGGAAGTTATTATGGGCTGTAATACACCCCACTGATGAGTCTGTAATGAGCATGTGTTATAGGAAAACAGAGTGTGATAGGAAGTTATTATGGGCTGTAATACACCCCACTGATGAGTCTGTAATGAGCATGTGTTATAGGAAAACAGAGTGTGATAGGAAGTTATTATGGGCTGTAATACACCCCACTGATGAGTCTGTAATGAGCATGTGTTATAGGAAAACAGAGTGTGATAGGAAGTTATTATGGGCTGTAATACACCCCACTGATGAGTCTGTAATGAGCATGTGTTATAGGAAAACAGAGTGTGATAGGAAGTTATTATGGGCTGTAATACACCCCACTGATGAGTCTGTAATGAGCATGTGTTATAGGAAAACAGAGTGTGATAGGAAGTTATTATGGGCTGTAATACACCCCACTGATGAGTCTGTAATGAGCATGTGTTATAGGAAAACAGAGTGTGATAGGAAGTTATTATGGGCTGTAATACAGCCCCACTGATGAGTCTGTAATGAGCATGCGTTATAGGAAAATAGAGTGTGATAGGAAGTTATCAAGGTTTTGAAAGAGGTGATATATTACAGATACAGGAGACAGAGTGATGAAAGCACCGAGCATTGGATGTTAAGGTCAACAGTAGACTGGATCGGTGGAGCCCAGCATGGCAGTAAGTGGTGGAGCTGGCATTCAAGGGTTTGGGAGGAACCAGGTCATGAAGAGCCTTTTGTGCCATTGACTGGGTCAGCCCTTGCGATTTTGACAGATCATGGAGATGTATCTATATAAACACAAGTTGCGAGAGACTAGATTGGGTTGGGGAGACATATACCCAACACACACACACACGCGCACACACACACAATCTTTGCCAGTTTGGGCTGCTATAATGAAAACATGAATTTATTTTCCACAATTCTAGAGACTAGAAATCCAAAATTAGGGTGCCAGCATGGCCAGGGTCTGTTGAGGGCCTTCTTTCTGGCTTGCCTTTTTTCTGTAACCTTACATAGTGGAGAGAGAGAAAGAGAGAGAGAGAGAGCTGTGATTGCCTTCCAAATGCACTGATCCCATCATGGGGGCTTGGATCCAGTCTTATGCCCTCATGTAAACCTAATTACCTCCTAAAGACCGTGTTTCCAAATACCAGTACATTGGGGATTAGGGTTTCAACATCTATATTCTAGGGGGACACAAGCTTTCAGTTCATAGCATTTCACCCTGTCCCTCCAAATTTTGCATCTTCTCACTTGCAAAATACATTCATCTCAACTGCTTTAAAAATCTAAATTTGTTTTATCAGAAAATCTAAACTCCAAAGTCTAAAGCTTCAACTAAATAACCTCTAAATCAGATTTAGGTGACACATGAGGTAGAACTTATCCCAGGCGAAATTTCTTTCCGACTATGAACATGTGAAACCAAATAAGCTAAGTGCTTACAAAACACAGTGGTGGAACAGACATAGTGTGGATATTGCCCTTCCAAAAGGGACAAACAGAAGACCAAAATGGAGTAATGGGTACCAAGCAGGACCTGGTGAAGTAGAGGCCCAACTTTTGGTCCACTGGGGCATCAGACCTGTTTCCACAGCTCTGCTGGGCAGGGGCCATGCCCCCAGGACTCCAGTGTGTGGTGGCCCTGCCCCTAGGCTGCAAGTGACCTAATCTCCACAGCATTGGGTATAGACTATTTTGTTTCTTAAGACCCAGGTAATATCCTCCGTCTTTTAAAACTAAAGAGGCAGCCCTGGTAATCTCTGAATTACTATTTGGGTCATTCTTCCCTTCGCTTGACGAATAGTGCACATTGGCAGCTAAACAGCTCTATAGCCCTATCCTGTGATTGCAAGTTCAACGGTCTTCCTTCATTCTGTTCCATCTCTGCCTCTTTCAGTTAAAATTGGCTATTTTCCTGGTAGTGCATTGACTAAGTCCAGAGTTCATATCCACACTAATCTCGTATAAAATACTCAGTATGCCACATCTCGAGTGTTCGCTTGTCGACATGC
Organism: Theropithecus gelada; assembly: GCF_003255815.1. Taxonomy (NCBI): domain Eukaryota; kingdom Metazoa; phylum Chordata; class Mammalia; order Primates; family Cercopithecidae; genus Theropithecus; species Theropithecus gelada. The sequence continues at coordinate 122,772,971 of NC_037671.1, read as the reverse complement.
TTTTTTATTTTTTGTAATATGTCCAGGTTTAGAATTTCCAAATCTTTAAATTCTGGTTCCATTTTGCTTAACAATTCAATCTTTATTTCTTTCTGCTTGCATTTTACTCTAATCAGTCAGGAGGAACTAAGCCACTCCTTCAACACTTTTCTTAGAAATCCACTCAGCTAAATATTCAATTCCAATATGCAGAAGTTCTACCTTCCACAAAACATTAGAACATGAACACAACCTAGCAAATTTCTTTGCCACTTTGTAACAAAGATCCCCTTTATAACATGTTCTTCATTTTCTTCCTAAGAACTCCTCAGAAGAGTGTTTATTAACAATATTTCTATCAACATCCTACACGTGATTACATTTTATCTCTAAGAAGAGGGAAGTTTTATCCGCAGCCTTCTTTTCTTTCTTAGCTCTCACCAGAATTGCCTTCAGCGATCCTTTTGGAACAGTATCAGCTTTTTCTAGCATGGGCCTTAAAACTTTTCCAGCCTCCACCTACTACCCAGTTCCAAAGCTTCTTCCACATTTTTAGATATTTGTTACAGCAGAACTCTCATCTGATACCAATTTCTGTTTTAATCAATTTGGGCTGCAGTAACAAAAAATGCCATAGACTGTTGGCTTAAACAATAGAAATTTATTTCTCACACTTCTAAAGACTGGAGGTCTGACATCAGGGCATCAACGTGATAAGGTTCTGATGACTGCCCTCTTTCAGGTTTGTAGACAGCTCCCTTTTGCTCTATCCTCACATGGCAGACAAAGAGAGAGAGAGAGAGAGAGAGCACTCGGATCTCTTTATCCCCTTATAAAGGTACTAATTCCTATGAGGGAGGCTCCACTTTCATGATCCCATCTAACCCTAATCATCACCCAAAGGCCCTACCTCCAAATATTATCACATGGGGTACTGACGATTTGAACCTCAACCAACATATGGATTTGGAAGGGGACACAGACAAAAACATTTCCTCCCTTTCTCTCTCTCTCTCTCCATACGTGCGCACACATACATATATACACATACAGACATATATATACACACATACATATATATGTATATACAAACACAAACATTTCCTCCCTTTCTCTCTCTCCATATGCATGCACACACACACACATATATATACACACACACATATATATATGTATATACAAACACAAACATTTCATCCCTTTCTCTCTCCATACACACACACACATATACACACACATATGTATATACAAACACAAACATTTCCTCCCTTTTTCTCTCTCTCTACACACACACACACACACACACGTATATGTATATGTATACGGTTCCATTTTGCTTAACAATTTTGTCTTCAATTCACTCCCATAAATAAATTTTTATTTCTTTTTGCTTAACCAGAAAAATGAGTATTATCATTTTTTCCACTCTTAAAGGAACGTCAAAGCCTCTCTAGTGTTGTAATATGTTAGAATATTCAAGAGCCTTTTCAGGACACAGTCTATTGAAACATTTTACAGGAATTTAGATCATTGCACTGAGCATTTAGGAAAATGACCAGATTTTTCCTGAGGTGTCACTGAGTCTCTGGAACAAATGGCGTTCCTTAAACATTCCTAATTGACATTCCATTTATAATAACAGGACTCAAATTTGAGCAAGGCTGCCATGGACATTGGCCCTACCCTGCTCATCTCTCAGCCTCTTCTGAATATCTTCCCTGCCCATGATTAATTAAAGATAATTGATAAAGTACAACTTTTTCATGGGCAACTTTCATTATCTGTTTTGTTCACAGGACTATCACTGGCCTTGTAATACATACTCTGTAATATTGGCTGCCATAATCAAATGGTGAAAGTGGGAGAGTGAAGGTATAAAGACTAGGGATGGAAGGGGTCTAGAGATAACACTCATCCCCTTTAGGAATATCCAAGCCTGATCAAATGAAACTATCTATTTTTTTCTAATTTTAAGAAAATGGAAATTAGTACTATGTCTACTGAATTTAATCAATAAACGTATTCAATACAGAATATATGGCATAATTTATTTTGTATGTTTTGGATGAAAGTAAGATAAATGGCATTATTTTCTCAAACGATAAATACAAATCATTGGTGAACCTCAAAATGAGAGTATGATGCTCCTAACTTTGCCCTTTATGTCCTTTCTGGCTCGGGTCACACAGGTCTGATACAGGTGGAGACTCTTGTTTCTTTAATATTTCTTTAAATCCCAATCCTAGGCCTTTCACTGCAAGAGGACTATAGAAACATGTTTAACGTAGGTAGCTCTGAGGATTCCAAACCCAACACATTTTCTCACTCTGCAATCTCTACACCACTTGATTTCATGCATTCCCATGATCTCAGTTATAACCTGTAATTGAATCTCCCAAATCTATATCCCCCAAAGCATATATACACACATATATATGTATACATATATTCTCTACATGTTTAAACAATCCATATGGGGATCCATGCTTTGTTATATTTGTTTTTAATAGCCACATCCACTTTTAAACAACTTGATTATTGAAGGGTTGTTGGAGAACAAATGTCATAAATCTCACTGAAATTTCCTCTAAATTTTCAATTAGCTGATTTAGAGACAATAATCTTCTATACAGTGAGCTAATAAGAGTTTACAACTCAAGAACATTTTAGTATTAAATAAGAAAATGCATGAAAAGCACTTAGCAAAGCAAACAGCATGAAAGAAATACATACAATGTTTTATGCTTCCATTAGAAACACTTCATTAGATTTGGTGCAAACATTTGACTATTTAAATTCTATTTCAGCCCTTTTAGGAAATGCATCCTTAAATATTTCATCACTTTTACATTATTTAGCATAAACTTAACTATTTCAATAATGAGACTTTTGTGAAAATAGAAAGAAGCATACAAAACAGCTAGAAAGGAATTGTTCATAATTTGACAATGGGCTAATACATTTTTATCATGACAGGTCATAAAACAGAATTCCAAAATACTGGATAAAAGAAGTTAAAGATTTAAAATGTAATTTTTTCCTTAAAAAGAAAAAGATAACATGTCAGCTCCAACATATAAAGAACTTGGACACTGTCATATTTTTACAGAAAAAAATAAAAGCAAAAGAAACTAAAAATCACTGACTTCCCTTGGATGAATCAGAGAATTAAGTTTGCAGAGAAAATTGCTATCTTCAAATCTCTCTCAAGAGAGATAAATACAGAGTGTCACAGCTGATATAAACTTACCTACAGCAGAAGCTGCAGGTGCTATCAATGGTAGCAACACTTAAATGGCATTTTGATGAATTATTGGAGGCTGAGGTTGGACAAGTATGAGACTGAGAGACTCCAGGAGCTGTATTCTACTGGAGACCTCAAAATTTTCCTGGGCTTTACAGCCAGGAAGAAAACTAGTTTCTCCTGGTGAAGATCTGAAAAAAGTCTTCTCAGGAAAGACCTTCTCTTGGCTCAGACGGGGGGATGGAAAGAGTAACAATTATAAACACAACTGGAACCTTCTACATAGCAAAAGAGTAAGGCCTTTGCAAGAGCCTTTCCAGAGCTAAAGGAAGGACAATTATTCAACTTCAGCTCAATTTAGTTTTTATGTTTCACTTAAGGAAAAAAGGAAGCAAATAAACACTTGAAAAGTCACAGTCCAGGAACAGAGGCCTCCTGAAACAGTTACTTTAGAATAAAATAATTTATTCTAGATTAATTTAGAATATCTGCCCATACTCTATCACCACATTAACAGGGATTTGGTATAATAACGGTGGGTTACAGGAGAAAGAGAGTCAAGGGACAGACTCTCTCTGTGAAGGAGCATTTACAGAAGCTTATAGTATATGCTGCAGACCAAAACATGAAAACTAGAAACAATTAGACACCTACAATTAGATAAAATATTTAACATATTCTGATTCCTAGCCACATAAAATTAAAAGGCAGAGATGATCAGAGTATATGAAAATAGCAAGATCCAACTATATGTGGTCTACAAGAAACCCAATTTTAAATACAGCAACTTACATAGAGCACAAGTAAAGTGATAGAGAAAGATGTTATGCTAACACTAGTCAAAAGGAAGTTGCAGTAGCTACATTAAATTGAGACAAAACAGACTTTAGAACAAGGATAATTATCAAAGAAAAGAGGTGCATTGCCCTGCCCAGTGACCCAGCAGGAGACATGTCTCTTGAAGACAGGCTCATCAAACTTAGTCCCACTGCAGATCTTAGAGTAACTGTTACCCAATTTCAGTCCTACTTAGCTACAATCCAGGGCAACACCTGCCCACCCAGAGATCTGCCCAGTAACCCAGTGGGAACTACATCTGCCTGTGGACTTGGTGGCAGGTAATCTATAGACCTAACTGTTGACTTTGAAATGAACCTTTGTCCACCAGCCCTATGGACCAAGGTTCCAGAAGCAGTCCGATTCATCCATAAACCAAGCAGGATCCATGCTTGCCAGAGTCCCTGATAACAGGTCTGCAAACTGCAGAACCTACTTCAGACCTAGCAGTGGTCACCAAACCTGCCTCAAACTCTACTTTAATACAATCCTAGAAGTAATTCCATCAACCCAGGAAACTGGCAGAGAAAGGTCTTTACTTGCCAAAAACCAATCTTTAAAGACTGGTAGAGGTGTTTATTCTTTCAAAAGCACAGTAACCAACAGAGGCTATATGAATCTCAAAAAATCAGGCAAATAAGACACCACCAAAGGAATCTAATAAAGTTCCAGTAACCTATCCCAAAGAAATAGAGACTTAGAAATTATTTGATAATAAATTCAAAATAATCACCTTAATGAAGCTTAATGAGGTATAAAAACCACATATATACAACTAAACAAAAATCAGAAAAACAATGCATGGATAAAATGAGAATAAATAAACCAAAACCATAAAAAGAACAAATTAGAAATCCTGGAACTGAAGAATACAATGACAGACTGAAAATTTAATGGAGAACTTCAACAGCAGACTCAGTCATGTAGAGGAAAGACTCAGTACACTTGAAGACAGGTTCTTTGACATTAGCCAGTTAGAGGAAACAATAGAAAAAAAATTTGGAGAAAGCATATAAAGCCTATGGAACACCATCAAACCAACAAATATAAACATTATGGAGGTTCCAGAAGGAAATAAGAGAGAGAAAGGGACAGGAAACTTATTTAAGGAAAATAATTGGTGAAAACTTCCCAAATTTTGGAAGAGATATGGGCATCCAAATTCATGAGGCTCAAATATTGCCAATAAAAAAAATCCAAAGAAAATTACTCTGAGACACTTTATATATAAACTGTCAAACTCAAAGACAAAAATAACTTAGAAAGAAGCAAGAGAAAAGTTACTCATCACATACAACAGAACTGTCACAAGGTTATCAGCAAATTTTTCAGACAAAATTTTGCAGGTGAGGGGAAAAGGGATAACACACAATCGTTTTAATGTGTTGGATTTAAAGAAAAACTGCTAACCAAAAGTACTTTACCTGAAAAAGACTGACCTTCAGAAATGAAGGAGACATAAAAACATTCCCAGACAATCTAAAGATGAGGGAGATCAATCATCACCACGAAACGTGCCTTAGATTAAATGCTAAAAAAGGTTCTTCAAGTTGATTTGAAAGGATGCCAAGTAACAACGTGAAAACATATGGAAGTATAAAACTCACTTTAATGGAAAGAATATAGTCAAATCAGAATACTCTGTTAGTGTAATGGGGGTGTATAACTACTTTTACTGTAATAAAAATGTTTAAGATAAAATTATTAAAATAACTACTATAATAATTTGTTAATGAACATGCAATATATAAAACATGTAAATTGTGATATCAACACCATTAAATGTGAAGTGAGAAGTTAAATGTAGAGTTTTTATATGTAGACTATTTATAAGTTGTTTTATTTACCTCATGGTAATCACAAACTTAAAAAAATCACAGTAGATACACAAAAGAAAAAGAGAAGAGATACAAACATATCACTACAAGAAAAATCATCAAATCATAAAGAAAAACAGCAAGAGGGAAAAGTGAAACAAAGATCTTTAAGATAGACAGAAAACAATTAACAAAGGGGCAGTGGTAAGTCCTTACATGTCAATAACTACTTTAAATGTACATGGATTGAATTCTCCAATCAAAAACATAAGTGACTAAATGAGTACTTTAAAAAAAAAATTCAACTCTATGGTACCTACAAGCGACTTACTTTAACTTTGATGACACATATCAGCTGGAAGTGAAAAAATGCAAAAAGATATTCCATGCATATGGTAACCAAAAGAGAGCAGGGGTGGCTATACTTGTACAAAACAGAATAGACCTTAAGTAAAAAATATCACAAGACACAAAGTAGTCATTATATAATAATAAAGAGATCAATTCATTAAGAGGTTATAACAACTATAAGTACATATGCACTCAACATTGGAACACTTAAGTATGTAAATATATAGCCAAGACACTCTGGGGAATGAAGAACAAAGCCTGAGGCATTAGGGTTCCTGATAACGAACAGCATTTTAAAGCCTTACTATGATACAGCATTACAAAGCAATATGATACTGTCATAAAAGCAGACACACAGACAAATGGAACAGAATAGAGAGAACTGAAATAAACCCACACATAAACTACTAAGTAATTTTTGATCAGGGTGCCAAGAATACACAATGTGGAAAGGATATTCTCTTCAAATAAACGGTGTTTGGAAAAGTGAATATCCACATGCAAAACAAAAGCAAAAACAAATTAAACCCTTGTCTTACACCACACACACACAAAAAAACTCAAAATGAAACAAATTTAAGACTTAGATGTAGACCTGGAACAATAAAACTCCTAGACAAAAACATAGGGAAAATCTTGACACTAATTGTGGCAATGAATTTAGCTATTGTCACGAAGAACGCAGGCATCGCAAACAAAATAAACAAGCAAGGCTGCACTCAAATCTTCTGCACATGGAACGTTTTCATCAGCACATAGAACATTCCCAGAATAGACTATATCTTTGATCACAAAACAAGTCTGAACACATTTTAAAAGTAGAAATAATATTAAAAATAATTTCCAACCACAATAGAATAAAACTGGTAATCAATAACAAGAGGAGCTTGTTGGAAACTTTGCAAACACATGGAAATTAAACAGTGTCCTCCGGAGTGACCAATGAGTCAATGAAGAACATAAATTCTTGAGGCAAATGAAAATGGACATACAACATACCAAAGCCTCTGGGATACAGCAAAAGCAGTAATAACAAGGAAGTTTATAGCAATAAAAGCTTATTTCAAAACCTAGAAATACTTCACATAAACAACCTAATAATGCACCTCAAGGAGATAGAGAAGCTAGAACAAACCAAATCCAAAATTAATAGAGGGAAAGACATAATAAAAATCAGAGCAGAAATAAATGAAGTTGAGACTAAGGTAAAATACAAAAGCTCAACATAATAGAAAGTTGGTTTTTTGAAAAGACAAACAAAATTGTCAAACCTTTGGCTGGACTTAAATAAAACAGAGAAGATCCAAATAACATTAGAAACAAGAAAGGAGCCATAACAACTGAGACCACAGAAATACAATCATTACAGGCTATTTTGAACAACTATATGCCAACAAAATGGAAAAATCTTGAAGAAATGAATAAATTTCCAGAACACACAACCTACCAAAATTGAACCATAAAGAAATAGAAAACCTCAACAAACAAATAAGAAGTAACAAAATCAAAGCTCTAATAAAAGTCTCTCATCAAAGGAAAGCCCAGGACCTAATGGTGATGTGCACCTGTGGTCCCAGCTACTTGGGAGGCTGAAGCAGGAGGATGACTTGAGCCTGAGAGGTCAAAGCTGCAGTGAGCCATGTTTGTGCCACTGTACTTCAGCCAGCCTGGCCATGCTGACAACCAAAAAACAAACAAACAAACAAACAAAAACAAGCAAACCTGATTTATACAATGAAATATTATTTAGCCTCAAAAAAAAAAAAAAAAAGAAAATATTGCCATTTGCAATAACATGACTAGATCCAGATGACAATTTGCTAAGTGAAATAAGCCAGACACAGAAACACAAATACCGTATCATCTCACTTATGTGTGGAATGTAAAAATGTCAGACTCATAGAAATGAAGAGTATAATGCTGGTTGTGGGGGGCTGTGGACTGGGAGGATGTTGGTAAAAGGTACGAACTTCCAGTTATAAGATAGATTCATTTTGGGGATCTAATGTATAGCATGGTGACTATAGTTAATAATACTATATTACATATTTGAGGTTTGCTTAGAGAGAAGATTTTAGGTGTTCTTGCCACACTCACACACACACACAATGGCAACTATGTGATGTGATGGGTATGTTAATTAGCTTGATTGTGGTAATCATTTTACAATGCATACATGTATTAAATTATCACCTTGTACGTATTAAGTATATATAAATTTTATCAGTTATGCCTCAATAAAGCTAAAACAAGAGTGACATTATATAATGATCAATTCTTTGCAAAGAAAACAAATATGCACTTAATAAAAGATCTTCGAGTTATGTGAGGCAGAAACTGATGTAACAACAGAGAAATCAACAAATGCACTGTTATGTTGGCAATTTTAAGTGCCTCTGTTTAGTAGCAGCAGAGTATCAACCATGTGGGATTAAAATAAACTTAATCATAGAAAGATAGCTGAAATGCTTCAAAATATTTGAAGATTAAGCAATGTGCTACTAAATTACATATCTGTTAAACATGAAGTCCCAAGAGAAATTAAGACAAACATTAAACGATGAAAACAGACATAGAAATTACAAAACTTTGTGGGAAGAAAAAAAGGCAGTGCTTAGAAAAATTTGTAGCATTGACTGTATACCTTAGAAAAGAAGGACAACTCTAAAATCAATAATCTAACCTTCTTCATTGGGAGGCTAGAGAAATATGGGCGATTTAAACATGAAGCAACTGGAGAAAATAAAATTTTAAAAGTCAAAGCAGAAATCAGTGAAATTCAAATCAGGAATACAATAGAGAAAAACGATGAACCAAAAGCTGATTCTTTGAACAGATCAATAAAATTGATATAATTATAGCCAGTTGACCAAGAAAAAAAGCAGTGAAGACGCAAGTTACCCACATGAGAAATGAAGGAGTAGTCCGCTACAGATCTCACAAACAGTAACAGGATAGTAAAAGAGTCCTGTAAACAACTATACCCAGTGAATCTATCACTTTGATGAAATGGGCTGATATCTTGAAATACACAAACTACCAAAACTTACTCAAAGATAAATGATTCAATATGCATATATCCATTAAAGAAATCCAATCAATAATTAACAAGTATTCAACTAAGAAAACAAAGTCAAGATGGTTTTATTGGTGAGTCCCACCAACCTTTTAAGTAAGAAATGATGCCAATTCTCTGTAATCTCTTTCAGAAAATAGAAACCGAAATCTCACTTCCTACCTCTCATAATTCTATCTGATCAGGATTACGCTAAGGCCAAAACCAGATGAAAACATTATCAGAAGGGAAACCAGAGGCCATTATCTCTCAGCACCCCACTGATAGGGACTTGTTAAAGGAGGACAGGAGCCAATTGAAAGGGGTCCCAGTGGCTAAGCTAGAAGTATTTGAGCCAAAACAAAAGTAGTAATGGATTATAACCAAAAGTATAGCATACATATCCATGATTCCATAAAAATATAAACAAGTGATTAAATAAGTAAATAAATATGAAAGAAGACAAATTTCCCTGCAGAAGCATTCCCAATGACAGGTAGATAACCCACCCTCAATGGGGAGAAGTGCCAACCCTCATTGCTTAAGTATGGATGGCACATAGTGACTTCCTTGGAAAGAATGCACATGGAGAGGAGCAAGTATAGTGACATGACAGTGGAGAAGCCCAGGAAATCCCACCTCCACCAGGTGATCGAGGTGAACCTCAACAGTGATGAATCATGTTGTCTGTACATAACCGGGTTATCCTGGGATGGAAATGTCACTTCACTTCTGTGGTCTTCCTTACACACACACACAAAATCCGAAAGCCCTGTCTGACCATCAGAAAACACTAGACAAATTCCAATAGAGAGGTATTCTACAGAGCACCTGGCCAGTGCTCCTCAGAGCTGTCAAGGTCATCAAAACAAGGAATGCCCGAGAAACTTTCACAGCTGAGAGGAAGCTGGGAGACCTGAGGACTCAGTAGCATGTGGGATCCTGGGCAGGGTCCGGAAACAGAAGAAGACCTCAAATAAAAACCAAGGAAATCCAAATGAAGTACAACCTGAGTTATTAAGAATGTATCAATATTGGTCCATTAATTGCCACATGCACCATACTAAAGTAAGATGGAAAAGAAAGAAATGAAAATAAAATCACTAACACACATTTACCATTTAAAGCCTTTGTTCTTGTTATAAATTTCATAATATAATGAGGTGATTAATATCTTTATTCATGTATATTAGAAAAATAGCCTCATAGAGAGTTATTGATGTGCTTAAAGTGTGTAGGGTTTGTGAATAGGACTTATTTCTTGCTAACACCAGGGTCATTGCCCTTAATTTCTCCTATTTTGTAAACTCTATTTTTTAAATATTTAAGTTTTGCCAAAATACAATATTGCTAATCCATATTGAGTCCTTATTCTGAGCACTGTTCTAACACTCACTCATTTAATCATTACAAACCCTAGGAGACGGTATGGTTATTTTTTTCAATATTTCAACTGATGCCATTAAACACAGATTGGTTAACTTTCCAAAAGGTTACAATGGCTGTAAACAGCATAAAGATTATAAAGTGCCAGAAGTTTGAGACCAGCCTAGCCAACATGGTGAAATCCCATCTCTACTAAAAATACAAAAATTATCCAAGCATGGTGGTGCACTCCTGTAAACCCAGCTACTCAGGAGGCCAAGGCAAGAGAATTGCTTGAACCTGGGAGGTGGAGGTTGCCATGAGCCGAGATCGTGCCACTGCACTCCGGCCTGGGTGACAAGAGCGAAACTCGGGCTCAACTGAGGGAGACTCCACCTCAAAAAAAAATAATAATAATAATACAGTGCCGGGATTCAAACCTGGGCTGCCTGGCTCCAAAGTCATGGCTCTCCCTCACTCCAGGAGAGCAATGTTTCTAGGATGAGAAACGGCCGATTTAGAAAGCTCATGGAGAGAAGGTGTGTTGCTTTCTATGTGCTTTTCCCCTCTGATTCATTTGTCTTCCATCTATGTCTGATCGGTGTTATTGTGCATGTGTGTGCATGCACGTGTCTCTGTGCACATACCTGTATGTGTATGCATGCATCACATGTGCATCTGTACATGTATTTTAGTGGTACATTGCATTTGTGTCAATTTTTAGTGAACACGTTTATTAAGGACATGTAAGAATTTATTTGAGGATGATTATAATGAGATAATTTTACTTCAGAATTTTGACTGTGCTGCAAGCTTGCACTGTATTCCTTAGCTTTCTATTCTATTCCACTGATCTAGCTGCACCAGTATCATAAAATTCACACTTAAAAATAATAGTTTTATAATGTTTTTAAATGACATCATTCAGACAGTTGAGGGAGAAAGCAGTTATGTGACGTGAACAGAGCACTTACTCTGTTATGTGATACATGTTTGGTCCTGGCTGTTTTATGGCCTTTGTGGCATTGCATAGATACAAGTTTTAATATTCTTATCTTTAAAATATAGAAAATAATACCTATTTCATGGTATGCTTTAAAAATTAAATAAATCAAAGAATTTGAATGTGGGAAACTAAAGAGCATTGTGAATTCCACATTCACGTGATAAATTACTATAAATGGATAATACATAGCTATAGTTCATGTCAACTGTCAATGTTTCTTGTATTATTAAATTTTCTGACATGTCTGAGGACGAACAAAGGAAAACCAAAACCCAGGTGTTTGGTAATGGCACCAGGAGCGCTGACTCTCTGGACGGTGGCAGCATAAATTCGTGTTGCCAGTGGCTGCAGGAGAGGAAACCTGGTGGGAAGCCATTTTATTTGAGGTTGGCCCTGAGATAGAGATTCCAAGGTTCAAAGTTATAAATAGACTCAGGGAAGTGGCTTTTGTTAAACTGATAAACAATCGTATTGCTAAATAGCAAGAGAAATACTCAGTCACAATTTTATTCCTAGATCCACGTTAACGTGGGCAATTGATCAATTCAAAGGAACTAGTGACAGTCAGGACCACCCAGCCTGAGAGTGACCCCTTTACTCCGGGCTGATGGCGACTGGTGGGACAGGCCTCCTTTTTATTTCAGAAGCCTTGCAGGGAGTCACATAAGGTGGTTCCTTTTGGATAAATGCAATCCCCAGGGCACAAATTTTGAATACTCAGAACTTTACAGGTCTTGGGCTCCAAGAAACATTAGTCTCAAAACTGTTCGACACGGTTCACTTCAATGGCTGTTCCTCATAAGTCAGCAGTACTAAGAATAGTGTTGTGTCCTCTGAGCAGAATCTGAAAGCGCTTGCCAGCACACTTCCATCCTTTCCTGGCTTTGGAGATGGGCGAGAGACTTGGGCTACTAAGCAGAAAATTTTACTTACTCACAAATTTTTGAAAATGGTTTCCAGAGGGAAAAATGACCATTATCACTGAATAAAATTTAAGCCAAATTAAGCCTTAATCTAGCAAGATGTCAGTAGTCATGGTCCAGTCTTTTCATCAGTGTGTTTTATTTTTTCTCCTCTGCAAACATCTTCCCATAGGCTCGATTCAGCTCAATACATTCTTAAATGCTGGTGTCTCCCTCCTCACCGTATCCACAAATTCACTCTTTCCCAGTCTTTGGCACTCTCTTGCTTTCTCCCTTTTCCACAACTGCTTTGAAAAGTCTGTTTAAAAATGTTAAAACCTTTGTAAAAATACTGATAATACTTCTCATTTTCATGGGCTGTAATACCCATCGAATACACCATCTTGTGATGAGTTGGCTGCCTGCAATCGGCTAAAGTCCAACTGCTTGCAATTGGCTAAAACCTGGCTGTTACAAAACAATATACTACCAAGTTCAATGTCTGTGTGCCTAGGTACTAAACTAGGTTGCAGTTTGTTACGCAGGAACTCAAAATACATACACGGCACAGGCTAAAGGCTTTCTGCTAGTGTAACTTCACAAGAGTAAAATACAGAAGGGAGGGTGACAATGACATTTCAAACCCCCGCAACTTACTTGAAGTTATGTTTTTCCCAGAACTAGGAACTCTCATTCTTTCATTAATGACATTGGTGAGAGATTTATTTCCAAAGATAATTTCAGTTGGTTGTATTCCTTTCATGTCTGTGCACAGAAAATCCTTTCTGTCCAACTCTGGTTCATCCAAGATTGGACTAAGGATAAATACACACTTGAACTGGTTTTAAAGTTTAGCTCGAGGTACAAGGTGCCACTGAAGCTTCTGAAAGAACAGAACAAAGACAAGTTGATCTTTAGCTGCAACAATGAAGGACTTTAGCCCTGCTGTTATCACCTTTCCATCAAAGCGATTCTTCCACGACAACCTTTATTCAGCAAGCTCAGGGAGAAATGATATTTTCATGTTCCTCTTCCCAGAGCTTGCTTTAAAACAGAACATCTCACTTAAGAACTTGCCTCATACTCGTGTTTCAGACAACGTAATATCACAATTATACAGGGTTCCCTGGTGAGGTCATTACCGCAGAATTACATAGGGTTGGATTTTGATTCAAAACGTTTTGAACAGCAGTTTTCCGCTGTAAGTTTTATACACTTTTAAAAGAACCTGCCTATTTGAGGAGAATTGCTTGAACCAGGGAGTCAGAGGTTGCAGTGAGATGGCGCCACTGTACTCCAGCCTAGCGACAGAGCAAGACTCTGTCTCAAAAAAAAAAAAAAAAAAAAAAAAAAAGAACTTGCTTATTTTATTTTCCCATCCGTTTCCATTTCTTTTCTATTTTCTTTTAAAATTCATTAGTACTACTTGCCTGTTTCTCGATGTATCTCATCACACATTTATCATCAGCAGTGGCTTTCTCCATCCACTCGCAATTATTTTAATGCAATTTTTATAAAGGCATATAATACTTAATGTGTTCCAAGGCCCTGCTCCAAGCCTTTTACAAGTATTAAGTCATTCAGTCTTTCGTGGCTGAATTCATTTCTACAGTACATGCACTGCCACTTCTGCTCGGAAACTGGGCTGGAGTCAGGAAACTCTTCATTATGGGATAAGCTGGCTTGTTCTACCCCCAAGCGTAAATCTGAGGATGAATCTATTTTTTTCTTTTTCCAACTGGGATATGGCAAACATACAGCAAAGTCTACACAAAGCTCTAGTTTATAAACAACAGTGCATGGACTGGTACAAGCAGCACCTGTGCTGAGACCCCCAGAAGGTATTGTCTCTCCTCCTCCCAGGTGTCCTCTGCCCTCCACGTGGAGCCTCCCCTCTGAGGCCTGCAGCCATCAACACGCAGGTTGTAGCTTCCTAGAAACCAGTCCCTGAACTCAGACCCTACCACGCACCAGCCTGAGTTCGCAAACAGACAAGCCTTTGGAGCCAGTCGCTCCACACTGGGGACGCTGAGGGCCTGGAGCCGTCTCAGCTGTAGAGCAAGGGCCACGGCTCCCAGCGCTGGGACCTTTGTGTGAGTCGCCTACGAAGGTGCATGGAAAATCCTTTTCCTGTGTCTGACACAACAACTGTCGTCCGTTCTCTTTGCCCATGCTCACAACACGACCCCGAGGAACGTTATTTTTGGGAGAGGGGGCCTCATCCTCAGAGGGGCAGGCACGGGCATCTCAGCGGGTTCAGGTCCACAGGCAGCGCCGCTGACGCCCCCACAGTCCCGCGTGCCCTTTCTCCTCGTGTGCCCCTCCACCCCCCCGTGCCCCCGCCCCCCCCCTGCCCCCGCCCCCCCCCATCCCCCTGCCCCCCGTGTGCCACTCACCCCCATGTGCCCCTGCCTCCTATGTGCCCCTGCCCCCCGTGTGCCCCTGCCCCCCATGTGCCCCTGCCCCCTGCATGCGCCTGTGCCCCCACGTGCCCCTGCACTCCGAGCTGCCCCCAGCCCCCCGAGCTGCTCTTCCTGCATCCCTGGGACCACACCCCTCACCCAGCAGCTCCCAATCATCTACTGAGCAGAAATGAGGTGACCTCCCTGGCAATGTACCGCTGAATTCTTGTAACCCACCATCTAACTTGAGCTTTCACGGCTCCTACCCTTACCGTGCCGGAGCGGGTCAACCTCAGTATGAGTTTAGTCACTGTCTTAGAAAGAGCACTTCCCAAATTGACCTTTGAAGACAAGACCCGTTCACAGACACAGAACGGCTGGGTTGCCCTTTGCTGCTGACTACGACACACTAGTGGAGAAGATGGATAGCCAATATAATAAATAAGCACATTTTATGGTGCATTGTAAAGTGAAGAGGGCTCCAGAGATAGAACAAAGCAGAGGGGTGACTGCGAGTGTTCCTAGCATCTGATATTGTCCATGACTTAAATGTTATGAAATAAAACTATGTTTAACTAAGTGGGAATATAAGCTTTTGAATATATGTGTCCCATGGAAGATAACATTTAAACAATTTAATGCTCTCATAAAAATGCTTGGTTAACTGCAACATAATAATGAAAGAGATTTGGATAGTGTTCCCAGGGCCACACAATGAAGTCATATTTCCAGGATGTAAAAGGCGTTCCACTGAGAGATCACTATTAGGACACTCAGAGCCTTGTTTCTTAAGGAATAAATCCTCTGTATGATATCGCTTGCTATATTCCAATTCCGGAATAGTGCTTAGCACCTAGTAGGACTTTAATACATGTTTTTAACCCATAAGTGAATGAGAGGAGAGTATGAAGATGGTCGAGAAGGTCCCATTTTAAACAAGTGTTCTTTAGCAGTAAGAATCAGGGGTTATGACTGAGGACAAGGGAACTTCAAATCTGCCTGTTTGTTGAAAGCATGATTTCTGAACTATCTGCAAAGGATTTACATTCTGTCTTCTTTTCATTCTGTTTTTCCTTTGCTTCTTTTTATTTTTTTCGGAGACAGAGTCTTGCTCTGTTGCCTGGGCTGGAGTGTAGTGGCACGATCTTGGCTCCCTGCAAACTCTGCCTGTTGGGCTGAAGCGGTTCTCCTGCCTCAGCCTCCTGAGTAACTGAAATTATAGGCGCACGCCACCATGTCCAGCTAATTTTTGTATTTTTGGTAGAGATGGGGTTTTGCCATGCTGGCCAGGCTGGTCTCGAACTCCTGGCCTCAAGTGATTTGCCTACCTCAGCCTCCCAAAGTGCTGGGATTACAAGGTGTGACCCACCGCGCCCGGCCTACATTCTCTCTTTTCTTAGCTAATTTTCAGTTGTGAATGGACCATTAGCATCATTTGGGTGAGGATTTGTTTATTCTAATGTTTTATTTCATTTCTTTGAGATGGAATCTCACTCTGTTGTCTAGGCTGGAGTGCAGTGGCACAATCTTGGCTCACTGTAACTTCTGCCTCCCGGGTTCAAGTGATTCTCCAGCCTCAGCCTCCTGAGTCGCTGGGATTACAGGCACATGCCTCCAGGCTAGATTTTGTGTTTTTAGTAGAGACGAGGTTTTGTCATGTTGGCCAGGCTGGTCTTGAACTCCTGACCTCAGGTGATCCACCTGCCTTGGCCTCCCAAAGTGTTGGAATTACAGGTGTGAACCACTGTTTCCGGCCTATCCTAATGTTTTAAAATACGCTAATGATTCGAACCACCTAAGGCGATCAACCTATGTTCAAATGTTTCCATATTTTGGTATGTCTAGAAACCCTACCTGGAGACAGAGATGTCTATGTGAAGTTACACACTCGTGCTCACTCACACCTCGGTGATAATTGTAGCTCAGTTTGTTTTGCTGCTTTTGTGGGAAATGAGTTGCTTTGCATGGAGCCACATCTCTTCCAATCATGGGCAGCGGCCCGGGTGCTGCACTCACTCCCAACCCGCACACAGGGCAGGTCCTGTCTGAGGCCTGGGACCGCAGGCTCCACCCCTCCACAACCGCCAGCCCGGGAGAAGCCATTCTTTCAATTCTCCCTCTAACTCTCCGGAGATGTCTCCCACTAACATGTCTCCCAACTCTAAAGAGATGCTTCCTGGGCTTCTAGCTGCTGTGTGTCCTGCTGTGGTCAGGGGTACTGGTGCACTGAGCTGACACGGGGAACCCGACAAGCACTGATGAAAGACAGAGTGGGAGTGGTGGGGGCAGAGGGGAGAGGGAGCTGAGAGTGACGCAGTCAGAGTCCCTGACACATTCATTGTCTACCGAGGTACTCTTCCCATAAATCTTATTTTTTTGTTATTCCATTTGGATTTCAGTTTCAACAGAAAACATAGGAATTGTAACAAAAATTGGACCCATCACTGCAGTGTCATAGCAAAAGGCCCTGCATATAGCTGAATTGGGGTGTGACCTGCGACCCTGGTGAGCCTCTGTTCTACCTGGTGAGCCTCTACCTGGGCCTGTGATGCAGGACAGATGAGCCCCAAAATTGGGGCTTGGCTCAGTAGGGTTCTTGGCTTTACCCAGGAAAGAATTCAAGAGTGAGCCGGTGGTGTTAAACAGCAACCTTTCCTGAACAGTGCTGCATCTTGCCAAACAGGGCTAACTGTGGGCAGGCAGTGTGTGGCTCCTGGCACCTGTATTTTTACTCACTTATACCCACTTTTAATTATATGCAAGTTAGGGGTGGGCCAATGCAAATGGTGGGGCAGGTTGTTCAGAACTTTCTGAGAAAGGGGCAGTAACTTCCAGATCATGGCCATGTAAAGCAGGGGTGACTTCTGGGTCATTGCCATGGCATTTGTAAACTGTCATGCCACTGGTGGGAGTGTCTTACGCCAATGAGTAATGAAGGCAGCCAGGGATCTCTTTCGTTACCACCTCCTGGTTCCTGTGGTTTCAAGCCTGGACCAGGTCTTATTTGGGCCAGTTGTGACCAGAAAATAAGCCCTGCCACTCTCCCAACTCACCTATCCTGGTCACCAGGAGCCTGGAGGGCACCACTTACCAGCCGCTCTTCTAGACTGGGTGTGCAGCCGCACTGAGCGGCCAACAAATGGGAAGGCAGGTGACATCACACATTTTACTCTTGGAACCTCAGCTACACAGGCCAATAAAATGCCTGGAGGAATGCTGACCTCAAATGCTAAGGAAGATCCCTATGTTTCCAGAGCTGAGTGCTTCCCACTACACCGGTCCCTCGTGCGGATGAACAGGAAGTACGCTCATGAGTGAGTACTGTGGCTCCACCACACAGGACGTGCCCATGGCAAGGGCTGTTCATGATCACAGGCCTCACAGGAGCAAGCTGAGGCCCTACAGGACTGGAGGACGCGCTCACTAGGTCCTGAGAGCCCTGCTCTGGAGGCCACACCACACTCGGCACTCCACACGTCATAAAATGCAGTTGTGTTTAACAGAAAAAAGTACTATATGTGTATGTATTTCATGGATGAGATTTAGACCGGGGTGTCCAGTCTTTTGGCTTCCCTGGGCCACAATGGAGGAGGAAGGATTGTCTGGAGCCACACATGAAATGTACTAACATTAACAACAACTGATGAGTTAAAACAAAACAAAACAAAATCTCACCATGTTTCGAGGACGTTGACGAATTTGCGTTGGGCCACATTCAAAGTCGTGCTGGGATGCATGCGAAGCGCAGGCCGTGGGCTGGACGAGCTCGGTGGAGGCGAATGTGGAGGATGTGACTCTGGAGATGACCAGGCAAGAGGAGGGAAGGTTCTGGACCTGCCCCAAGGCATTCACAGGGTTGGAACCCCTCAGCCCCATGCAGCATCAGGCAGCCGAGGCGTTTCCGTTCGATGGTGACCACAGCGGGGCGTGTTCCTCTTCCGAACATGATGAAGCACTCTTATGTGAACCTCCACGTCTGCCTCCAGTGTCAGACCCTTTCTGGTGTGGGCTCTCCTACTTCCAATGACGTCTGTTGATAGGCTGGGTGAAACCAGCAGCCTTTCATTTTCAACAAAATGCATCTCAGCCTATTTTTGAAAGGTTCTGGTAAGTATGTTTTGCATAAAATTTCTTTTTCCTTCAACCACTGCATTTGCTGAGAGTATCAAGCCATGTGTATTTGATTAAGTTACCATTAACGTTTTGAAGAAGCTCTTTGTAAGAAATGATTAATGACAAGAAACCCTTGGAAATTTTTTTCTTTGGACCAAATCTTCCCATTTGGTCAAATGAAGTGAAACCTGAAATCAGTCTCTTAAACCTGATTATACAATTGGCACTGTGTATTTGACTAAATGCAAAAAGATTTAAAATTCAATAAGCAACATAAATTATACACAGTGAATGTATTCTACATTTTCAAATTTTTATTTTAAAATAACAAACTCCACTTTTATGCGTTATGAAATAAAATTTATTTAAGTGGGTAACTGTGACTGTACATCTCACAAAATTAAATTACTTTTAAATTCAGCAATAAATTTTAAGTACACAATTATGGTCTCAGACTATAAATTGAAATCTCTCAAAGTACAAAGTATGAATAGAATAACCAAAAATTGATGATTTGAAGGAGTCAAATTTGAGTTATCCTAAATGCTGAGGGTAGAGCAGCAATTTTGATTATGCCTGAATAGTAGGGCTAGGAGCGGTGGCTCTTGCGTGTAATCCCAGCAGTTTGGGAGGCCAAGGTGGGCGGATCACCTGAGGTCAGGAGTTTGAGACCAGCCTGACCAACATAGTGAAACCCCATCTCTACTAAAAATACCAACAAAAAATATTAACCAGGTGTGTTGACAGGCACCTGTAATCCCAGCCACTTGGGAGGCTGAGGCAGGAGAATTGCTTGAACCCAGGAGGCAGAGGTTGCAGCGAGTTGAGATCGCGCCACTGCACTCCAGCCTGGGTTACAGAGCGAGACTCTGTCTCAAGAAAAAAAAAAAGATTATACCTGAAGAGATCTGGGATAAGACTTGGTGGGCCTGGCAGCGCCTGCACACTCTTCATGCCTGGATGTCTTTTCTGGGCCCTGAACAAGCGTTTCCATCCCTCAATTCGATCCCTCAATTTCCACTTTCACCTTAATTTCCTGTCATAACCTCAAAATTAATGTGTTTAGCTTGTACAATATCTCCTTTTTTTTTCTTTTTTGAGACCTGGTCTCTATCCCCCAGGCTGAAGTGAGGTGGCAGTCTCAGCTCACTGCAACCTCTGCCTCCTGGGCTCAAGGAATCCTCCTTCCTCAGCCTCCCAAGTACCTGGGACTAGAGGCAAGTGCCACCACGCCTGGCTAATTTTTTAAATTCTTATTGTAGGGGCAAGGTCTAGCTATATTTCCCAGGCTGGTCTTGAACCCCTGGACTCAAAGGATCTGCCTGCCTCGGCCTCCCAAAGTGCCAGGATTACAGGTGTGAGCCACTGCACCCAGTCCAATATTTCTCTTTCTTAAACAAAATTCTTCCCTTATTTCTCTGCTGATAAACTGTAAATTCGCTTAAACAAGATTGTTCTTCCTAATCTTACACAAGATTCTTCCCTTTATTTCTCTGTTGATAAACTATAAATTCGCTACCAGCTCTTTTTATTGCATGCCACACATTCATCCAGTTTAAGTGCACGATTCAGCATATGTTTTCTTTTTGTCTTTACTCAAATGTCCTCATCTCAGTGATTTCTCTATGAGCAGTTATTTAAGTCTTCAGTATCTTTTCTCGATGGTTCCTATGTCCTGTGCCTTCTTCACCATTTCCCTTGATGCTCATCATTAACAGATCTGCTCCTGTTTTCTGGTTTTTCATCCAGCATCCCTCAGTGAGATCAGCAATTTTGTCTGTGTTGCTCACTGCACCCTCAGAATGCAGAACAGTGGCTGGCACATAATAAACACTCAACAAACATTGATTAACTGGAAACCTGGGAGTGATTATAGCAATGGGTCCTGCACGGGACCGACTGGATTTGGGGGTTGGAAAGTAAGTGCTGGACCCATCAGGAGTAGTCTCAGTGAAATAGTGTGGTGTAAGACAGAAGGAAGGAGGGAGTGGAGAGAATCAGTGGATGCGGAAAACCTGCGCAAGCTTCCTATGTACTGGGGAGAGTGGTGTGTTGAGCGGTAACTAAAAGCAGATGTAAGATCAGGGGAGGTGTTCTTATGGACGATGTGCTTGAACACGCTTAGTGTCGTATTAGTCGGGGTTCTCTAGAGGGACAGAACTAATAGGGTAGATGGAGACACAAAGGGGAGTTTATTAGGAAAATCGACTCACACAATCACAGGGTGAGGCCCCACAGTAGACCGTCTGCAAGCTGAGGAGCGAGGGAGCCAGTTCGAGTCCCAGAGCTGAAGAACTTGGAGTCCGATGTTCAAGGGCAGGAAGCATCCAGCACGGGAGAGAGATGGGTCAGAGGCTGAGCCAGTCTAGTTTGTTCATGTTCTTCTGCTTTAATTCTCGCCGCGCTGGCAGCTGATTAGATGGTGCCCACCCAGATTGAGGGTGGCTCTGCCTCTCTCAGCCTACGGCTCAAATGGTAGTCTCCTTTGACAACACTCACAGACACACCCGGAAACAGTACTTTGCATCCTTCAGGCCAATCCAGTTGACAGTGCGTGTTAACCGTCACGGTGCCGATGAGAAGTTGTTAGAAATGAAGAGGTTGAGAGGAGAAAGATAGACCACAGCTGAATGAACCAAATGTCTGAGGCGAGAGGAAGGGAGCTCCAGAGGCACAGGGTGGGAGGAGGGAAGGAAGGAGGGAAGACAAACAAAAATGTAAGTAACTTTTTTGGCTTTAATATAAAATGTAAAAGAAATTTGCATGTGGCTTCTCTGTTTTTTTGTGATTCCCGAGGCAGGGAAACCTGTGGTGGTGTCAGGATGCTGGAGGATATTTGAAATAACTATTACATAAAAAGGCAGGGAGGAAAGCGATGACTTGGGCAGTTTAATAGCAAGGTGGGCAGGGCAGAGCGTCCCAGGGAGGAGCATCCGGGCGAGGCTGCTGACTGTATCGCTCGCAATACCCATCTCGAATTGGCACTGAGACGTAAAGTTCCTGTCGCGTTCACTTTTAGTTCTCTTATTCATTACGTTTCCCCGGTTTTGTGGATGTGGGGTCATTGCTGTCCTGCTCCTAACTGCTCTGACTGCTCCTAGAATGGGGGAGACACGAAGAAAGTCGGGGTGCTGCGGTTGAAAAACCCCGGCTCCGGGGTGTTGAGGTGGTTGCATCAGTTCCCATGAATGACTCCACGGGCTAAAATTGAAGATTAAGCAAATCAGGCTTGAAGAAAGGGCCATTTCAGCTCCTGGCTCGGGAGGATAAGCAGAGTAAGTGGGAAAGGAGCATGGTTTGGGGTTTTCTTCAGGGAAACCCAAGAAGGAAAGATACGTTGTTTCAGTGCAATTTTGACTCATCTGTAGGAATAAGTAACTCCGGTGGAAGGAGCCATCCCTGCATTTCACAGGGAGGTTGTAAACCTCAGGCATAAGCGGGTTTCTGAGTTATCATCGGGGTGTGTTTCCAGTGCTACCCGGTGGCTCTGCGGCGGGGGAGCCGGATGCGATTTCAGACGGTGAAGGGAGCGCAGGGGTTCCCTGGCTGTGGAGCTCCTGCAGCGGAAGCCAGAGTGTCCATCACCGTCTTCTCTTCTTCACCCACAGCGAGAAAGGAACAAGACGAATGGGCTGGCATCTGCCCCCATGTCTTACCTTTCCTGGGAATTCAGGCTCCTGACGTATTCTTTGCATACATAAAGCAGAATGGTGGGTCTCTCCCACCCTCTTCCTTCAGAATTCATAGGAATGCATTCTGGGTAGGCCTGCGCTCTGAAACCCCAATTTCCTCACTCTTTGTCTTCATGCCCCCTCTTTCCTTCCATGCGGGACCTAGCCATGTGGACAGAGGGGAGGAGCTGGGGCTGTGGGCACAGGCCTGCTGCAGAGCTGGGGCCTGAGCAGCTCTTGGTAAGCCAGGGTCCTGTCACATCCATCTTCTGTGCCGTCAAGTGGATGCCTGCTGACAGTAAGATATGGGCATCAAAGGGAAATACATAGGAATGAGCCCTAGTGCCTGATTTGATCTAGGAGTGCTCAGACCTCCCTAGAGCAGAAAACAAAGTGGTGTCCTCTGCATGGCCCAGCAAGTCACCAAACACAGGGTCTGAGGCTGCTGGGATCTCTCACCCAACTCACCCAAAGTAAAGCAGACTTTTGCTTGATTTTCCCTCTGGGTATGTTCCAGCTCCTTCTAAGACCCCATAGGGAAATCAAGTGGCTCAGTTAAATGAGCACTCGGAAATTCAAAGGTCTGCTGGAACACTGAATTGTAACGTCATCTTCACACTACCCCAATCCGCACGGCTAACGTTTTTATAGGAAATGTGACCCCAAAGTGAACCCTACAGCTTTCAAAGACAGCATCGTAAAAGCATTTATAAAAGCTACAGGTCTGAAAATGTGGGGAAAATAGAGTAATAACAAATATAGAAAAACCTAATCATAAAGGTAAAGGCAGGATTTGACTGACACTCCCCCAAAGGAGGGGCGGGGGCTGCCCTGGCTGTCCATGTTTCTAACTCCAAGTGCCTTCAGCAAACAGGACACAGGGCCGCCTCTGCCTTCTGGGCAAACCTCTGCTCTCCTGGCTATGACACCATTGTGCACCCGCTGCTGTGTGCACACAAGTGAGGCAGGCTTGGGGTGAGAGATGCCCAGGCAGGAGATCAAGCTGAAGCGACTCCGTTCCCAGATCACCTTGGACCTGAGATGTACTGCAGGTGTGATCTGTTCATACTAACAGCAACAGTTAACATGCCAGCAGCACGCGTTCCATTCCGGACACTCTCAGGGTGGTGCGAACAGCTCACCCTTGAGCAACACGGGGTTAGGGGTGCCGACCCCTCTCACAGTCAAAACTCATGCATAAATTGGACCCCCCCAAAGCTTACTACTCATGGCCTGCTGTCGACCAGAAATCTCACCAATAGCATAGTCAATTACCACAGATTTTGTCTGTGTTTATATATATTTCTATTTTGTACGTGTATTATATGCTGTATTCGTACAATAAAGTAACTAGATAAAAGAAAATGTGATTAAGAAAACCACAAGGAAGAGAAGATGTATTTACTATTCGTTAAGTGGGGATGGATCATCATACAGGTCTCCATCCTCATGGGCTTCACGTGGGGCACGCAGAGGAGGAGGAGGGAGGCTGGATTTGCTGTCTCAGAGGTGGCAGCAGCGGAAGAAAATCCTCCTCTAAGTGACCCACACAGTTCAAGGCCATGTTGCTCAAGGGTCAGCTGTATATTAAACATACAGGTAGAATATATTTTATATATGTTATGTCCTTATTGTGTATATGTTATATGCATTCATATTGTAATTTATATGTTATAAAATTAAATATTTTGATGTTTATATTTCTATACAAATGAATATTTAGTAAATCAAATCTAATTGTTGTGCATCTATGTATATTCACTTAATCTTCACAACACAGAAGAGTTTCGCAGAGAAGGAGCTGAGGTGAGGAGCATGCATCCTGGCTCAAGCCTGGCTTCCAGCGATGGAGCCACCCCTGACCTTGGGGGTCCCCTGACTCTGCAGGCCACGGAGTATCCCCCTGTGAAGGGTTTTAATTGGAAATTAATTAGACATTGTCTATCTGTATTTTGGAAATCTCATACTGAGTGGTCTGTTCAGGGTAACTTTAGAAGACAAGAAGGAATTTCTGCTCAGTGTGAGGAAGGTGACAAGTGAGCCCAGGTGGGTGAGAACCGTGTGAACAGCACGTCGGCACAGTACAGCTAACAACGACCTTGAAGGTAAAACCGGAGGAGCATGTGCAGAGTGGTGAGTGTTCACTGCCTAGGACTGAATTTTCCAGACTCTCTGTCTATGCAGCTGGGCCCAGGATCCAAGCTCCCAGTCTACGCAGCCAGGCCCAGGATCCAGACCCTCAGTCTATGCAGCCGGGCCCAGGATCCAGACCCTCAGTCTACACAGCCGGGCCCAGGATCCAGACTCTCAGTCTACACAGCCGGGCCCAGGATCCAGACCCTCAGTCTACACAGCTGGGACCAGGATCCAGACTCCCAGTCTATGCAGCCAGGCCCAGGATCCAGACCCTCAGTCTATGCAGCTGGGCCCAGGATCCAGACCCTCAGTCTATGCAGCCGGGCCCAGGATCCAGACTCCCAGTCTACGGAGCCAGGCCCAGGATACTTACGTGTGCTGGGGGAGCAGGTGCTGGTGTGAATTCCGTGTTCTCTGTTTGTTCTGCTCACATGTCTGTGTTTCATATAAAGCATGACTTTCTTGGCTGCACCTTAAATCTCCACTCAGCGGGTCATTCAGAAAGTGTCAATTAAAAAACCAAAACTAAATGATGAGCCATTAAAATATATCCTGAAACCTTTCAAAATTTCCAAAGAGAGAACAAGCAACATTTTAAATCATCCCTGCTTCTCTCTTTCTCTCCAGCCTAGCACTATGGTTACTTGTTCCCGTCCTTCTGCTCCTCCCCCTCCAGGGTCCAATTCCCCTCTTTTCCACTTGCTTCTGCTTCTCTGTGCTTTGCTTTCTACAGTGAATCTGTATGTTCTTGCTTTTGCTTTGTCCACTACCCTGATTCTCCACAACGGGAGCCCCCGAGCCCCCGGCCACAGACAGGTCCCTAGATCCAGGGCCTCTTAGGAAGGAGGCCACACAGCAGGAGGTGAGCGGAGTGAACCAGCGAAGCTTCATCCAAATTGACAGCCGCTCCCCATCACCCACATCATCACCTGAGCTCAGTCTCCTGTCAGATCAGCGGCAGCATTAGATTCTTATAGGAGCACAAACCCTACTGTGAACTGTGCATGTGAGGGATCTAGGCTGTGTGCTCCTTATGAGACTCTAATGCCTGATGACCTGTCGCTGTCTCCATCACCCCCAGAGGGGACCGTCTCGTGCAGGAAAACAAGCTCAGGGCTCCCACAGATTCTACATGATGGTGAGTTGTATAATTATTTCATTATATATATTACAGTGCACTAATAATAGAAATAAAGTGCACAATAAATGCAATGTGCCTGAATCATCTCGAAACCCTCCCCACCCCTGCTTCGTGGAAAAATTGTCTTCCACAAAACTGAAATCGGTCCCTGGTGCCAAGGAGGGTGGGGACGGCTGCTCTACAGGGCTGAGGAACTGATCAGGTAAGACAGATGGAAAGAAATGTGCACACGTGTTTGTGTGGGTTCGTGTATGTGTGTGTGTGGGGGGAGGGTTCAGTGGCAGGAAAGAGGGGCTGTCATGTTATTCTGTGTACTTCAATATGGTTTGAATCTTTGTTTATTAAGAATGCATTATGCATTGTATGTACAATCACACATACTTAAATTTGACAGAATACATTAAATAAATAATATGCAAATTACTGCATGAAATCAATGCTCTTGATGCATTTCTAATGTATAAATTGTGCGCCCATATTAAATTACAATCTCCATCAGAGCAAAGTTAAAGTAAGCTCCCACCCCATCCTGTCAACTTAACCTTCATCTTCTCATCTCTGTGCCAGTCAGCAGGATGGCTCCCTGAGCGGGCAGGAAGACCCCGGCATCCATCTGCAGTGACGGGAGGCAAAGGCAGACACCCGCAGGGTGCATGAATGTGGCTTTATAAGGCACACAGGAGCTGTGTGTGCTTTGTAAAGAGCCAAAACTGGCACAATTTGAGAAGCAAAATAAAATTAGTGGATCATCACCTGAAGTATAAGATAAATGTACAAGTCCACGCTGATATAAACAAATTACAAGATAAATTAGAAATGAGGGAGAACAAACAGCTTCCCATGCACAAGACTTCCAAGTAATCCAGGCTGACATGCAGCTTTATGGGGTGGTGTGAGACTCCCGCTCCATCCCTGTGGTCTGCACACAGCAGCTCCCTCCCAAGGACAGTTTGGAAGGAGCACAAAGGAGGGACTTCACAGTGGGGAAACCTGATGTGCACTGGCTCAGCCGAGCCCAGGGACAGCATCAGCAGGTGGGCCAGGCTGCATGGGCCTCAGAATCTGACCGAGGTGCACTTCCCCTCTGTGCTCTTCCTCCAAAGGATGCGGAATTTTAGTCTTACCCCAAGGAAAATACCAGGCAAATCCCAGTGGAGGGAAGTCCTACAAATACCCGACAAGTGCTCCTCAGAACTGCCAGGGTCACCAGAATCAAGCAAAGTCTGAGAAACTCACAGATAAAAGTAAGCCAAGGAGGCATGACCCACCCAAGAGGCTCCAGATGAGACCCTGAAAGAGAAAGGGACGTCGGGTGAAAACGAAGGAGGTCAGACTGCGGACTTCAGTTGGTCAGACGGCACCAATAGTGTCCACCCGTTGTGACAAATGGGCCCCACTGCCATAAGCTGTTCCTCCTGGGGTGAGCTAAGTTGGTCCTGTGGCTGGCTGTGATTTAAGATGATAAATGGAATAGAATAAACAGATGGGGGCCTGGTGCAGTGGCTCATGCCTGTAATCCCAGCACTTTGGGAGGCTGAGGTAGGTAGATCACTTGAGGTCAGGAGTTTGAGACCAGGCTGATCAATATGGTGAAACCTGTCTCTACTAAAAATACAAAAATTAGCCAGGCATGGTGGTGTGCACCTGTAGTCCCAGCTACTTGGGAGGCTGAGACAGGAGAATTGCTTGAAACCGGGAGGCAGAGGTTTCAGTGATTCAAGATCTTGCCACTGCACCCCAGCCTGGGTGACAGAGTGAGACTCTGTCTCAGAAAAGGAAAAAAGAATAGACAGATGGCCTATAAAAACTTTGCAGTTTTTCTGAAAATCTAAAACTGTAAGCATAAAACTATTTACGAAGTTAAAAGTTTATTAAAATCTCTGGAGGCAAGCAGATACAAAGACGATTCATAGCGTGGAACAATTATGAGTTTGTTTCATTAGAAACAACCGAAGGCATAAAAAATAGAACCATGTCTTTTAAGTGATAGAAACAAAATATGCTAATCTAGGTGTCCACATAGGACGAAAATATTCTTCAAAAATAAAGGCAGAATAAAGATATTTTCAGATGATCAAAAGCTGAAAGAATGCATTGGCAAATTTACCACACCAGAATTGCTAAAGAAGGTTTTCAGTCTAAAGGGAAATGGAAATTTGGATTTATAAAACTGTTGGAAATTGTAAAAATCTGGATTAGTATAAGCAACTTTTTTAAACTAAATATCTTTAAAAGGTAACTAATTCTTTAAAGTAATATAATGTATAGTGGGACCTATAATGCATGCTAGTTTAAGAGATATAATCTACAGTAACACAGTGATTGAAAGGAGATAAATGGTATTTTAACATTGGAAGAATTTCACATTATCCGGTAGATTAGTTCAAGTAAATTTTATTAAATTAGTGATGCATATTTATAAACCCTATAGCAATACTAAAATATAATATAAAGAGTTATAGTTATACAGACACAGTAGAGGTATAAATAAAAAAATTTCTAAGGCCCCACCAATGATATGAATGGACTTCCTTCTCAGCCAGGGCACTTTTTTATTGAGATGGAGTCTTGCTCTTCTCACCCTGTCTGGAGTGCAGTGGCATAATCTCAGCTCACTGCAACCTCCACCTCCTGGGTTCAAGTGATTATCCTGCCTCAGTTTCCCAAGTAGCTGGGACTACAGGTACCTGCCACCATTTCTGGCTAATTTTTGTACTTTTAGTAGAGATGGGGTTTACACCATGTTGGCCAGGCTGGTCTCTAACTCCTGACCTCAGGTGATCTGCCTGCCTCGGTCTCCCAAAGTGCTGGGATTACAGGTATAAGCCATCATGCTTTCAGACAGGGAATTCTTAAAATTTAACCTGAAAGGCCGATTCAGGGAAGTCGGGATTGGACAGCCTTCACTATACCTCTCTGGCGTTCATGCTACAGTCTTGCCAACGCACCACAATGTTTCAGTGTTGTTGTCTGAGGTAGTACCCAGAGTTCTTTGTCTCCTGACCAAGAAAATTAAGGAGCATGGACACAAGGGTAAGGTTGGAGAGAAATTTCAATAAATGAATGAAGAAAGTTCTCCACAGCAGAAAGGGGGCCTGAAAGAGGACTGCTGTTTTTACAGTTGAATCCAAAAGCATGTGTAAGAAAAAGCTGCCCTCATCTCTGTAGCTGTTTGTGTAACTTCCCTTGTCTGTGCAGTGGTTGTCCACATAACTCTCTTTATCCGTGCAGCTGCGGGTGTGTCTTAGGTAAGCACAAAGTGCAGCTTCTCTTGTTTGTGGAATTGCAGGTATGTTTTAGGTAAGCCCTCCTCCTTGTGCAAGTTCCCACGGACCCCACTATGTACATGGCTGAAAAGGGGAGGAAGCCCCTTTCCCAGGAGCCCGTGGATTATCCAAAGAACAAAGGCTTCTATGCTGGACCTTGCTCCCTTATCTGTGTGGCTGCAGCCCAAGTTCTCCCCATGCTGCTCTCTCTGTGCCTGTAGCCGTGCTTTTTTGGCCTGCCTTTCTGTTTAAAAGAATTTTACCAAAGACCAGATTTAGCTGTCTCCCAGCTAATTTTTCTTTTTCTCCTCGCTCATTAACATCAACACAGATAAAACACATTTTACAACCTATTCTCTCTTAAGCTTCCCACCTGAAGTCTTCCTTTGCAAATAAGAACTTTGGTTTCCACAATCCTTTATCTTAACCCAGACATTCCTTTGTATCAAACCCAGGTCTTTAGATAAACTCAAGCAATTGTTAACCAAAACATTTTTAAATCTACCTATAAGCTAGAAGCCCCCCTTTAAGCTGTCCCACCTTTCTGGACCAAATCAACGTATTTGAAGTCTCACGTCTCCCTAAAATATATAAAACCAAACTGTACCCCGACCACCTTAGGCCCATGTTCTCGGGACCTCCTGAGGGTCTTGGGTCATGGTCACTCATATTTGGCCCAGAATAAATCTCTTCAAATATTTTACAGAGTTTGACTCTTCCTGTACAGAGGAGTCAAAATGAAATCCTAAAGAAAAAAAGTCCTTGTTAATCCAAAGAAAGATAAAAAAAAGAAAAAGGAAGCAAGAATAAAAGAGCAGAAGATATGATAGCAGATGATACTAAGATGGTAGACAGAGGAGAAGAATGTGAGGATGGTGGGGAAGAACGGTGCATCAGGAAGAAAGGTGGCTGCCAAGGGGAAGAGTTTGTAGTAAGAACCATGGACACCAAAAAAAATCAAAGTTTGCCTTTTTCTTCGTTAGCAAAATAGAAAGGTGCAAAAACCATCCCTGATGCCCACCATCCTTCCTAAACATCCCCCAGGTGGTGCAGCATTCTCAGTTATTAACCCACCAGTTATTTGAAGAAGTTGCTCAGATTTCAATGAAAGAATTTCGAGTTAAAGAACAAGAGGAACTAGATGTTATTTTTAGTAATCATTGGTTTTCAGTTGGCTCAATTGCACCAAGTTCCTATGAGACGTAATCTCTCAGGTCTTGAATTGAAACACTGTTTGCAAGCAAGTGAAGTGCATGGTCTCAGTTCCCTCATTTAATATAAAAACCCTCAGGCAAGCCATTTGACGTAAAAAATAATGACTATTCCAAAAGGCTCTTCTTATAAGCCGTAAGACATTTATGACTAAGCTATGTGTGAAAAGATTTCAACGTGAACACAGAGTAAGTGGAATGTGCTATTTCTATTAAGGTACTTTAAGCAGTAGTAATGTTTGACCTAATTATTTTTACATGTTCCATGGCTTTCCAGGGACTCTGCGAGTTCCCCGGGCTGTCTTCTGCATTAACACGCTCAGGATAAAAGTGACTGTGTATCTTTCCTCAAACAATCTGAAATGAAAGTAAAAGTTGTCAAAGGCTTAAAGATAACATGCTGTCTTTGGAGGTAACTGCTTCTGCATAGCCTGAAGGTCTTTTGGTTCTAGGAATTCCTTCTGAACGAGATACATGAACCCGAAGTTCGTGGTGATCCACATGATTTCCCACTAACTACCTTCACGATGACTGGAACCACTCACACATATTGAGTCAAAGTTTGATCCCAGAAAGGGAGAGCATAAGGGTCCCCCACGCAGACAATGTTGCTGTACGTCCCCTCACTGGCTATGTGACACCATGGAAACAGCAAGGATTTGGGAATCAGAGATGTGGGTTTCAACCCAGGCCGCCTCATGTGTGAAGTTGGGATGATAATGGCCTTAGCAGAGGAATGTGGGGATTAAATGACAGCAACCTTCTAGCACAGGCCTGCTCTAGCAGGTAGCAATGAATATTCATTTTGTTGACAAGAGTCAAACTTGGTAAAATATTGGAAGAGATTTATTCTAAGCCAAAGATGAGTGACCGTGGCCCATGACATAGCCCCCAGGAGGTCCTGAAAACATGTGCCCAAGGTGGTCAGGTACTGCCTAGTTTTACACATTTTAGAGACATGACACTTCAACCAAATACATTTAAAAAAATGCATTGGTTCAGTTCCAAAGCGTAGGATAGGTTATAGGTAGGTTTTTAAATTTCCTGGTTAACAATTGGTTGAGTTTACTTAAAGACCTGAGATCAATAGGAAGGAAATGTCTGGGTTGCCATAAGAGGTGGGGGAGACCAAAGCATTTTCCTGCACACAAGCCTCCAGGTAGCAGGTGTCCTGGAACATGGATTGTAAATGTTTCTCATCAGACTTTAAGGTCTGTGTGTTGATGTTAATGCTGGAAGGTGTAATGGAGCCTGTCTGGCACCCACTTCCCTTCATAGACTGAACCAGTCTTACAGGTTACATTTTAGAGCACCCTGGCTGAGGAGGAAGTCCACTGAGATGGCTGAGGGGCCTTCAAGTTTTATTTTTGGTTTACAGTTTCTGTCTTCTTTCTTCAGCGACTTTGACCATATTTGGACGTACTGAAGCTATTCTGAAATGTGGATTCTCTCTTGAATCCCCAAAGATGTTTTACTAATTTTCTGCTGTGAAAACCAGTTTTCTTAGTGGCTGAGTTCCCAATTCCTAACCACCATAATACCCATGACCCATGTTCTGTAACCAGGACTAGACTTCCCACACACCCAATGGCCATGTAGTTATTCAAAGCTTTATTCTTACCTGCAGGCAGAGATTTGAAGATAAAAAAATATCTTTCAGGTTATCATCCTTTTTTTAGTCATGTAGGATTTTAGGGTTTTGGTAGATGTAGTCCCCAAAATATTATTAAAGACAATAAACAACCCTTGTGTTTTCCTTCCCTTTTTTTTTTTTTTCAGTTCTCTGGAATTCAATTTGTTTCTTTGTAAAATTATCTGCTGGAGGCAATTCAAGATGCCTTTTAATTGATAAAGAGGAGACTTTCAAATGCAGATAATAAAGTCCTGAGTAAATATACAAGACAATAAACTATTATTTGATATTTTTCTCTTCCTTGTTTAGCATAGCTATTTAGGCTATTCTGGTAAAAATAAATGGATATTTTTGGTAACTGCTTATATGTACTTTCCATGTTTGATTTAGTATAGCCCTTAAATGAATGTCTTAGCCAGCTTTCATTTTGGGTGTAGAAGGTAATCATTCAATCTTTCTGATAGCAAAACAGAAAGAATACAATAAAATGGAAATCAAATTCAAATGACACATTTCCAAAACAATAAATTTCCCTAGTTATTGCTACAGAATCTGATAAATTTGTTGAGTTAAAACAGTAATTGGAACAAATGTTCTGTATGTAAATTTCACTTCATTTGATGTTTATCAAGTTTATAAAATTAATTAGTATATATACTCTTCAGCCTATAGCTTCCCTCGGATGAGATGTAGTTATAATGCCTTCTTCAGTGAGTATTTTATTATAATTACATTATCTGTTTCCATTTTTGTGGAACAAATCTTTTGAAGGAGATAGCTAGATATTAAATCACCTTAAGAAGATTGAGGGGTGAATGTATCACTTTGTAAGAATTTTTAGGTGATAATACAGGTAAAATGCCACTTATTTTAACCAAAGTATTACAGTTTAATTTACTATAGATCACATTATAAGTAGAAAAAGCAAAGCTAATTAGCCTTGGATAATGTCACCTCTATACGTAGAGTGGCATGGAACAAGGAGGGCTGGATCTCCATGGGGAGCTGCCGCCACGTCTACGTAATTCCGGGTGGTGGAAGAAGTTAGAGAGAAGAGCAAACCCTCACTGTTGGGAACCCTGAAAATCTGAGACAGGTCTCAGTTAATTTAGAAAGTTTATTTTGCCCAGGTTGAGGATGCACACCCATGACACAGCCTCAGGAGGTCCCAACAACACGTGCCCAACGTGGTTAGGTTGCTTTTATGCATTTTAGGGCGACTTGAAACATCAATCAACATACGTAAGATGAGCACTGGTTCAGTCCAGAAAAGTGGGACAACTCAAAGCAAAGGCAGAATAACGTGAAGCAGGGAGGGAGCTTCTGGTCACGGTGGATAAGAGACAAATGGTTGGACTGTTTTGAGTTTCTGACGAGCCTCTCCAAAGGAGGCAGTCAGATCTGCATTGATCTCAGTGAGCAGAGGGGTGACTGAATAGGATGGGAGGTGGGTTGGCCCCCAGCAGATCCCAGCTTGACTTTTCCCTTTAGCTTAGTGATGTGGGGGTCCCAAGATTTATTTTCCTTTAACGCTGTGGATGCCACAGGACCGCAGTGTCACCAACAGGTTTGCTTCCTCATGGTACCTGGTTGCACTACCATCATCTTCCCCCTAAGCCAGGTGTGTTTCTATTTTTTAAAGTAACTATTGAAGTCTAATTCACAAATAATAAAATATACTTCATTTATACTTCAGTGAATTCTGGCCAATATAAACTGGTACAGTTGTGACCAGATTGAGGGTCCTGATGATGAGTCGTCCAGGTTCTTGGCACATTGAACAAAGAATTGAACAGCACACATGAACAATAAACGCATAGATTTATTAAAACAAAAGACAACAGAAGCATAGATTTAAAAAGGGCTAAAAGTACACTCCACAGGACGGGCGTGCTCAAGCAAGTGGCTCAAGAGCTCTGGTTACAAAATTCTCTGGGGTTTAAGTGCCCTCTAGAGGTTTTCCATTGAGTAAACTTCATGTAAATGAGGGATTGAAGTGAAGGTTTGGCTCATGGCCAATCAGAGGCTGAAATAGACTGGAGCCTTATGCACATGAAGGATTAGCCCACTCATGGCCTGTGGCCAATCAGAGGTGGAAGTGAATTGGTACATTATGCAAATGAAGGATTGACCCATGCTTGCCCTGTGGCCAATCAGAGGTACTTTCCATTTTTCAGCAGAAGGGGTTGGTATAGAGGGAGTAGCCTCTGATCCTTTGTCATTTGGGCATGAAGAGGCGGAGTTTGCCTTTTGATCCAGTTCTAGGAAGTCAGTGCAAATCGGCCTCAGGTTCCCAGCCTCCAGACCCTATTCTTCTGCCTCATAGTCACTACACCATCAAGACACAGCAGAGTCCCATCCTCCCAGCGGCCTCTTCCCAGTCACCCTCTCTACAAAGCCTGGCCCAAGGCAACCACTTTCTAATACTATAGATCTGGTAAGTCTTTCCTAGGTTTCATATAAATTGAAATACACATTATGGCAGTTCTTTTGTCTGGCTTTTGTCTTGCTTCGTTTGCTCAGCACAATATTTTTTAGCTAACCCACCCTTTTGTTGATATCAATAATTTATGAATGTTAATTGCAGCACCATATTGCATTGTATGGCCACACAGCTCCTTGTGCGTTCATTCACAGTTGATGGACATAGGGATCATTTCCAGCTCTTGGCCGTTATCAATAAAACCTCCGTGATCATCCACATGCACGTCTTTTGTGGGCAGACATTCTCACTTCTTTTTTGTAAATACCTAGTTGTAGAATTTCTGGGTCATAAGGAAAGGGCATGTTTAACCCTAAAAAAACCTGCTCAATTGCTTTTCAAAGTGGTTGTATCATTTCACATCCCCACCAGCAAAGTATAGGCCTTTCAGCTGCCTAGGATCGTATTCAGTATTAAAGGACTGTTAGCAGCCACTTACATTTAGGCCATTTTAATATGCATGTTTTAGTCATTATGACTCCAACTTTTATTCATTGATGACTTCAGATGTTCAACATCTTTTCGTGTGCTTATGACAGTTTGTCCTGCTGGAAAGTATGTGTTTGAAAATTTTCCTCGTTTTTCATTGCTTTGTTTATCTCATTGAGTTGCAAGTGTTCTCTGTATGTCTGGACACAGGATATTAATTTATGTGGGTTGCCTTTTCTTCCTTTTCATTTTTTCAAGAGCAGAATTTTTTAGTTCTGATAAAGTCCAATTTATCATATTTTTCTTCTATGATACATTTATTTTGTTTCCTATCTAAGAAATAACCACAAAGTCTCAAATATTGTTTTTCACAATTCCTTCAAAAGTTCATCGTTTTAGCTTTTATGCTTAGGTCTACAATACATTTTTTTTTTTTTTTTGAGACAACCTTGATCTGTCGCCCAGGCTGGAGTACCATGGCATGATCTCGGCTCACTGCAATCTCTGCCTTCTGGGTTCAAGCGATTCTTGTGCCTCAGTCACTCGGGTAGCTGGCATTACAGGCAGGCACCACTATGCCTGGCTATTTTTTTCCATGTTTAGGAGAGACTGGGTTTCACTGTATTGGCCAGGTTGGTCTTGAACTCCTGGCCTCAAGTGATCCACTCACTTCAGCCTCCCAAAGTGTTGGGATTACAGGCGTGAGCCACAGCACCCAGCCAACAATGTATTTTTAATTAATATTTGTCACTGGTGTGATGTAAGTGTCCAGGTGTTTGTCCTCACATTTTAATTCTGTTGTTCCAACATCATTTGTTAGAAACACCGTCATTTCTTGCATTGATTTGTATTGCCAAACTCATCGAAAAGTCAATGGCCATATGCGTGTAGATCCACTTCTGAATGCTCTGTTGTGTGCTATTGATCAATATGTCTATCTTGTCATATTCCAGTGTCTTCATTTTGGTGTCTTTATGCAATTTTTGAAATCAGATTATGAGACACAATTTTTTAAAGTTGCTTTTAACACTTTAGATCCTTTATATTCCCATATAATTTTACAATCAGCTTGTCGATTTGTTAAAAAAAAAAAAAAAAGAAAAAAGAAAAAAAAGACTTGGGAATGTTAAATAAAATTGTTTTGAGTCTGTCAATATGAAATTGGGCAAAGCTGGCACTATAATAACATTGACTCTTTTGATTTACGAACAACAGCTATCTCTCCATTTATTCAGGTCTTTGTTAATTTAATTCTCTCAGCAGTATTTTTGGATGCTGATTTATAGATCTTGTGCATATTTTAGGCTTATCTTTAAGCATGTCATATTTTGATGCTGTTGTAAATGGGGCTTCAACTATAAACTTTCAGTTTTTGATAGTATGTAGGAATAAGTGATATTTACCTTTTGTTTTTATTTTGAAATGGAGTCTAGCTCTCTCGCCCCGGCTGGAGTGCAGTGGCGCCATCTTGGCTCACCGCAACTGCCCCTTCTGGGTTCAAGCCATTCTCCTGCCTCAGCCTCCTGAGTAGCTGGGACTACAGGCATGTGCCACTGTGCCTAGCCAATATTTACATTTTTATTTGATGCTCAGAAACCTTGCAGAGTACACCAGTTAGTTCTAGTCTCTATTTCGTAGATTCTTTAGGATTTTCCATGTTCATGATCATGCCATTTGTGAATAAAGACCATTTCACTACTTCGTTTCCAATATATATGCCCTTTATCCTTTGTTTTTGCCTTATTACGTGGGCTACAATCTGGAATTTTTGGTTAAAAAGTTTCCATTTTTTTTTCTAATATATAAAGGATTTTTTAGGTCTTCTATTTTTTCTTAAGACGGCTCTGGAAATTTGTGTCTTTTGAGGAATTTATCCATTTTATTTAACATCAAATTTGTTAGTGTGAAATTTCACAGAAAATTTCTTAATTATTCTCTTAAATCTGTAGAATGTTAAGAAAGTGTACCTTTCACTTATTATCTTACTAGAGTGATTCTTCCCTCATTTACTGTTATTCAGTCTGGCTGGAGTTTTAAAGATTTTATTGATCTTTTCAAAGGACCAATTTTGGTTCTATTGATTTTTTTCTCTTTCTTTGTCTATTTTCATTTTAATGATTTATATTGTCTTCCTTTTTTCTTTAATTTTATTTATGTCATTTACTTTGATAATCCTTTTCGGGTTCTTGACATTTGTGTCATTGACTTTCACATGAGCACTTCAAACACGATCGTATCCTATAAGCATTTGTTTAATTATATTGCAAATTGTTTGAATTTTGTTTTATTTTTATTAGCTTGTAAAAGGTGTTCTAGTTTCCCCTATGGTTATTTTATTTTATTTTTTGTCCCATGGGTTACTTTAAAAATTTATAAGATTATTTCCAAATATTTAATGGTTTTTCAGATATTTCTGTGATTGATTTCTAATTAATAGCATTATGGTGAATAAATGTACTCTGTACAATTTTAAGCATTTAAAAAATGTTTTGAGATTTGCTTTGTGGCTAAAATGTATGGCCTTTCCTTTTTAAAAAAAAGTCATTGTATAATATATTATTTTATTTTATTCTTTTTTAAACTTTTATTTCAGGCTCAGGGGTACATGTGCAGATAAGGGAAATTGCTTCTCACGAGGGTTTGGTGTACAGATTATTTTGTCATCCAGGTAATGAGCATGGTACCCAATAGGGAGTGTTTTGATCCTCATACTCCTCTCACCCTCCACCCTCAAGTAGGCCCCAGTGCCTGTGAGCCCTTTTTTGTGTCTGCATGTACTCAAAGTTTAGTTCCCTTTTATCAGTGAGAACATGTGATATTTGGTTTTCTGTTTCTGTGTTAATTGGCTTAGAATAATGGCCTCCAGCTTCATCCATGTTGCTGCAAAAACTGTGATCTGATTCTTTTCATGGCTGCATAGTATTCCACGGTGTATATGTATCACATTTTTAAAAATCCAGTCTACCATTGATGGGCATTTGGGTTGATTCTGTGTCTGCTGTTGTGAATAGTGCTGCTGCGAACATATAGGTGCATGTGTCTTTGTGGTAAAACGATTTGTATTCCTTTGAGGATATGCTCAATAATGGGATTGCTAGGTGAAATGGTAGTTCTTTTTTAAGTTCTTTGAGAAATCCCCAAACTGCTTTCCACAATGGCTAAACTAATTCACATTTCCAACAGTGGTGTATAAGTGTTCTCTTTTCTCCACAACCTCAGCAGCATCTGTTATTTTTTGGCTTTTTAATAATAGCCATTCTGGCTCATGTGAGATGGAATCTCATTGTGGTTTGATTTGCATTGTGGTAATGATTAGTGACATTGAGCATTTTTTCATATGCTTATTGGCCACATATATATGTTCTTTTGAAAAGTGGCTGTTCATGTTATTTGCCCACTTTTTCACAAGCGAAAACAACCTCATGAAAAGGTTTAATAATAGCCACTCTGGCTGGTGTGATTCTGAATATCAGACCTTTGTCAGATACACAGCTTACACGTATTTTCTCCCATTCTGTAGGTTGTCTGTTTACTCTGTTTATAGTTTATTTTGCCGTGTAGAAACTCTCAATTAGATCCCATTTGTCAATTTTTGTTTTTGTTGCAATTGCCTTTGGCATCTTCATCGTAAACTCTTTGCAGGTCCTATGTGCAGAATGGTATTTCGTAGGTTATCTTCCAGGGTTTTTATAGTTTTAGGTTCTACCTTTAAGTCTTAATCCATCTTGAGTTTATTTTTGTATACGGTGTAAGGAAGGGGTCCAGTTTCAATCTTCTGCATATGGTTAGCCAGTTATCCAGCACTGTTTATTGAATAGGGAGTTCTTTCCCCACTGCTTGTTTTTTGTTTATTTTGTCGGAGGTCAGATGGTTGTAGGTATGTAGCATTATTTCTGGGCTCTCTATTCCGCTCCATTGGCCTCTGTGTCTGTTTATATACCAGTACCCTGTTGTTTTGATCACTATACCCTTGTAGTATCATTTGAAGTTGGGTAACGTGAAGCCGTCAGCTTTGTTCTTTTTGCTAAGGATTGGCTTGGCTATTCAGATTCCTATTTGGTTCCATATAAATTTTAAACTAGTTTTTTTTCTAATTACATGAAGAATGCCATTGATAGTTTGATAGGAATAACATTGACTCTGTAAATTGATTTGGGCAGTGTGCCCCTTTTATTGATATTGATTCTCCCTATCCTTGAGCTTGGGATGTTTTCCATTTCTTTGTGTCCTTTCTGATTTCTTTGAGTAGTGTTTTGTAGCTCCCCTTGTAGAGCTCTTTGATCTCTTTGCTTAGCTATATTTCTAGGTATTTTAATATTTTTGTGTCTATTTTGAATGGGATTGTGTGCTTGATTTGGCTCTCAGCTTGGATGTTGTTGGTGTACAGGAATGCTACTGATTTTTTGTACAATGAATTTTTATCCTGAAACTTTGATCAATTTGTTTATCAGATCCAGGAACTTTTAGAAAGAGATTACGAGGTTTTCTAGGTATAAAATTGTATCATCTGAAAACAGGAACAGTTTGATGTCCCCTCTTCCCATTCGGATGCCTTTTCTTTCTTTCTTTCTCTTGCCTGATTGCTCTGGCTAGGACTTCCAGTACTATGTTGAATAGATGTGGTCTTCCTTGTCTTGTTTCAATTTTCAGGAGGAAGGCCTCCAGCTTTTGCCTATTCAGTATGTGTTGGCTGTGGGTTTTTGACAGATGGTGATACGGTTTGGTTGTGTCCTCACCGAAATCTCATCTTGAATTGTAGTTCCCATAATCCACACGTGTCATGGGAGGGACCCTGTGGGAGGTAATTGAATCATGCGGGCAGTTACCCTCACACTGTTCTCATGATAGTGAGTGAGTTCTCACAAGATCTGATGGTTTTATAAGGGGCTTTTCCCCCTTTGCTTGACACTTTTCTCTTCTGCTGCCATGTGAAGAAGGATGTGTTTGCTTCCTCTTCTCCTTTGATTGTACGTCTCCTGAGGCCTCCTCAGTCATGCGGAACTGTGAGTGAATTAAACCTCTTTCCTTTATAAATAACCCTGTCTCAGTATGACTTTATTAGCATTGTGAGAATGGACTAATACAGATAGCTTTTATTATTTTGAGGCATGCTTCTTTAATGTCTAGTTTGTTGAAGGTTTTTTTACATGAAGGGATGTTGAATTTTTCCCAAGGCTTTTTACGCATCCATTGAGATGATAATGTGGTTTTTGTTCTTAGTTCTTTGTATGTGGTGAATCACATGTATTGATTTGTGTATGTTGAACCAGTCTTTCTTTTGCATCCCCAGGATAAAGCCTACTTGATTGTGGTGGATTAGTTTTTTGATGTGTTGCTGTATTTGGTTTGCTATTATTTTGATTTGCATCTATGCTCATCAAGGATGTTGGCTGAAGGTTTTTTTTTTTGGTTGTGTCTCTGCCAGGTTTTGGTATCTGATGCTGGCTTCATAGAATGAGTTAGGGAGGAGTCTCTCGTCCTTGATTTTAAAAAATAATTTAAGTAGGAATCATATTAGTTCTTCCTTATATATCTGGTAAAATATGACTGTGAATCCACCTGGTCCTGGGATTTTTCTGGTTGGTAGGCTTTTTATTACTGGTTCAAGTTTAGAACTCATTATTGGTCTGTTCAGGGATTCAATTTTTCTTTGGTTCAATTGTGGGAGGTTGTATGTTTCATGGAATTTATCCATTTCTTCTAGGTTTTCTGGTTTGTGTGCATAGAGGTGTTCATAATAGTTTCTGAGGCTTTTTTCTATTTCTGTGGGGTCAGTGATGATGTCCCTTTCATCACTTCTGATTGTGTTTATTTGCATTTCCTCTGTTTTTCTTCATTAGTTTAGCTAGTGGTCGATCTTATTAATTCTAAGAAGCAGCACCTGGATTCAATGATCTTTTGCATTTTTTTTTTTTTGCATCTTTATTTTCTTCAGTTCAGCTTTTATTTCTTGTCTTCTGCCATCCTTGGAGTTGGCTTGCTCCTGTTTCTCTAGTTCTAGGATTTATGATGTCAGGATATTAATTTGAGATCTTTCTAATTTTTTATGTGGGTGTTTAGTGCTATAAACTTTCTTCTTAACACTGCTTTGGCTGTGTCCCAGAAATTCTGGTATGTTGTATTTTTTTTTCTCATTAGTTTCAAAGAATTCCTTGATTTCTACCTTAATTTCATTATTTATGCAGAAGTCATTCAGGAGCAGATTGTTTAATTTCCATGTAATTGCATGGTTTTAAGTGATTTTCTTGCATTGATTTTTATTTTTATTGCACTGTGGCCTGAAAGTGTGGTTGGTATGAGTTTGATTTGTTTTTAATTTGCTGAGGATTGCTTTATGCCTGATTGTATGATTGATTTTAGAATATGTTTTATGTGCAGACGAGAAAAAGGTATATTGTGTTGTTTTTGGGTGGAGAGTTCTGTGGATGTCTACCAGATCTATTTGGTCAAGTGTTGAGTTTAGATCCCAAATATCCTTATTCATTTTCTACCTTGATTATCTGTTTAATACTGTCAGTGGGGTGTTGAAGTCTCCCACTATTATTGTGTGCTTATCTAAGTCTCCTTGTAGG
Organism: Theropithecus gelada; assembly: GCF_003255815.1. Taxonomy (NCBI): domain Eukaryota; kingdom Metazoa; phylum Chordata; class Mammalia; order Primates; family Cercopithecidae; genus Theropithecus; species Theropithecus gelada. The sequence goes on along the minus strand of NC_037671.1, from coordinate 122,731,359 downwards.
TCTCTAAGAACCTGCTTTATAAAGCTCAGTGCTCTTGTGTTGGTGTATATATATTTAGGATAGTTAGGTCCTCTTTTTGAATTGAGCCCTTTACCATGATGTAATGCTCCTCTTTGTCTTTTTTGATTTTTGTTGGTTTAAAGTCTGGTTTTGTCTGAACATTGAATAGCAACCCCTGCCTCTTTATGTTTTCTGTTTGCTTCATAGATATTTCTCCATCCCTTTGCTTTGAGCCTATGGGTGTCATTGCTTGTGAGATAGGTCTCTGAAAGACCACATACAGTAAGGTTTTACTTCTTTATCCAACTTGCTACTCTGTGTCTTTTGATTTGGGCATTAAGCTGGTTTACACTCAAGGTTAATATTGATATATGAAGATTTGATCCTGTCATCATGTTGTTAGCTGGTTATTATACAGACTTGTATGTGTGGCTGCTTTATAGTACCATGGTCTATGTACTTAAGTGTGGTTTTGTAGTGACCACTAATGGTCTTTCCTTTCCATATTCAGCACTCCCTTTAGGACCTCTAGTAAGGCAGGTCTGGTAGTAATGAATTCCCTTAATGTTTGCTCGTCCAAAAAGAATCTTATTCCTCCTTCACTTATTCAGCTTAGTCGGGCTGGATATAAAATTCTTGGTTGAAAATTCTTTTCTTTAAGAATACCAAATTTAGGCCCCCAGTCTCTTCTGACTTGTATGGTTTCTGCTGACAGATCTATTAGCCTTATGGGGTTCTCTTTGTAGGTGACCTGACCCTTCTCTCTAGCTGCTTTCCACAATTTTTCTTTCATTTTGACCTTGGAGAATCTGATGACTGTGTGTCTTGGGGATGGTCTTCTTGTGTTGTATTTTTCAGGGGTTCTCTGCATTTCTTGAATTTGAATGTTGGCCTTCCTAGCAAGGTTGGGGAAATTTTCATGGATAATATTCTGAAATATGTTTGCAAGTTGTTTACTTTCTCTCTCTGTCTTTCAGAGATGCCAATATGTCATAGGTTTGGGCTCTTTACATAATCCCACAATTCTGAGAGGTTTTGTTCATTATTATTTGTTGTTTTGTCTTTATTTTTTCTGACTGAGTCATTTTGGAGAGCCAGCCTTCAAGGTCTGAGATTCTTTCCTTTGCTTGGTCGATTCTTCTGTTAATATTTGTGATTGCATTATAAAATTCTTGTCATGTGTTTTTAAGCTCTATCAGATCAGTTTGGTTCTTTCTTATAATGGCCATTTTGTCTATTAGCTCCTGTATTGTTTTATTATAATCCTTACATTTCTTGGACTGGGTTTTGAGTATCTCCTGTATGTTGATGATCTTCATTTGTATCCACATTCTGAATGATATTTCTGACATTTCAGCTATTTCAACCTGGTAAATTACCATTGCTGGGTAATTAGTGTGGTGATTTGAAGGTAAGAAGACTCTTTGGGTTGTTAAATTGCCAGAGTTCTTGCACTGGTTCTTTCTCATCTTATAGGATGATGGATGATGTTCTTTCAATCTTTGAAGTTGCTGTCCTTTGGGTGTTTTTTTGTTTTGTTTTGTTTGTTTGTTTGTTTGTTTTTGTTTTGTTTTGTTTTGTTTTTGCTTTTTTCTTCTTTTATACCCTTGGGAGTTTGATTATGATATAAGGTGGGTTCAGTTAACTGGCTTTGATTCTAGTTCACTCCTGGGTCTTGGAGGAGCCTCCTCTGATTACCGTCTCTGTGCCTGTGTCTCTTTTCTTGGGTGTTCTGGTCCCCAGGGCTCCCTCAGGCAGTGGCTGCAGTTGGCAGATGGGCTGTGTCCCTGCCAGGTCAGCCCTATTCTACTGTTCATGTTCTTCCTGGGGAAACACAAGATTGCACCTGCCCACAGACTTCAGGTGGAAGCCAGATCACTGTGTTGGAAGCTCCAGCAGGTGTCACCCATCTGGCTATGGGAGTGTGGATGGGTGGAGTTGCCTGCCCTGCTATCTGGATGTTTCCAGGGCAATAGGAAGCTGTGTCCCTTGGCAAATTCAGACAGAAGTGGGGCCACTGGTCCAGAAGCTCTAGCAGCCATTGCCTGCCTGGCTACTAGCAGCAAGCATGAGTGGGGAAGCCTGCCCTGCCATCCAGGCGCTTCCTCAGACAACAGGAAGCTGTGTCCACCAGCTGAGTTCCCACAGAAGCAGGATCACGGGGTCAGAAGCTCTAGCAGGCATTACCCACCTGACTATAGTGATGGAGGAAGGTTGGGGGGTGTACTTCCTGCCATCTGGGTGATTCCTGGGAAAACAGGAGGCTGTGCCCTCCAGATGAGTTCTCACAAAAGAGGGATCACTGGGCTGGAAGCTCTAGCAAGTGTTGCCTGCCAGGCTACCAGTGGCAGGGGTGGGTGGAACGGCCAGCTGAGTTAGGGCCCAAGTGAGATTGCTGGGCTTGAAGCTGGTACTGAGCCCTGTCTGGCAAGGGGACATGGAACAATCCCTCTGCTCCCAACCACTGCCACTGCAGCTCTATTGGGGCCATGGCACCAGTACTGGACTGCTTTGGGGCCCAAGGCTTGAAGACTCAAGAATTGCCCCTGCAAAACGTCCAGGTGGCTCCCTGCCTCAGTGTAGAATCATGGAGGGGGGTGCACGGGGGCCAGGAGAATTCTCCTGTTCCCAGTCTTGCACAAGTCCTTGTGGAGAGCACGAATCCCCCAGGGGCTCTCGCTCAGTCACCCTTTCTTGCATTAGAGAGGTTCTCCTGGCTCCACACTGAGCCCAGACAGGCTGGTGTCCAGCTTGACTCCTCTCTGCTATCTGTGTCCCCTGCTGCCTTGATGGATCCCAACATGGTTTCTCAGATGACCAGCCTGCAGGGTTGGTGCTCACCAGCACTTTTGTGTCCTGTGACAGCACATGAGCTGCTTCTAATTTGCCATCTGGGCCCCACCCTCAGTCACCTGTGACAGCACATGAGCTGCTTCTAGTTTGCCATCTGGGCCCCACCCTCAGTCACCTGTGACAGCACATGAGCTGCTTCTAGTTTGCCATCTGGGCCCCACCCTCAGTCACCTGTGACAGCACATGAGCTGCTTCTAGTTTGCCATCTTGCCCCCACCCTCAGTCACCTGTGACAGCACATGAGCTGCTTCTAGTTTGCCATCTGGACCCCACCCTCAGTCATTCTTGACGAATGTTTTCTGTGTACTTGAAAACAGTGTCTACCCTTCAGTTGTTGACTGAAATATTCTATAAATATAAATTAGTTCTAGGTAATTAATAATATTGTTTTAGTCTTCTATAATCTTCCAAAGACACACTTTTAATATTTATTTTAATCTGATAATACTTTTACAATTAAAATGTCTGGTGGATAGGTCACAGGGGGCACTGAGCTCTGCTTGCTTTCCTGATGAGCCTTGGACCTGAATGGCCCCAGAGAAGAATTCTGCTGCTTCACCACAATCGTCAGTGGCAGCAGATTTTTGTCATCGCCAGCTTAATCCTCAAGCATTTGTTAAGAATCCCATTGGGCTGTATTATCCAAAGACCTAGATTCCATTCTACCATATTGGAAGTCACTTAAAAAAAAAAAGCTTTAGTATTTTTTAAATGGAGCTATGTTGAGTTTTGCCCCTGGACCTTTTCCAGTGATTTCTGCTAAATCTTCAACATGTTTTCTTTTTCCTTTTGGGGAATCTGTGAGCCCCATCTCTAGTTTATGTGTTTGGAGTTTAACTCAAGCTTAGTGCTACAGTTTGAATGTGCTACCCAAAATTCATGTGCTGGGAACTTAACCCCCAATGCAGCAGTGTTGAGAAGTGTGAGATAATAAGAGGGGTTGAGGTCCTGAGGGCTCTGCCCTTAGGAAGGGATTAATATTGTTAGTGCAGTCATGTTGCAATAGAGAGTTTGGCCTCCTCTTGCCCTCTCTCACTCTTGTCCTCTCTTGCCCTCCTGTCTTCTGCCATGAGATGACACAGCATGAAGGCCCTAGTCAGATTCTGGCACCACGCTCTTGAACTTTCCTGCCTCCAGAATTGTGAGCCAAATAACTGTCTATACTCTATAATAAACTACCCTTTCTGTATTCTACTACAGCAGCAGCCAATGGTCCAAGGCACTTAGCTCATAAGACATTAATATGACCCTGTCAGAATCACCTGGGGACTTCCCATGAAGCTGTTAGGAGAGAGAAGTATTTGCTTTTTGCCCCTGGACTTGAATCTGGGAGGATCAGGGTGTAGCTGCCAGTAGGCAAAGTGCAACACAAGGGGTCAGCACTGACCGAATCAGAGGCAAAGCCTGGAGACACTGGGTCCTAGTGAGTCAGGGGCCTGCATCCACCTGCAGCTAGCAATGTGCCACGTGGGCTTGTAGATGACAGCAGCCAATGAAGTTATTCCATTCTTCCCTACACCAATTTTGAGGTGCTTTTTGCTGATGCTGTTGTCTTCCCCTGTTGCCTGCAGCTATTAGGGCCCAAAATGATCTAGGTATTATCAAAAATCCTAGCTTGTATACAAAAGTGTCAATGTGTGCTTTCTGGTGTGTATCTGTCTGGGTATGTGTTCCCATAAGACAGTTGAGTGTACTTTGTTCTGATCATATTTGCATATTTGCTGTTCTGGAGATATTACCTAATAAATGGCTAATGAGGAAGTGAATTATTGAAATGTCGTTCATGTAGAGTAAGGAAAAGTATGAAATACTTGCCTGAGTCCTATAATTTTCAATAATTTAGGACTGCCAGTTAAATTCTTTTTGTAGAAATTTCTGGTTGAATACAGCAGAAACCACAACTTAACTATTATCAATCAGTTTTTGTATCCCCCTCACACACATCGGATGATGCCCTTCTTCTGAGACACTTGTGTTGGCTGCACCTTGCAGGACAAGTTTAAACCATAAGCTGCATGAAAGTAGGGACTCTAGTATCCTCAGTGCCTGGTGTGCGATGGCAAGGCATGGTGACAGAGGCGTCCTGGCCATTGTTCAGGCTCTGCCTTCTGGAAATGCCTCTTCTAGAACTCGCCTATGGTGGAGCACAGTTGCAACATCTGCCTTCCTGGAGGGTACAAAGGGGCAAGTGCTGCGTCTTCCATGGAACTTATTCCAGCTTCACGTGGGGCGAATGCCTGGGAAAGTCAGATGCTGGTGCTTCTCACTGCACCCCCGCTCCCAGGTTATTTCTCACCTTGTTTCTCATAGGACCCTATGCTTGGGAAACTATTCTACCTTAAAATTCAAACAAGTCGCATTTTGCAGTGTGTTCCTGACCACACAATTTGTCTTCCTTGGCTAAATTCAATCCCCGTTCCACTGTTTTACAAATCTTGCTTGAAAAGGAAAGAAAGGCAAGGGCCTGCCTTTCGTGTCGGCTGCCAGCTGTCGGCTTCTTGGTCACTCAGCAGTGAAGACCGCTCCTCTTCCACTCCCCGAAACTCTACAAACCACTGCAAAGCCCTATAGTTCATATACGTTTAGAGATTATTATTTCTCTTGGGTTCTTTTTTTTTTCTTTCTAAGTGGAAACGAAAAGCAAAACAAGGATGACTACAATATACATCAAAAAAAGAAGGAAAAGCAGCGAAGTAGCAAACCCAGGCAGGGAACAGGCAGAATCATTTCAGCATTGTGAAGTCCACCAGCAGCCACAGAGCAAGAGCTTGTTTGCAGCTCACATTTTACTGGAAAAATCTATGTAAGATCCAAAGCATTATTTCACACAGTTTTCAATGGCCATGGAAGGTTTACATATTTCTATGTAGTTGCCTAAGTCAAAATGTGGAGAAAATATACTGGAAGAGCACTAGCTTCTAATCATTAATAACATGTTATCACTCTTTATGGTCTAAACTGATGGTGCTTAGATAACAGAAATAGCAGGGAAAATACGAAATGATAGCCATGGAAATGAAAAGCTGCTTACATCTAAGCCAAAGGAATTAAAATAAAATCCAAGAAGACGTCTGCATATATTTTCCACCCTCACCCCTACTCAATTACTTGCATATTTGTTATGTTGGAACTCAACAATGTCACATACCAATATCAAATGTAAAATATCTATACATATATAGGTCTATCTCTTTACAAATTTCAGTGAGGACAATAGCTTTATTATCATTTCTTTACTTTTGCCAAAAACGAGGATAACGATAAAACAAAAACCTGATGCATGATGCCATTTGGGACTCAGTTGTCACTTGGTGGAGAGGACAGGGTCCTGTGAACGCTGAAGCAACAGACACCAGTTGTTGCAGTGTGCAGGGGGTAGTGTGGCCCTACGTTCAGGCAGCCAGTGAGGAAGCAGGCGCCTCTCTCTAGTTGAGGCCGTGTCTCTCAGAAGCCCCTCATCTCCTGGTGAGTAAAACTGCACCATCCATGCGACCGAAGGCCCACTGTGCTGATTATATGTTTCCCCACGATTTATTGGCTGACTGCTTAGCTACCATTTTTATTTTTACAATAGAATTTATCTTCAGGGTACAATATTTTATTCTACTTTCAAAGCTTCCTCACTCACCGTACTTTCCAATTTTTAGTTGATGATTTAGACGTCTCTACGCTGTGGGAACCCCAGGCTTGTGCAGACATCTGTGGGAATCCAAAGATGGCATGATACGGAGAAGTCAGAATGTGGCCAAGCGTCTTAACTCCATCATCTGCGTCCCCCCTAGTGTGTTTTGTATCAGTGTCAGGAAGCATTAGCACTAACGTTTGGATGTTGATTTTATCCACACCAGGAAGAAAAAGTAGCCAATGTGTAGGTGGAGTCACTTTAACCAAAATATTGTATAACTAGGTCTTTAAATAGCATGATGAAAACTCGTTCTTATTAGGCACACATGTAGCAGCCCACAACTCCTGCTTTCAATAATACATGAATCTTTAGCTTGAATAAATTTTAAAAATGCCGGAGGTAAAAAAGACATCCAAGGCTTACTGAAAGAAAGGTTTCAAAAACAATCACGTACCCAGGCTTGGTGACAGAAAAAGCTCAGAAAATGCAGCGTGTCTCAAAGCATCCTTCTGTGAACACATGCTACCTTCACTGGAGTGTGCCTTCATTTTTGCATTTTTGGGTTGACTGAAAACCTTAATTTTCATTCAGGCGTAGAAGGTTAGTGGTGAGGGAGCTTTGGACCAGGCCTGTGGACCCAGCATCCAGGGGTCCTGCCCTCCACTGATGTGGCTGGGAAGTCGGTCTAGACCTGGGGCCGGCTTTTCAGTGTAGTTTCCTTTCTTGCCCAAATCTCTACCAAATATTCACCATCTCGCCAACACCCGTGTCGCCAGACCATGCACTTCTGAACTTCACGTGGCCTGGGTTTAGGAATTCCATTTAGATGTCATTTTCCATGAGTCTCTGGTCCAGTGGGATAAAGGCACCCAGGAGAAAAAGCACCGCGGGAAGCCAAGGCAGCGGGTGTCCAGGTCTTGTTAGGAGAGGCAAAGTGGAAGTGTCTGTTAAGGGGTGGCGGGGCATCCGGAGAAGAGGGAAGTTGTGAGGAACGGGGAAAATGGAAATCAATTATTTTGAGCCTGTTCAGACAATATGCTATTGTTCTGAGTGTTCTGGTTTTTATTTTATTCTTTGTCTCGGCTTTGTGAAGCAGATACTATCATACCCTTTTACAACCTTGGTGATGTGAGCTGCTCTGCACAGGGCACGGTGAACACATGCCAGATCCAGAGCTGCGGAACTCCTGGGCCACGTCTCCAGCACCGCATTCGGCGGCACACGGAGGCCTGAGAAGGCGGGAGGGGTCAGTCTTTGGCTTTGAGTAGCAGAAAAACCAGGAACAACCATGGCTGAGTCATGTCAAGATGAACCATATGGAGCTGCCATTTTTTCACAGGTCAAGACAAAGAATACTGTTAATTCATGGGTTTCAGCCTAATTTAAAATGTGTGTATTCTTTAAAGACTTTTAGGAGCTGTGGGAATTAGAAGGGCCGGCAGCGGCTCAGAGCTCCATGGTAGGGCCTGGGGCCCCAGCTCTCATCAGTGACATCGCCCCGCAGCCCCAGGGTGGCCGCAGCACTCGAGCTTCCTCGGCTTCACAAGAGGGAAGTGCTGCGTCGGGGACAAAATATTTTCCCAAAATGAGCAATTCATCTACTTGGCTATATATGAGGAGCGGAAGCAGGGGGTCGGGGGGGAGGGGCAGGGGTGGCCACGGGGAGCTCAGTGGGGGAGGGGCAGGGGTGGCTGCGGGGAGTCCAGTGGGGGCCGGGGGGTGGCAGGGGTGACCACCGGGTGGACAGTGCACGGAGGAGCAGGGGGGCCATGGGTTGAGTTTGGCCCTGGACCCTGCCCAGCAGTCAGCGTGGTCATTAGGTGGGTGAGGACCCGCGGGAGTGGGAGACGCACCTGCCGGGACAGCTCCGGGCTGCTGTGGGGGTGCCGGGCCGCGCAGCGGAGCAGGATGGGCTGGAGTGCTGTCGGGGAGCGGGTCCCCGGCGTCTCGGGGCTGCCCGGGCACCTGGAGAGGGTTCTTCGAGGCCTCCGTCCATCCTGCGCCCGCGCCTCACCTTCCCCCACTCGGCGGCGGGTCCCCGGAGGCGATGAGCCGCCCGTGCCTGGTGCTCGGATGCCCGGAGGTTTCTAGGACACCAAGGCTAACGGTGGGTATCGAATGCCCTCGAGTTGTTCACGGCCCGGCGTGGGTTCCAAAAACCGCCTTTGGTGAAACAAGCTGCCCTCGGAGCCGCCCCCACGTCGGGGTGTGCCTGGGCCTGGTCCCCGCAGGTGGCTCTCCGTGCGGCGGGTTCTCGGTGCGGCCCGTTCTCGGTGCCGCCGGTTCTCGGTGCCGCCGGTTTTCGGTGCTGCCGGTTCTCAGTGTGGCCGGTTCTCGGTGCCGCCGGTTCTCGGTGCCGCCGGTTCTCAGTGCCGCCGGTTCTCGGTGCTGGTTCTCGGTGTGGCCGGTTCTCGGTGCCGCCGGTTCTTGGTGCTGCCCTCGCCCCCAGGCAGATCCCCTCTGCTCCGCCCGCAGCGACCCTGTCCCCGCCGGCCCAGCGCCCCGGGACCAGGGACCTCGCACATCCAGCTTCCTAAATATGAAGGAAATGGCTGTCAAGGACATGCAAGAGTAGGTTTTTGTTATTTTAGTGAAACGAATGGGGGCTCAGTAGATGGTTCTGGTTTCGAGAACTCTCGCTGCCCCCATCTCCCGGCACTGACCCCTCAGCTGCCCGCGGGGAGCTGTGCAGAGCCCGGGGCTCACAGGGGCTGTGAGGAGAACGGGTCCTGTCACCCAGAGCCACCAACAAATGCCACTTGCTACGTGTGCTGAGACCTTCGGAATATCAGGCATGTCTGATGGGAGCTTTAACCATTACTTTCTGGAAAAAAAATCTATATGTATATCCATATATATACTGAGCCAGTTTACACGGTGTGCAAGACGGGTTTCTCTCTTGCTTATTGGGGTGTGTGTGTATGCTGTTTATTTCTTCCCTTCATTTATATTTATTTTATTTAAATATTGACTATAGCATTTTATGGTAACACCAATAAATCATGGGTCTTTTCCCTCAATTCTCCCTGCATGGCTCTAAAAGGTAAAGGCTTGTTCTCAGGGAGCGACCATGTCATTACCAAACTCAATGCAATTTTTAAAAGTCTTAAAACTACCCAACCCCTACTTCATTTTCAAATGTTCACCTAAGGATCCCAGTGAAAGTGAAAGCAGAAGACATTGATTAGGCTTTGCCTCTGATGGAGAGTCTCCCACTTTGGGAGGAAAACTCTAGAAGCCATTCTAAGCCATAGCGAAGCCTCAGGACACTGTCTACTGGGAAAAAAAAAAATGAAAGAAGGAGGACGGTTTGCAGGACTTTACCTGCTGGTCTTGTGGAGGCATCACTTCCAAAGTCAAGGAAGGCAGCTTTGAAAAGGGAGCCTCCCACTTGGAGTCTGGGTGGTGAAAACAAGCAAGAAACACTAAAAATAATGAAGTCAATGAACTCACACAACCAAAGCGGGGACAGAAAGAGAATGATTTATTTTTAGGAACAGCCCTTCACTATAGCAACAGAAGCATTTAAACTAAGAAAACAAGCAAGCCAGCCAAACCCTCTCAACTTGCCCAAATTAGTGACTTTAGTTGCAAATAAACAAAGGAACTCAACATACAAAGGAACTTTCAAAAATGAAAACAGAAAATACGTAAGCATTTCAGAAGATTGTTTCTTCTTCATTAATTGAATACAATTGGAGAAGAAATTTCAAAGTTAAATGTCGTACTGAATAAAAATTTTAAAAAGTCTGAATAGACATGGACAAATTGTAGAAAGATATGACATGGAAAGTAATTTAAGTCCTGAACGACACCCTTAAGAGAGACAAAATCTTAGGATAAAGACTACATTTCTAGGTACCTAAGAGAAAATGGATAAAACTGAAACGATTGTAAGGATTCCAGATGGTAAAAACAGTCCAAATTTGAGTCAAAAATAAAGAAGAAAAATGAATGGATATTAAATACTAAATTATGTGGCCCTGACGAAGAAAAACCAAGCAATGGAACAAAACAAATATGATACATAATTTTATATACTCATGTAGCCCTTGTCATAATTTAAAAAATTGATCCAGAAGAGTGTTTAACTTTAAAAACAGGGGAAAAATGTCTCGAGCCTCCAGAAAAATGGTGAAGTCTCTTTAAAAAAAAAAAAAAAGTCAGTATTGGTCTTTTCAAAAGCACTATACAATGTAAGAGAACAGAAATCTCCAGTAACAAAAGTGAGTCAAGCTTTTTTTTTTTTTTTTTTTGAGATGAACGTTCACTCTGTCACCCAGACTGGAGTGCAGTGGAGCAATCTCAGCTCACTGCAACCTCTGCCTCCCAGGTTCAAGCGATTCTTCTGGCCCAGCCTCCTGAGTAGCTGGGATTACAAGTGTGTGCCACCACTCCCAGCTAATTTTTGTATTTTTAGTAGAGACGGGTTTTCACCATGTTGGCCAGGCTGGTCTCAAACTCCTGACCTCAAGTGATCCGCCTGCCTTGGCCTCCCAAAGTGCTGGGATTATAGGCATGAGCCACCACGCCAGGTCAATTTATGATTCACACAAGTTTCTCGCAGGTATCAAACCTTAGGAAACCACGGGCGCTTCGCAGTACAGCCATCTCACCCACCTGTTAGGAGAGAAGCACCGAAACCCAGAAAGCACAGAGAAAGGGAAGTAAAAACTTATGTTGTGCATGGAATGCATTTTACGGTATATCTCCGCCTCACCCACCTGCTAGGAGAGAAGCACTGAAACTCAGAAAGCACAGAGAAAAGGAAGTAAAAACTTATGTTGAGCATGGAATGCATTTTATGGTATATCTTAGATTAAAATACAAGTGGAAATAAGTGAAAAGTAATTAATAGAAGTAATAAAACAAAAGAAGGAGGAAGAGAAGGAAGGAGAGAAAATTGAGAAAATAGACTTTGGATTTTTAAACACTGTTTTCTACGAAAGATCTAGAGCTATTTTAATATGTGGCTAATCCTATTTCTAGTGCATAGAAAGGGGGAAGACACAAAAAATGAAAAGGAAAGCATTAAAACTAATAGGGATGATTGAAAGTTCATAGACAAGGCTCCTACGGGCAAGAATAATTATGATATAAGCATAAAAATTATTATAATTAATTGTTACATACTGAATTTTTTTAAAGACTCCATTATTATATACAAAAGCAAAACAAAACAAAAAAGAAATGACTTCTCGTTTTTCTACTGTTATAATGATTATTCCACCAACTCTTCACTGGGCAACTGGGTAGCTCAAAGGGAAGATTTACATTTTTCTCTTGCCTTTAAAAGAGAGACTCTACTACTTTCCAAGTTGGTAAAAGGAAGTTTCTTCTTTATAGAAGAATAACAGCTAATAAAATACGGAAAAATGCAGAATTAGAAAATCATAATTTTGCAACCCCTAAAGAGAGAATTGATTAGATAAGGTTCACCAATGGATGCTAAAATTATTAAGTCAAAGTTAATAAAAAATATTCACATGAGTTTAAGTATTAACCCACAGATTATTTGCTAATTGCACAAGGGAGAAAAAGGACGATGTCACTGGAAAGATGTGATGGCCAGTGCCTTAACCAAATGCTCAACGGTGAGTATTAGGAGCAGTTGAACATGATATCCTGAGCCTCCTGGGAGGTGCAGCTGGAAGTGCAAAGTGTCGCCTGGGACTTTAGCCTGAATCTAGCCAAGCCGGTTCACACAGGACACAGGACTCATGGGAACACGCTGTATGACGCTATCAGGAGGCAGTTTCTTCTTCAGGTCTTTTGCCTTTCTTCCATTATGCAATAATTATTAGTCAGTCTTACTTAACAAGAGTAACATTTGAGGCTCTGAATGTTTTTGGAGTAAAACTTGACTAAATTCAACAGTTTTTGACGTATGACATCTTCGTTGTTGAATTTGATTTTTAATAGTTTTCATTTAAATTTGTTTTAGTGAGCTGAAATTATTTTTGAGATTTTTTATTTAATTCTAAATAGCTAGGTTTTTCATACCTTTTTGAAGTTTTAAACCTGACATTGAAAACTAAGGGCAAAACTCTTAAGTCTACAACTTTATGAGTTTTTATGTTAAACATACTTGTCTACACTTTTATGATTTTTGCATGTAAATATACTTACATATATTTAATTGTGTGAATATACTTATGCATATTTAATTGTGTAAATATACTTATGCATATTTAATTGTTCAAATATATTTATGTATATTTAATTATGTAAATATACTTATGTATATTTACCCAAATCAAGAGAGAGATCACTCGTAGCACTCCCACTGGTGCCCTTAAGGCACCTCCCCTTCCATAGCTCCCTGAAGTAGGCATTAGCTTGAATTCCAAAACTACAGACTTGTATTGTCTGTTCTTTATATCACAGAAGTGGACCATAACCTCTGTATTTTGACTGCCTTGTTTCGCTCAGTAATGTGAGTGAACTCATTCTTCCTGCCACTTCCAGCAGTCGCGGGACTTGTACAGGCGTGTAAAAATCCTTATATAAACATCCCACGTGATGGGATGCACTATCCTTTCAATATGTTGCTTGATGTGAATGGAAAATAATCTATCTTAAAAGCATTGCATTTTTATTTATAAAAGAACTAATACACTGCTAGGTTGGTGGGCATTTTTTTTTTTTTTTTTTGCATCAACTTTACTGTTTTCCAGTTGCCGACATTTCTGAGCATTTGGCCATCAGTTTTCCAGCATCTCCTCTGAGGGTGAGGTGATCTCCCCTCTGGCTACATTCTGAGCTTCTCCTTGTCTTTGGGTTTTAGCTTCTGACTGGAGCATGACTATGCCTGGCTCTATTTGCGTTTATCCTACTGAGATTTCTAACAATTCTTGAGTCTTTGCCTTTGATTATTATTTGTTTTTATCTAGGGGAAATTCTCTTCTGTCATTTTCCATCCTTGTTGCTCTCTCTGCCTCCAACTCACCTCTGCTGTCCAATCTGTTAAATCTATTTATTAATTAGGGTCAGTGTTAGCTCTCTAATATCCATTTGCTATTTTAACATAGGTTCTATTTCTGCAAAAAAAATGCCCCATCTTGTCTTCTATTTTTGTGAACATATGAGTCAGTTATTTTTTAGTCTGTGTCTGATGCAGCTGATAGCCAGGCCTCTGTCCCTTTGTTTCTGGGGTCTAGTTTTTGCTGTTGTCCCAGATCTCATTAGGGCTGGTAATTTTTCATATAACGATGTTTGACATGTTATGTGGAAAGCTTCACTGACTCTGGAAGTTTCCCTCAGAGGGGGCTGGTCCTCTCGTCCGTGACCAGGCAGCACTGGGGGGGACCACGTCCACAGAGCCTGGGAATGGCCAATGGAGGCAGTCGGCCTCTCTTGAGTCTGATCCCCTGAAGTAACTCTTGGGGTCCCAGATCAGACCTGGAGCGTTTATAAGAGTATTTATGGTTTTAAACGATTTTTAGACTATAATGTTTGTCCTCTCAGCATTCATTACGTCTTATTTCTTAAGAAAAACTTTTAAAAGTTCAAATTGGATTTTTACCATCTTTTTGCTGAACTTCTGAGCCTCTTAGTCTGTACCAGCTGTGGATTCACGAGCACTTCGATGGAGAAGAGAGCAGGACCTCCTTTTTTAACCCTCCTGAGATATCTGGCTCCTAATCCTGAATTTCCACACCAATAAGGTTTGTGTCTGCAGCGCCCTGAGGTCTGCAGAAGTTTGCTCGTCTGCCACCTTCCACTGGGGCTCCCCACCTTTGGCTCGGATGCTGTCCCATGCCAGGATGCCTAGGGGTGTACCCTGAAGAGAATCATCTGGCCTCTCTGGGGTCCTCCACATCAGGGGTCTGCCCCTCCAGGACTGGCTGCCTGAGCCACCTCACAAATGATTTTAATCCTTTTTAAAATTCGATGTCCCTGTTTTCCTCACTCTCCAGAATGCTGGTCTTCCTCAAGCTACCGCACACCCTGGGCCCCAGTTTCTTTAATAAATATTATCCACCTGAGCTAGTGAGTGCTTGGTGTTCAGCACTGGAGCTCTGTGCACTCACTCCTGAAGCTTCTAAAAGCGCCAGACTTACTCTTGGAAAAAGTGCAGTTGAAATGTTATGCCTTGATATTTTATTAGCAATCATACACCTCAAACCTTCAACTGCCACCATAAAAGTAAATGAGCATAACTTACGCAGGGTTTCTTGACATAATTACAGCTTTTCTAAAGAGAGGAAAATTTTGCCTGGAAACTAGCTTTCAAGCAGAAAGGAAGGCAGAAAAAAGTCCTAGAACATACACCTGACTGCAAAGACCATCATTAAGTCGGCTGGAGAAATCTGCAAATAGGGCAAATGCTATTTTTGTCCTGAGCTCAAACAGACCGTGGCTTTTCCTAATTTAAACATCTCTGGTAAAATAGCTGAGTTTGAAGAATCCAAATCCTGGCAGATGTCTCAATAACTTCTGTGCCTGTGTAAAGAATAAGCCGCCATGCAGGGGAAAATGACTCTTCTGTAGGCAAAAAAAAAAAGGTGGTTTCTCCTTGGGTTCTGTTCCCTGGTGTCTGCATATGCAGGAGTGACTTTGTGCACCTCCCTGTGTTTCTTCACTCTCCTGCCCTGTGGTTGAAGGGAAATACACTTGAGCAAATTCATGTTGCCCTCACCCTTTTATCTCATGGATCATGAGTTCAGACCTAGCACAATGTGCAGCACTCAGAAGCACAATCCTGCTCAAACTGCTCCCTTCCACCGACACTTACCTCCCCTGCCTCTGACTTCCCCAGCGTCACCGCTGCCTGCAACGGAACCAGAGCTGATTGAAAAACACTTACGTAAATATTGAGTTCCCCAGTCTGGGGCGATTAGAATTGTCATCCTCCAAACCTTAGACATGGCCAGCCATCCCCAGTGGGCTCCAAATCCTGTCACCGCGTGCCTTTGTTAATCCAACCAGGAGCTGTGTTTTACCTTTCTACCCCCGACTCCTCCCAAGACGGTCAACCTTGGTTTCATCATTGTACAGACGGCTGCAGAGTCTGCTGTCTGACATTCCTTTGGGGTGAGCTGATGACCTGAACTCTAAGAACCCTCGATTTGAGCACAATGGGATTTAGTGTTGTTTTTAAAGACACTGAGTTTTGCAGTAGCTTTATGAAAAGCAACAGACTGCTTGGAGAGTACAGTGGTAGTGGCGCCCGTTGAAGCTCAGCTACAGTGGTCTTCCCATCCTTCAAGGCCAAGGGCACTCATCTGATGTGTAACCTGGGGGCAGCAACAGAGACTAAAACTCTAGGGAATCAAATGACGCACTTCACAGCCAGGGAAGGGGCTTCCATAGGGATGAGGACTAAGGCAGATAACTCCAGGATAAAATAAAAGTGACTGCGCTTTCTTGCACTGCTCAGAGTTGGCTACCAAGTGTGCTCAAGCATTTCTGGGAGTAACTTGATGGACAGATGCAAAACAACAGATGCCTGCTTAGTATGTGGTGGTCAATAAATAATTAACTTTTGTAAGAAGCTATCTCAGATTGCAAATGGACTGTAACCTAGTAAGAAAGGATCAGTAAAGCGCAATCACTCTATTGGCCAATTAGCTGCATATTATTTAATCAAACATGGAAATCCACATTCTTGATGACCCATGCATTCGCACGTTATTGCATTGCTATAAAGAAATGCCTGAGGCTAGGCAGGGCGCGGTGGCTCATGCCTGTAATTCCAGCACTTTGGGAGGCCAAGGAGGGTGGCTCACGAGGTCAGGAGATCAAGACCATCCTGGCTAACACGGTGAAACCCCGTCTTTTCTAAAAATACACACACACAAAAAAAATAGCCGGGTATGGTGGTGGGCACCTATAGTCCCAGCTACTCAGGAGGCTGAGGCAAGAGAATGGCGTGAACCCAGGAGGCAGAGCTTGCAGTGAGCCGAGATTGTGCCACTGTGCCACTGCACTCCAGCCTGGGCGACAGAGTGAGAGCCCATCTCAAAAAAAAAAAAAAGAAAGAAAGAAAGAAAAAGAAAAAGAAAAAAGAAAAAAGAAAACAAAAGAAATACCTGAGGCTGCATAATTTATAAGGAAAAGAGATTAAATTGGCTCACAGTTCTGCAGGCTATACGGGAAGTATGGTGCTGGCATCTGTTTCTGGTGAGGCCTCAGGAAGCTTCCAATCATGGTGGCAGGTGAAGGGGGCCACCACATCACATGGCAAGAGTGGGAGCAGGAGGGAAGGGAGTTCCCAGACATTTAAATGCCCAGAGCTCAGGTGAACTGACTGATCAAGAATTCACTCATACCAAGGGGTTGGTGCTGAACCGTTCATGAGGGACTCACTCCTGTAATCCAATACCTCCCACCAGGCCTCCCCTCCAACACTGGGGATCACATTTCACATAAGTTTTGGAGGGACACACATCCAAACCATGTCAGCACACATGGTCTCCAAATGTTGTATTAGCCCCTCCTCATGCGATGTCAGAAGACTGATGCCTGGGGCTATGCAGCTTTTCAGGACATCCTTCCTGAAAGGTTGCAGCAATACTTGAAGTGTTACCTACCCATGTGCTATGCCAGTGTCAGCTTTAAGGATGTGTAATAGCCCAGGGTTGAGCCGTCTGGGACCAAATATCTGCTTTGCATAGACAGTGTCCATGGTGTGGATTAATCTGCTCCTGTCTGCTGCTGGGACTGGGCGCCAGCTGCTGCTGTTTTCATTTTCCATGAGCCCTCACTGGCCTCGTAGGGCAGCATCATGTGAAGACTGCCTCCCGATGCCCAGTGCTGAGGTGCGAAGACCTCACTGTGTTCGAGACACGAGTTCCACGTGGCTGCTGCCTCCTTCACACGTCCCTTGATGGATTTCTTTTTATCGGATGGTCTCTTGTCTGTGGTTAGCGTGCACACATAGGATGTGAAAGACACAGGGCATGACTATTATCCATGCATTTTCCCAGGGATCGGGACTCACAGAGAGAGTTCTCCCTGCTGCCCTCCACCACACCATAACAAACACTCAGATGGAGAGCTAAGGGAGGGGTCAGGGTCGAGAGGTTAAGAGTTCTGGGGTCCCTGATTATCTTCCATCGTTGGGAGAAAGAGGAATCTGTAAAGCCTAAGCAGATGGCATGGATGCATGGAATGAAGACCGGGAAGCAGATCCAGGGAGGGAGAGCTGGTCTAAGCAGAAAAACAGCCAACTCAAACCTACCTCTGGCTGAGCCTGAGCATCGGAGCAAGGCAGGGAAGAGTGCCCGGAACACTGAGCCAGCCCAGGCTACTATGGGCTGCACTGCACTGACTTGAGCACCAGCAGTCTGTGCACAGAAAAGCCAGTCCTTTCTGTTGTCACTGCTTGCTTACCAAAGTGAATCTGGGTAGTGTCGACTCTGCTGTTGAAAGTATCTGATTTTCAGCAGCATAGATTCCTCCCCTAGGGCCAACTGTGATTGCAGACTCAATCACCGAGAACACTTGTGCCCTATAGGATAATTCTCTTGGTTTCATGCCCATACCAACTGAAATACCAGACAGACTTTTGTAAGTACCACAGGCATGTCTGGTTTTTCAAGCTTCAGCAGGGATTTTTTTTTTTCCATTAACAATATGAAACAGACGTAAATGAAATATAACAAAGTAATATCCTCCTGATTTACTTTTGTGCTGGTTTGGCCTTTCCCTAAACTGACATTAATTTTTAAGCATACTTAATTTTAAGCTTTTTATAAATAATATATTCAATAGAAATCCACTGAAATGCTATTCACGATTTGGAGAATTTTTGCTTATATTGCTTTTGTTACAATGGAGAGTCACAGTACTTTGACTTTAGGAACACACACAAAAATTATGATTAGAATGTAAGTAAAGAAACAATGTTGTATGTAGCTGTCTAACAGCACTGGATGTAAAAGAATTAAACAACACAATACATAACAACACAAAAGACAACTCCCAAGCATGTGCTAGGTTTCTTCCGATGAATTGAAAATAAGAGATAACAATACATATTATTATTATTAGCTACTCTCCCATTAAAGAAATCTGGTTCTGGCCTCCAGTGGACAGAGGCACAGACAGGTGGGGCTGTACCTGTGGATGTACGTGTATGCACACATACAAGTCTGTGTGTCTACACTGGCAGCCTTGAGAACTCAGGTCAGTTAATATCATCCCATTTTTTATGTTTCAGCCAATATTATTTTTTAAGCTATAAAATAAAATATCTAAACATTAGAAAACAAGCATTTTATGTCTCTTTCCAAGGCAGGAAATCTTTTCATTGGCTGACAAAGTGCACTTCATCTCTGAAGTTAGATTTTTATTCTTCCATGATGAGGATTGTGACTCAATGTGTCAGTTGGTCCTGGCTCTCTTGATCTAAGGGCACACAATATTTCAAGAGTGTTAGGACTGCTTAGCTTAACTAAGATGGTTTCGGTATGAATGGGAAATAGGGACATATATATTCAAAATGCATGTTGTTTTATGAATAAATTAATTCATTAAGAAAACAACTAAAATGATATGACAAAATGCAAAGACACACTTGTCCCTAAGTTTTAAATAATGCAGTGAATAAATCTATCTTTTTTGATACAAACACACAGAGAGATAAAATTATCTGGAAAGATATATATCAAGATGTTGTTGGTTTTATTGTGGGTAATTTTTTGAATGTTTCTTTTCCTAAAATTTTGAATTTTCTAGTGTCCTGTAAGAGGTATCTATTTCTTCATTCTTTAAGATCACTTTTTTAGTACACAGAATTAATTATAGGTATAGAAAAACATCGATGTAAACATCCCCATTGAAAAATAACTTTTATATAGTTTAGTTTAGAACTTTTGAATGCAAAAGAAATAAATGTAACACATCCCATAAACAGAATTAACAACAAAAACCATGTGACCATCTCAATAGTTACAGAAAATGCATTTGATAAAATTCAGCATTGCTCCATGTTGAAAACTCTCAAGAAACTAGTCGTAGAAGGAACATACCTCAAAATAATAAAGCCCATATACAACAAACCCACAGCCAGCATCATACTGAACAGGGAAAAGTTGAAAGCAATCCCTCTAACAACTGGACCAAGACAAGTGTGCCCACTTTCACCAGCTCTATTCAACATAGTACTAGAAATTGTAGCCAGTGCAATCAAGCATGAGAAGCAAATAAAAGGCATTCAAATTGGAAAAGAGGAAGTCAAATTATCACTGTTTGCTGATGATATGATCTCATACCTAGAAAACCCTAAAACTCCTCCAAAAACTCTTAGATTTGATAAATGAATTCAGTAAAGTTTCAGGATGCAAAATCAATGTACAAAAATCAGCAGCATTTCTATACACCAATAATAATCAAACTGAGAATGAAATCAAGAAGGCTATTCCATTTACAATAGCTATAAAAAGTAAAATACCTAGAAATATATTTATCCAGGGAGGTGAAAGATTTCTACAAGGAAAACTACAAAACACTGATGAAAGAAATTGTAGATAACACAAATAAATGGAAAAACATCCCATGCTCATGAATTAGAAGAATTAATATTGTTAAAATGGCCATACTACAAAAAGCAATCTGTAGATTCAATGTAATTCCTATCAAAATATCAATGCCACTTTTACAGAATTAGAAAAAACAATCCTAAAATATATATGGAACCAAAAAAGATCCCAAATAGCCAAAGCAATCCTAAGCAAAAAGAACAATGCTGGGGGTATCACATTACTTGACCTCAAATTATACTGCAAGACTATAGTAACCAAAACAGCATGGCACCATAGTATGAAACAGCAGTATGAAAATAGAGACATATATCAATGAACAGAATAGAGAACCCAGAAATAAAGCCACATACTTATAGCCAACTTGTGACGATGTCAACAAAAGCATACACTGGTAAAAGAACACTCTTTTCAATAAATGGTGCTGGGAAAATTGGATTGCCATATGCAGAAGAATAAAACTGGATTGCTATTGCTCACCATATATGAAAGTCAACTCAAGATGGGTTAAGACTCAAATATAAAATCTGAAACTAAAAAAAACACTGCAAGAAAACCTAGGGAAACTTTTCTGGACATTGGTCTAGGCAAAGAATTTATGACTAAGACCTTAAAAGCACAAGCAATAAAAACAAAAATAGAAAAATAGAACTTAATTAAATAAAAAAGCTTCTGCACTGCAGAAGAAACAATCAACAGAGTAAACAGGCAACCTGCAGGAGAGGAGAAAATATTTGCAAACTATGCAAACGACAGGGAACTAATATCCGGAATTTACAAAGAACTCAAACAACTCAACCACAACAAAAACAAATAACCCCAGTGAAAAGCAGCCAAGGGACATGAATAGACATTTTCCAAAATAAGACATACAAATGGCCAGCAAGCATATGAAAAAAAAATGCTCAAATCACTACTAATCGGAGAAATGCAAATTAAGACCACAATGAGATACCATCTTACACCAGTCAGAATGATTAAAAAGTCAAAAGTAACAGATCTTGGTGAGGATGTAGAGAAAAGGGAACTCTTAGACACTGTTGGTGGGAATGAAAGTTAGTACAACCTGTATGGAAAACAGTATGGAGATCTCTCAAATAACTAAAAATAGAACGACTATGGGATCCAGCAATCTCACTAATGGGCATCTACCCAAAGGGGAAAAAAATCATTATATACAAAAAAGATACTTGCCTTTGTATGTTTATCACAGCACTATTCAAAACGGCAAAGTCATGGAATCAACCTACGTGTTCATCCACAGATGATTCAATAAGGAAAATGTGGTATTGATCCAAAATGGAATACTACTGAGCTATTAAAAAGAATTGCATTATATCTTATGCAGCAACATGGATGGAACTGGAGGCCACTGTCTTAAGTGAAATCACTCAGAAACAGAAAGTCAAATACCACATGTTCCCACTTATAAATGGGGCTAAATAACGTGCACACATGGACATGGTGAGTGGAATAAAAGACACTGGACACTTGGAGGGTGGAAGCGTGGGAGGGAGGTGAGGGGTGAGAAATTACTTAGGGGTACAATGTATATTATTCAGCTGATGGCTACACTAAAGCCCTAATTTCACCACTACACAATATATCCATGTAACAAAACTGTACTTGTACCCCTCCATTTGTACCAATAAAAAATACTTAATTTCTTAACATTATTCCTCAGTAACTTGTAGGCATCCAATCTTCAAATTTAGATGGAATCTTGCTTATTTGCAGACCCTACTATTTGCAAAGGGAGTTCCATCCTCACACAGACCCTAACACTCAAGAATACAGCAAAATCATTTAGCGTTAATGAGACCCAGACTTTCTGGGTGTTACTGTGTTACTAAGTGTTGTGCTGAGTGCTTTATATATATGATTCTTTCATTGCCTACAGTTACAAGTCTATGAAACAGATACGACTCCTGCATTTCACAAGTGAGAAAGTTCAAACACAGACAGATTACTTAGGACCTGTGAAATGGGTCATAGCTGGAGTTTGGACTCCGCAGTCCATCCCTGAGCCGTGGACTCAGCCTCTGTTCTTTCAGCCACCACCGTTTGGTGCCACAGCAAAGGCTGTCTTCTACTGGAAAGGAAATATTTGCAAGTCAAGTATGAGCTTCAAGTAAGAAGGAGTTGCATTAAAATGAAATAAAACAGGATGATAGTGTACTATTGCAAACTAGTGTAGTTAGAAAATGGGCTGATACATAGAGGAGCCAGGGAAGAGCTGCCCCACCCCGGGCTCCTATGAGGAGCAGCCCTGTGCATGCACCGGGCAGGAAGGGGTGGGTGCCCTGCGAGGCCCAGGCCTGAGTCACCCCAGACACACCCAGCAGCCTTTGTTTCTCTCTCTGTTGACTGTGCTCTTTCTATGCCCAGAGTAACATTTTAATGCCACTGCGGATAATTTAAATTCTAGGGATTGTTAGAAAATGTTCATAGACTCAGGAGAGAACCGTTCTGCAAAACCGTATGTTTTCTACGTTTCTCATTTATTTATGTTTTTCTCATATATTTCTCAACTTTGTAGAAGAAACTACAAACTATGAGAGACAGGGAGAGAAAGTGGGAGAGACAGAGAGGGAAGAAGAGAGAGAGAAAAGTGGATGCTGGTGAGGACCCTCTTTCAACCCTAATCTGGATTATCAAGCTCCTGGGGCATTCATGAGGACAAAAGATGGTAAATGAGTTGAAGCAAAGGGGAAAAGGTAAAACTTAAAACTCTTAGTAACAATCTGCAGCTGCATGGCATTTGAGACCCACCTGTGGTCTTGGACTGTGTCGTCACACCCTATGTTAATAACTGGATTGGAAAGAAAGAGAATTACAGCCAACTTAGACAGACGCACCCTGCCCGCCCTGTGATGGAGACAGGATGTGTTTTCTGAATTAGACAAGTGATGGGCGAGGGAACTGTCCACCAATTCCTTAAACTTTAACATCAGCCACACCCCTAGTAGCTGTTGGTAGGCACTGCCTCTGATATCAGGGGCCCAGGAGGCCGAATCTCAAAAGGGACCCGTGCAATAAATCCCATTTGAAAGACCTGGCTCAGCCTGTGTTTCCGGAGTTATCTGTGGGGCTCCCAAACATCATTCCATGAGATTATAAGGGATTAAGGAAGAAACGAGCTCCCAGACCAACCAGCAAATGGAACAGGGAGCAAAGATGCTGAGGAAAATGTGGAGAGAATGTGGAGGAGGTGAAGAAGGGGTAGGGAAGCAGGCCTGGGGCTTGGGGCTAGTGGTGTGTAGGTTTCCCCGGGCTGCTGGGACTGGCAGAGATGGACCCTTTCACCTTCTCACAGCTCTGGGGCCGAAGCCTGATACTGGATGTTTGCAGGGCTGGGCTTCCTCTCAGCCTCTGGAGACACCAACTGTCCCCGGCATTCCCCGGCTCAGACGTACCCTCCCAGCTCAGCTTCCATCATCACGGGGCCATCCCCCGCTCTGCCCTTCACACAGCCTTGTCCTGGGCTCCGTCCTAAACCCCTCCTACAAGGGCGCCTGCAACGTGGGGTTAGGCCCACCCTTGTGAGCTCCTCTGAAATTAATGACAAAGACCCTCTTTCCAAATAGGGTCCCATTTACAGGCATCAGGGGTGAAGACTTCACCATCCCATTTTTGGGAAATAGTGCAAACCACAGTGGGAGGGGAGGGGGAACATTTTATCAAATCACAGTGATGTGAGCACAGGCCTGGCTGCTGAGAGAACAGCGCCGTGCAGGCAAGAGGCCAAGCCTGGAGAGTGGAGATGGTCGCCTGGACACGGATTCCACATGAGGGAAGATGATGAGCAGAGATGATCTCACGAGGGAGAACGAGGATCCAGGGGACGCTGACAGCCACCAGCAAAGGTTGACCTGCCATTCGCAGGACGTGGCCCTGCAGAGGACATGGGGCGTGTGGTCACCCTCTCTCCTGTGTTTCGTTTTCCCCCAGGATCAATTGGAGAATTATTCTGTGGCTTCTTCTATGTTTAGAGTCAACTGCTCTTTTGTGAAGACAGCCCCGAGGGAAGCTCAGAATTCTCCCCACCATGGCTGGCTGAGGGGCCTCCTGGGGAAGCGTTTCTGAAACTCTGCTGTCGGAAAAGCTAACAGCAGGCTGTCCTTGATAGGACCTGACTAGTTTAATATGAATTTCTTTTTACAAAAAATATGGTCATAAAGTATTTGCTATACCTTGCGAAGTATGCAATGTTGTGCAAACAGAGTGATTCGTGGTGTTTCAGAACTTGAAATAAACAGATTGTAATAAAAATGCCCCCACTTAGGAAGAAAGAGGATGTTGCAGGCAGGTGGTGGAAGTGGGCCTGCTGAATCAAGACGCTGATTTGCTTTTCTTGCATACATAACCCACTCATATTTAAGGACCCCTGGACTCAACGTGTCACTCCAAACTCCTGAACATTCGGCACATACAACGCCGTATCCAGCGCTACACATAGGAAGAGAGTGTCTCAGCTGCCTGCAGAGAACGGAGAAGAGTCCACTTGAACTTAAACTCAGGGCACTCCCAGCATTTAACTAACTCATTAGAATGAGTGTTTATAAAGCCGATTTCCTCCTATACATGGAATGGAATTGAACTTGCTGTATTCCACACGCGAGACCCAACGTGTCAAACAACACGCCTCTAAAATGGGAATTTTAACCAAATCTTTGTTCAACTTCCTTTAACCCAGAACTAATTAAAGTCCCGATTACTTTAGGGAGCACAGGAGGAGGATGGTGCCGGTGGATAGGCAGAGAAGTAACTAGAATTCTACCAGAAAGCTCAAATTGGCATAAAATGGAAGCTTGAACATCATAATCATAATACAGCTGTGCCAACTCCAAACAAGTACCAAACCCCACCAAAGAGTGGCCGCTCCTGGATTCTGAAGAAGAGCAGAGTTTGGGCAGCGGATAAAGGGAGAAGAACCCGGGACAGAAGCCTTGTCCCCGGAAGCCAGTGCCCTCATGCCTTAGGAGGGTGGCAGCTCTGGCTGTTCCTTCCTGCGGTATCCCTGGAAGAAGGAGGAGTGGAACCCGCCCGGCTGCAACTCCTGCTTTGTTCTGTGAGGAACAATACTCCCTTTGAAATCCTACTGATTTCTCTAATGGTTCTTCAGTCCATGGACGATGTGACCCATGCTGGTCACGACAGATTTCAGCACCCGCGCCTTCTGTGCCCACTGTGTGGGCAGGGGCTCCTGCTGAGAGCGGGGTGAGCCGGTTTCACACCTGCCTAAGCAGCTGCGGGCCATGGTAGGCTCACTGCCCCGTGTGCAGCACCATCTTTCCCATGCATATATTGAGGTGTTTTTACTGCCACATCCTTGGTTACTCCGAGCTCTGAAATAAAGGAAGCCCTCAGTGCTGCCTCTTCCCCAGCACCTCTGCTCCAGGCTCAGTGCTGGGCTCTGGGTGCCCGTCCACGTCCGCCTTGTGACTCAGCTCCCGCCAGGGCCAGTTGATGAGGAGAGCAGGGTTCATCTTGGAAAGACCAAGCCCTGAAGACAGAACGGAACCTGGGCTTCCACTGAACGTGGAGGCCCTGCGGAAGCTCCCTAAACAAAACCCTCTCCAGAGTCTCCTCTTTCAAGTGGATTATTCTCCAAACAGCACTTCTTCCCCCGTGTCAGTTTCACTTGATGCATACTTTATAAGGAAGTCAAAGATCTGGAGTGATGATACCTTGAAGGTCACGGATATGGGATGCCTGTCGTGATACCTTGAAGGTCACGGATATGGGATGCCTGTCGTGATACTGAAGATAAACAGCCGAGTGAAATTTGGTATCAATGACTGTGCCGCTGTCTTGGCTTTCACTGGGTTTCATGAGGCGCCCTCCAGAACCCCAGGGCCAGGAGCGCTAAACTTTCCCTTGTCGCAGGGCTTTTGTTCCCACGGGACAAAACAAAAGAACACATTGAGGTGATCAAAGGATGCAGCATTCATCACTCAAACCGTGCTTCTCGTTTTTTATCCGTAAAATGGGTCTAATCTAAATAATTCCTCAGAGCATTCCTGTGAGGGATAAATTAGCTAATGCGGCAAAGTTTTTGAAACAGTGTGTGGGACGGATGGAGCAGCCTCTCAAGAAGTATTTACAATTTACATCATTCGCTGCATTGCTCACACTCATGTGGGGGCCCCTCTGCTCTCTGAAGATGTGCTTCTGAATTATATTTCATATGCGTAGCCTTCTTCCCAAAGCAATGAAAAGGCGTTCCGGAGGAATCAGATTATTGAGCTAGTATAAGCAAAGGACTTTCGTGCCAGTCAGGAGAGGTAGACACAAAAGCTTACAGGCTGGTTCTGAGTCTCACTGGCCATGGGTTTGTGCCATATGATGGGGAGGACGCCCGTCCATGTTTCTGATAGTGAGTGAGATCCATTGTTAAGTCCATAAGAACAATGAAAATGAGGAAACTGCGTTACGGAAATGCTGTATTAGAAGAAAAAAAAAGTTTCTGCAATCTTCAGGCCTCCAAAGCTGAGCTACTGCAAACCTCCGTATCTGTCTGCCTGTCCACCAACCTTCCAGCCTGAGTTTCCTCACTAAGCAGTGGTGTGATCTCCGAAGGGCCTGAAAAATGAGGCTTGCTCAGTCAGCAAAGTGGAGAACCAGAGCTTCCTGCAAACACTTTTTTCAGAGTGAGATAGAAAATGCCAAGGTTTTCTGAGTCAAGAATGCTAGTAGGATTTCTGGAGCTCTTTTCAGAAGAGTTGGTTCAGGGAATTTTCCACAAAGAGAAAAATAAAAGACTACAAAATAAAAACAGCTCAGAAGCTGCAGAAGAGAGAGGGACATATAGGAGACAGGCCGCCCTGCTTCTGCCCATGTCCAGCTAAGTCTGATGGGGCTTCACACGGCCAGGGACCCAGCCCCCCTGGCAAAGGTGGTCGGCACATCTGTGCGGCACCTGGCCACAGTTGTTGACGTTCTTGCCCTCATAATGTCAGCCTCCTATTTAGGCTGTAGAAAAAAGCCACACTTCTTGTGAGAGCTCCCCACGAAACTGTTTGAATTAAACTTGAAAGGATCTTTGTCGACTTTGGTCAAGCGCAAGACCTAACTCTCAACGGTGGTTTTACGTTTCTCCTGCGTCAAACACGTTTGCAGCCAAAGATCCGTTAAATAGACCTCCAGCACCAGCTGCACCACGGAGAGGGCGAAGCTTCTCCTAGAAAGTGTCCAAAGGCATTGTTTTTGCATCCTTTGGAATGACAGCCACAAGTTGCATGCCTGCACTTTTCTTTCCTTGCTCTTTTTGTTTTTGTTTTTGAGATGGAGTCTGGTTCTATTGCCCAGGCTGGAGTGCAGTGACATGATCTCAGCTGACTTCTGCAACCTCAGCCTCCCAGGTTCAAGCAATTCTCCTGCCTCAGCCTCCTGAGTATTTGAGATTATAGGCATGTGCCACCACCCCTGGCTAATTTTTGTATTTTTAGTAGAGATGGGGTTTCACCATGTTGGCCAGGCTGGTTTTGAACTCCTGAACTCAGGTGATATATCCACCCCAGCCTCCTAAAATGCTGGGATTACAGACGTTAGCCACCTCACCCAGCCTCTTTGCTCTCGTTGGCGTCTTGTTGCCGGCACTGGCTCACAGCACCCGGCCTCTTTGCTCTCGCTGGCGTCTTGTTGCCAGCACTGGCTCACAGCATAGTGTGCACAGCATCGGCCCGGGTTGTTGGGTTTCTCTTGCCTTTCCGGTATCACCGTGCAGCCCTGGGTGTGCACCTGCCAAATAAAGCTCAGTACTTTAATCTCCATCACAGGCTCTGCTTTGCAGATAATTTGGGTTAAAACAATCACCTTCTAAAACTGTTACAGGACCATGTCCAAAGTGAGGACACCAGTTCAGAAATACAAACATACATTAGATTTCTATGTTAGTTATGAGTCAATTGATTTTCTTAAACATAACTTTCTTCAAGGTTATAATATATCTTATGCTACCTTTTACTGAAAAAGCATTATTTCTAGGACACAGAAATGCTTGCAAATAATATTTCATAATGAAACCAGAAGAAACAACTTTATTTTTGTAATCTGTTTTTTATTAGGCTTGGCATTTCTTTGCATGTGGAGAAATGGATGTTTGGAATATATAAGTTGAATGCCAAGTGGCTATTTCCTGCATTGAAGTAAGTGAATTATCCATTGTAACTCATCTGCTGTCTGTGGTTTATATTAAACACTAGGATATGTTTACCCAGCTGATTTTTATAACTACGTAAGTTTGAAATACTCACAGAAATACATCTAGCAACTGAAACACAGACCTGAATACCTTTTCTTATAACCAAGCCTGAGACTGTCATTCCAGATGTGATTACAGTTCCTAATCAGTAGACTTTGAGTACAGGGATTACCCTGGTGGGTCTGACTTCATTAGTTTGAAGTTCTGGGAGCAGACTAGGACTTCCCAGAGGAGGAGAAGAAATTCTGCTGGAGGACGACCCTTTGGCTAATGCCCATGGAATTCCCAATGGATCAGGTTCTTCCCTCCTTCCATCTTGTTCTACATGATTCCAACTTGCTTCACCAGCCCCAGCACTGTGTGAGTCAATTTCTTGTAATAAATCTTGGCCTGTACCTCTGTGGCTGGCGTGTGACCAAGATGCCATTTGTTTTGATCCAGTTCCACAAAGATGCATGAAGCACTGACTGTGTGCCAGAGACTGAGGCTGGAGAGCCGAGTGAGTCACGGTCTTTACCCTCGATGCTCAGGGACCAACAGGAGAGACAAAATGAGACATGAGGCTGCACAGGGTGCTGAGACCAACATCTGAAGGAACTCACAGGTAGAGGGGCACTGATTTTTTGGGAGGGCCACAAGGGCCTGCTGAGGACAAGGGCCAAAGAATGTGGGGTGCTTGTCCCACAGAACAGAAGCAAGGCAGGGTTGCAAGCAGGGGAGGAACGGCATTCCTGCCACTGACTTCTCTGGTGTATGCAACAGCTAACAAAAGGCTAGAACCATGCAGACAAGAGTGAAATGGCAAGTGCCAGGGCAGGGGAGTGGCGGAATGAAGGGCTGAGGATGAAGGGCATGGGTCACAGTTATGTGGGATCAAGAAGTCTAGAGGACCAGTGTGCAGCGCGGGCACTGTAGCTCATAATACTGCCTCATAGACGGGATATTTGCTAAGACAGTAGATTTTGGGTGCTCTTATCCCACAAAAAAGTAGCCATGGGAGGGGATGGTTGCATTACTTCACTGGCTGTAGTGATCACTGGGCTGTGAATTTGTATCTCGAAGTGTCATGTTGTGCACTGGAATTTAGCAGAATAAAAATAAAATTTCAAAATGAGAAAATAACAACCAATTACTCAATAATGTTGGAGGTAAAATAGGAGGAGGAATGACAAGGACAGTGACCTCTGGGGGCTCAGGCTGTGATGGGCAACCGTGGGATGTGCCTCCTGTTAGGTCTTGCGTGTCCGCACCCTGCGGAGCATGGGCCTGGGCAGGGCTGTTTGCCATTGCAGAGGGGCAGGTCCCACAGGGAGACGAGGGTTCTTATCTCCCTGCCCTGCAGACCCCACAGCAAGGCAGTTTGGAGGGAGCAATTGTGGGGGACGAGATAAATGGCACCAAAGGGAGTTGTAGAGGAGAAATGTGTGGTTTCCAAGGCACTCCGACCAGAAAAAAGGTTGTTGTTTAAAAAAGAGAAATGTTGCTGGGTGCGGTGGCTCATATCTGTAATCTCAGCACTTTGGGAGGCTGAGGGAGGCGGATCACTTGAGGTCAGGAGTTCAAGACCAGCCTGGCCACCATGGTGAAACCTCACCTCTACTAAAAATACAAAAAATTAGTCAGACGTGGTGGCAGGTGCCTGTAATCCCAGCTACTCAGGAGTCCCAGGCAAGAGAATCGCTTGAACCCAGGAGGCAAAGGTTGCAGTGAGCCGAGATGAGGCGGCTGCACTCCATCCTAGCGACAGAACAAGAATCCGTCACACACACATACACACACACACTAGAAATGTTGATGAGTGAATGTGTGTTTTCTCGCAGTGTGATGGGCAGCCTCTTCTTCTTCCCCTTGCTTTCCCTTGAAGTATATTTTAGAGAGATATATATCTTACATGAGAGGAATTTTTAAAATGCAATCTGTAAAGCAGGCAGAAAGGATGGAGGAAGCAGTGCTGTTGGTTCATGATTGGGCAGAGATCACTGAGAGGGGAACTCCCTCCCGGCGCGGAGCCACCCGGATAAACTGCGAGGGCTGCAGGGCCCGGCACACGGCAGGCATTGGGAGCCACCTCACCTCAAGTCACTATGCACCTGGACAGGTGGCTCTTTTCTTCTGTGAGCCTAGAGGACTCTCTTCCAAGCGAGGAACATCAGGACAATTATTCCTCAGGTGTGGTTGGAGGGCAAAAAAGTGTGTTATTTTTGTTGATTAAACAGAAGAACATGAATTCTACTTTTTTTTTTTTTTGAGACGGAGTCTCGCCCTGTCGCCCAGGTTAGAGTGTAGTGGCCGGATCTCAGCTCACTGCAAGCTCCGCCTCCCGGGTTCACGCCATTCTCCTGCCTCAGCCTCCCGAGTAGCTGGGACTACAGGCGCCCGCCACCTGGCCCAGCTAGTTTTTTTGTATTTTTAGTAGAGACGGGGTTTCACCGTGTTAGCCAGGATGGTCTCGATCTCCTGACCTCGTGATCCACCCGTCTCGGCCTCCCAAAGTGCTGGGATGACAGGCTTGAGCCACCAAGCCCGGCCGAATCCTATTTTTTAAATGTGTATTTTGGTCAGTCTTCCTGTCCAATCGAAGCCGTGAAATTTAAATATTAAAAACAGCAACAACAAGAACAGTCAAAGCCTTCCCATCTCACTGCACGACTTTAAGGTACAGTGGGCTGAGTCTAACTGGAAAGGCAAGAACCCGGCCGTGAAATCTCTCTCCGGGAGCCGAAGCGAAGTTCCTCCCTCATTCTGCTAAGCAGGGACCCAGGCTGCCTTCGCGTTTTTAGCTAAATTCACGTAATTTTGTATTCCAACTCAGTATTTGAGAAGAAACCTACTTATAATTACATATGATTTTGTGATTTTACGCAGATGTCATAAGGTTTCCATTTACAGTTTGAAAACTTGCTTCTTCTCTTAATCCCAGCCCAGCCCTAGAGTTCCTGGGATCAGGTGTGGCAGCGGCCCCCCCATCCCAGGACCCCTCCTCACCGTCGCCCCCACACAGCAGCAGCCACACCTTCCGTTGTGAACCAGCATCTTCCATCACTCAGAGTCCCAAATGCCGATAATTGCAGTTTCCCAGGGAATTATTAGCTAACGTTTTGGACACATTAATTTCTCTGAAACTTTCTTCAGGAGGTTTCGTATACAGGGCAATTTTAATCCATTAGAGAAACAAATGATGGCATAACAAAATACTCAGTATGGGATCTCAGTAATGATAAAGTCTATTTAAAGTGTCCCACGAGCTTTTATTTAAGTCATGTTGGGCGTTCCCCCCCCCCCCGCCCCATTCTTTGGGAAACGTATGTGCACTCTTGGAATATACAGGATAATGGTATTTGTTTAGCACTCTACTCCCAATTTTCATTTTTTTATGTAAAGCTTACACACCTAGAACTTTAAAGTTATTTTTTCATCTCATTATACAACAAATATATTTATTTAAAAATTTGATAACTTACACATTTCGCAATGCCCCATAATGAGAATACACAGTGATAACCGGTGTTAGCATGTTAATAAATGCACTTGTATACAGATTTCTCAATTCCTGCAAATATTGTTTAAATGAATCATGTGGTAGATTTTTAACTTGTTTTGAAAATACAGATACTTACTAAAGCCTAAAACATAATTGCAGAACTTACAATTTTTTTTTTTTTTTTTTTTTTTTTTTTTTTTTTGAGACGGAGTCTCGCTCTGTAGCCCAGGCTGGAGTGCAGTGGCCGGATCTCAGCTCATTGCAAGCTCCGCCTCCCGGGTTCACGCCATTCTCCTGCCTCAGCCTCCCGAGTAGCTGGGACTACAGGCTCCCGCCACCTCGCCCGGCTAGTTTTTTGTATTTCTTAGTAGAGACGGGGTTTCACCGTGTTAGCCAGGATGGTCTCGATCTCCTGACCTTGTGATCCGCCCGTCTCGGCCTCCCAAAGTGCTGGGATTACAGGCTTGAGCCACCGCGCCCGGCTTACAATTTTTATATGTAACAAAACCCCACGTGAAGCCTCTTGTGGTTTCCTTACCCGCATCAGGTTACTTCTGTCCTTATTTTAATGCTAATAAGTCTCTCGCCTTTCTCTGCAATTTTACCCCATGCATATGAGTCTTTTACCACTGATTCAGTTTTTGTTTTGCTTTGTTTCTGCAGTCTACACAAATAAAGTTTTAACATATTTCAAAATTAACACATTTTCTGCTTTTAAATATCTTTAATGTTATCAATAGAAAAAATTAATTTTATCTTCTTAGAGCTGGCAAAAAAAAGTACATTAGTTTTATAAATCATCTTTATAGTCAGCAAAATTACGTTTCTTCTTTTTAATATAGACTCTTTAGGTATCAATATATTAGAAATACTTTCTATGTCACAAAATATTATTCTAAGACTTCATAATTCAAACATAATTTACATAACCAACAACTTACTAGAGAAATGCTGGCTTTTCTAATAATTATGCAATTTCATAGTATAATTTCACTGAATTATAATTACTATGTTATTAGCTTTTGTTATGTATCCATCTCAGAAGTTATACTTCCAGCAGTTGTGTATCCAAGAATCAATTTTCTATTATTCTCTAAATATATAAGCACATTGTTTCTAGTTTTCAAGTTGACATATTGATTTGTGAGTAATAGTAGGTCACTATTTTAATGAGTGTTTTTATTTTAAATTTACATTAATTTTTGGACAATTATATTTTATATTTGATGAATTGTTCTCAAATGTATTTCACATTCAACTTTTTAATTTTTTTATTTTCAGAAGGTATGGATATTTATGCAATTAAACCTATTTTACCATAACCACTATTATTTATGCCATGTCTTGCCTTAATAAATGATTATATAAATATCAACTTATCTTTCCTTCTTGTAGCTTTATATGATTGAATTTTTATAGTAGGCTCTTAGGTCATTGGAAATACAGTCATGTTTAGTGTCACTTTAAATTTTGCCCACAATTTGGCTGTTTTTCAAGAATAATTCAATCTTTCTCCATCCTTTTTTAACTTTTTATCTTTTTTGTTAAATATCTTTAGTGAGATATCACTGACATGTAAACATGTGTATGCATTTGAGGTGTGCATCTTGCTGTCTTGATATGCATATACATTGTGAAATTATCAGCGAGATTCAACTAATTGGCATAACTATTACTTCTATGTAGTTACTATGTCTCTGTGTGTGTGTGTGTGTGTGTGTGTGTGTGTGTTCATGTGTGGTGAGAAGATTTTCTTTAAGAGCTATCGCCTTAGCAAATTTTAAGTATATAACAAAGTATTGTTGAATATTATCACCATGTTGTACATTAGATCTCCAGAATTTATTCCTCCTGTCTAACTGAAACTTTGAAAAATTTGGCCATAATCTCCCCGTTTCCTCCTATCCCAGTCCCTGGCAACTACCATCCTACTCTCTGCTTCCTTGAGTTTGACTACTATAGATTCCACATATCAGTAGGATTATACAGTATTTCTCCTACTGTGTCTTGCTTATTTTGCTTAGCACAATGTCCTCCAGCCCCATCATTGCCTTTATCCATTTATCCATCATAATGGCCATTCTAATTTGCATTCCCACCAATTGTGTGCAAGGGTTTCCTCTTCTCCACATCCTCTCCAGCACTTATCTTTTGGATAATAGCCATTCTAACAGGTGTAAATTGACATCTCATTGTGGTTTTCATTTGCATTTCCCTGATGATTAGTAATTTTGATCGTTTTTCATATTCCTGCCAGCTGTTTGTATGTCTTCTTTTGACAAATGCCTATTCAGGTCTTTTGTTCACTTTGTAATTTAGTTATGTGCTTTGTTGCTGCTGAGTTGTTTGAGTTCCTAAGCGTATCAACCCCTTGTCAGATACATGGTTTACCAATACTTCCTCCCATTTTGTAGGTTGCTTCTTTTGTTGACTGTTTGCTTTGCTGTACAGAAGCTTTTCATTTTGATGCAGGTCCGTTTGTCTATTTTTACTTTTGTTACCCGTGGCTTTGGGATCATGTGAAAAAACTCAGTGTCTAGACCAATGTCATGGAGATTGTCCCTCATGTTTTCTTCTAGCAGTTTTACAGGTTCAGGTCTTATACTTAAGTCTTTATTTTGTTTGGAGTTAATTTTGACTGTGGCATAAAATAAAGAGTTTGATTTTCTTGTTTCCGAAGTGTAACGTAATGTTGTTTATTTAAGATAGTTCCCCTATTTAGATGTAGGTGCTTATCACTATGAACTTGCCTCTTAGAACTGCTTTGCTGCATCTAGTAAGTTTTAGTGCTTCTCTTTTCATTTGTCTAAACATACTTTTAAATTCTCCATTTTATTTTTTTAACCAGTTGGTTATTTACGAACATGTTGTTTAATATTCACTTTTGTAAATTTTCTAAAATTCTACTAATGATTGCTAGTCCTGTGCCATTGTAGTCAGAAATGATACTTAATATGATTTCAGTCTTTTTAAATATGTTAAGACTTGTTTGTCAAATAATATATCCTGGAGAATGTTTTATGTGTACTTGAGAAGAAAATATATTCTACTGCTGCTGGGTAGAAGTTTTTGTATATGTCTATCTGGCTCATTTGGTCTAAAGTGTAGTTTAAGTTCAATGTTTTCTTACTGATTTTCTGTCTATATAATCTAAGCTTTGTTGAAAAAGTGTTATTGAAATTCCCTCCTATAATTTTGTTTTAGTCTCTCTGTCTCTCTCTCTTTTCTGATACATTAATATTTGCTTTCTATATTTGGGTGCTCTGATATTGGGTACATATATATTTATAATTGTTATACTTCCTTACTATACAGACATACCTTAAAGATATTGTGGGTTTGATTTCAGACCACCACAATGAAGCAAATATTACAATAAAGTGAGTTGCACAAATTTTTTTACTTCCCAGTACATATAAAGCTTGTTTTACATTATACTGTAGTATATTAGGTTTACAATAACATCATGTCCAAAATATATAAATATCTTAATTAAAAATACTTTATTGGTTATAAATACTAACGATCATCTGAGCCATCAGTGAGTCATCATGCTTTTGCTGGTAGAGGGTCTTGCCTCAATGGTGATGGCTGCTGACTGATAAGGGTGGTGGTTCCTGAAGGTTGAGGAGGCTGTGGCCATTTCTTAAAATAAGATGACAATAAAGTTC
Source organism: Theropithecus gelada (assembly GCF_003255815.1). Classification (NCBI taxonomy): domain Eukaryota; kingdom Metazoa; phylum Chordata; class Mammalia; order Primates; family Cercopithecidae; genus Theropithecus; species Theropithecus gelada. The sequence goes on along the minus strand of NC_037671.1, from coordinate 122,696,036 downwards.
TTCACACGGAATGACTTCATTTCACAAAAGATTTATCTGTAATGTGTGACACTGTTTAATAGCATTTTATCCATAGTACAACTTCTTCCACATTGGAGTCAATCCTCTCTAACCTTTTTACTGCTTTATCAACTAAGTTTGTGTAATATTGCGCATTTTTGTTGTTATTTCAGCAATGTTCACAGTATCTCCTAGATTCCATCTCAGTAAAGCATACTTTTTTTTTTTTTTTTGCTCATTCGTAAGAAACAACTCCTTTTCTGTTAAAATTTTACCATGAGATTATAGCAATTTAGTTAATCACATCTTCAGGCTCTGTGTTTAATTGTAGTTCTCTTGCTATTTCCACCACATCTGCAGCCAGTTCCTCCACTGAAATTTGAATCCCTCAAGGTCGTCCTGCAGGGTTAGAATCCACTTCTTCCAAATTCCTGATCATGTTCATATTTTCATCTCCTCTCCTTGAGCGTGAATTCTTAATGGCACCAAGAGTGTTAAATTATTTCCAGAAGGTTTTCAATTTACTTTGCGCAAGGCAAAGAGAAATCACTGTCTGTGGCAGCTATAACCTTATGAAATGTATTTTTTAAATAATAAGGCTTGAAAGTCAAATTTATTTCTTGACCTATGGGCTGCACGATGGATGTCATGTTAGTAAGCATGAAAATAACATTCATCTCCTTGTGCATCTCCATCAGAGCTCTTGGGTGACTAGGTGCACTGAAAAAGAGCAGTAATATTTTGAAAGGGATTTTTTTTTTTTTTTTTTTCTGAGCAGTAGGTCTGAATAGTGGGCTTAAAGCATTCAGTAATCCATGCTGTAAACAGATGTACTGTCATTAAGGCTTTGTTGTTTCATTTATAAGGTACAGGCAGAGTCTATTTGGCATAATTAAGAGTCCTATGATTTTCAGAATGAAAATGAGCATTGGCTTGAAGTTAAAGTCACCTGCTGCATTAACCCCTAACAACAGAATTAGACTGTGCTTTGATGATCTGAAGCCAGGCGTTGACTTCTTTTCTCTAGCTATAAAAATCCTAGATGACATCCGCTTGCAGTATAAGGCTGTTTTGTCTACATTGAACATCTGTTGTTTGGTGTAGTCACTTTTACCGATTATCTTAGCTATATCTTCTGGATAACTCACTGCAGCTGGTGCATGAGCACTTTCTGCCTCACCTTGCACTTTTATGTTATGAAGGTGACACCTTTTCTTAAATCCCATGAACCAGTCTCCACTAGCTTCTACTTTTCTTCTGCAGCTTCCTCACTTCTCTCAGCCTTCACTGAGTTGGAGAATTGAGGGCCTGGATCTTTATGTGGCTTTGGTTCAAGGGAATGTTGTGGCTGTTTTGTTCTTTATCCAGATCGCTAAAACTTTCTCCACATCAGCAGCAAGGTTGCCTCACTTTCTTACCATTCCTGTGTTCACGGAAGTAGCACTTTTTAATTCTTTGAATTCTCAACTTGGCTGTTTGGTAGGAGAGGCCTAGCTTTCTGCCTAGCTCAGTTTTTGACAAACCTTCCTCTCTGAGCTGAGTCATTTCTAGGTTTTGATTTAAACTGACAAATGTAGGACTATTCCTTTTACTTGAAAACTTAGAGGCCATTATAGGGCTATTAACTGGCCTAATGTCAATATTGTTGTTTCTTAGAGAATAGAGACCTGAGGAGGTGGAAAGAAATACAAGAATGTCCATTTGGTCAAAACACACAGAACATTTATTAAGCTTGTTGTCATATGGGCATGATTTGTGATGCCCCTAAACAATTACAATATTAACATTGAAAATAACTGATTATAGATCATAATAACACATACAATAATAATGACAACATTTAAAATATTTCTAGAAATAACAAAATGCAACACAGAGACATGAATTAAGTATGTGCTTTCTGGGAAAATGGCACTGATAGACTTGCTTAATGCAGGGTTACCACAAACTTTCGATTTGTAAAACAATGCACTATCTGTGGAGTGCAGGAAAGTGAAGTGCAAGAACATGAATTATGCCAGTTTAACTCCTTTCTTTGCCTCTTTTTCACATTTTTGCACTTAATGTCTATTTTATCTGATGCAAGTATTGCTACCCCTGCTCTCCTTCAGTTTCCAATCGTATGAAATCTCTTTTGCTATATCTTCCCTTTCTATTTGTGTTATTATCAGGGAAGTCAGTCTCTCGCAGAAAGTCTTTAGTTAGGTCTCTAAAAAAAATTCCATTCATTATCCTATATATTTTTATTGGAGAATTTAATTTGTTTATATTCATAGTAGTTATTGATAGATGAGGATTTGCTAATGTCATTTGTAATTTGTTTTCTGGTTGTTTTTTCTGTAGATTCTTTGTTCCTTCCTCTCTTGCTGTGTTATTTTCTGATTAGATCATTTTTTTCTAGTGGTATGAATTAATTGGTTGCTTTTTAGCTTCTCTGTATGTATATGGATTTTTGCTTTGTGTTTACCAAGAGGCTTATGTAAAACATCTGATAGTTATATCAGGCTATTATAAGCTGATAACTTAACTTTGATCACATTTTTGAAATTTAACTTCTATCCATTCCCTTCCACATTGTATGTCTTTAATGTCACCATTTCTATCTTTTTATGCTGTGTATATCTTAAGAAATAATTACAGCTGTGATTATTTTAATTGTCTTTTAATCTTTATACTAAAAATTGGAATGGTTTACACACCACCATTGCATTATTAGAATATTCTGAATTTGACAGTGCACTTACTTTTATCAGTGAGTTTTCGTCTCTCCTATGTCTTCACTTGATCTTAGCCAAAAGGCTGAGAAGTGATTTATCATACGTTTCCGTTTCACCAATTAGTATCTTTTTCTTTCAGCTTGAAGAACTTCCTTTAGCATTTCTTAGAAGGCAGATCTATTGATAATAAGATTTCTCAACTCTTTCTTGTTGTTTTTCTGGGAAAGTCTTTCTCCTTTATTTCTGCAGTGTAGCTTTGCCAGCCAAAGTATTCTTGGTTGGCAGATTTTTTTCCTTAAGCATGTTGAATATATCAACTCAGTCTCTCCTAGCCTCTAAAGTTTCTGTTGAGAAAGTCACAGCAAACCTTATTGAAACTTCCTTATATGTGATACATTTCTTTTCTCTTGCTGCTTTCAGAATCTTTTCTTTGTCATTTGTTTTTGACAGTTTGATTTTATGTCTTGGTGTAGTCTTGCTTGGATTGTATCTGAAGACCTTTGACCTTCCTATACCTGAATATTTATGTTTCCCAGATATGGGAAGTTTTAAGCTATTCTTTCTTTAACTGAAGTTTCTGTTCCTTTGCCTCTTTTCTTTTTTAATTAATGTAATTCAAATATTTTCTGTCTTGATTCTATTCTATAATTTCTGTACTCTTTCTTAATTCTTTTCATTCTTTTTTCCCTCTGACTGCATATTTTCAAATAGCTTGTCTTCAAGATCACAAAATTTTTCTTCTCCTTGATCATTTCTGCTGTTGATGTTCATTGCACTTTTCATTGCTTTCATTGTAGTATTCAGCTCCAAAATTTTTATATTTTTTATGATTTAAATATCTCTGTTAAATTTCTTGTTTTCTAAAAATTAAGAAGTGGGACCTAATTAAGCTTAAAAGCATCTGTTCAGCCTAGGAAACTATCAATAGAGTAAATAATGGCTGACCCATAGAATGGGAGGAAATATTTGCAAACTATGAATTCAACAAGGGTCTAATATCCAGAATTTATAAGAAACTTAAACAAATCAAAGAGTATAAAACAAGCAACTCCATTTAAAAATGCACAAAGGACATGAACAGACACTTCTCAAAATGAAGACATACCAGCAGCCAACAAACATATGAAAAAAATTATCATTATTACTAATGATCAGAGAAATGCAAATAAAAACCACAATGAGATACCGTCTCATTGTTATTATTGTTGTTATTATTAAAAAGTCAAAAACAGATGCTGGCAAGGCTGTGGAGAATGGGTAACAGTTGTACACTATTGTTGGGAATGTAAATTAGCTCAGCCACTGTGGTAAGCAGTTTGGAGATTTCTCAAGGAACTTAAAGTAGCTACCATTAGGCCCAGCAATTCCATAATGGGCATATGCCCAAAGCAAACTAGATGATTGTAACAAAAAGACACATGCACTTACATGTTTATCACCACAGTGTTCTCAGAAGCAGAGACTGGAATCAACCTAGGTGCCTATCAAAGGTGGACTGGATGAAGAAAATGTGGTTCATATACACCATAGGATACTATGCAGCCATACAAAGAATTAAATCGTGGCCTTTGCAGCAACATGGATGGAGCTGGAGGCCATAATCCCAAACAAATTAACACAGGAACAAAAATCCCAATACTGCATTCTCTCAGAAGAGGGAGCTAAACAATGAGCACCCGTGGATATAAACATGGCAAAAACAGGAACTGCAAACTACTAGATGGGGGAGAAAGGGAGGCGGAAGAGGTTAAAACACTACCTGTTAGGTACAGTGCTCACTACCTAGGTGTAATATACCCGTGGAACAAACCTGCACATGCACCCCTGTATCTAAAATTAAAGTTGAAAAAATTCTTGTTTTGTTAATGTACTGTTTTTATGATTTTGTTGAATTGCTTCTCTGTATTTTCCTGAAGTTTGCTGAGCTTCCTTAAAACAATTATTTTTAGTTTTCTAGTTGTTTCTTGTTTTGGTCAGGCACTTTGTATAGCTCAGTGTTTCAAGGATGCATTACTGGGAAGCGACTGTGGTTATTATCTCAGTGCTGATATGCCTCCTGTTTTTCATGTTTCTTCTCACCTTCTGTTGATGTGTGCACATTCAGTAGAGCAGTCCCCTACTGCAGACTTCACAGGCTACATTTGGCGTGAAAAACCTTCTCCTACTTGGGCAGTAGGTGTGAGAGCGCTGGTTGGGTGGAGCGAGCAGTTATGGTGCCAGTGCAATGCAACTGTGTGTTCTTTATTCAGTTTTCTCAGCTTAGGTTGGTGTTCTCAAAGATTCCTCATATCTCTTGATTTAGTCAACAGTCTATTTAGTCACTCTCTGTCTTTTGATTGGGGCTCTAATCCACTTACATTTAAAGTGATTATTAATAGGTAAGGACTTACTAGTGCCATTTGGTTTGTGAGTGTGTTTTGAAATTCTTCTGATGTCTTTCTCTCTTGCTGTTTTATTTTGTTATTTTATCATTCTTATAGTGGTTTGATTTGACTTTTTCTCTTTATTTGTTGTGTATCTAATGTATATTTTATCTTTCTTTTTTTTTGTTTGATTTTTTGTTTGTTTGAGATGGAGTCTTGCTTTGTTGCCCAGGTTGAAGTGCAGTGGCACAATCTCGTCTCACTGCAACCTCCACCTCCCGGGTTCAAGCAATTCTCCTGCCTCAGTCTCCTGAGTAGCTGGGATTACAGACACTCGCCATCATGCCTGGCTAATTTTTGTATTTTTGTAGAGACGAAGTTTCACTATGTTGGCCAGGCTGGTCTTGAACTCCTGACCTCAAGTGATCCGTCCACCTCAGCCTCCCAACATGCTGAGATTACAGGCATGAGCCACTGTGCGCAGTCTCTACTATGTATTTTCTTTTTGGTAATCATGAGGCCTGTTTAAATCTTGTATTTATTATCCTCTAATTTAATTTGGTAACAACTTAAGTTCAATTATACACAGAAACTTATACTTTTATACCCACTCCCCCAATTTGTCTTCTTGATGTCAGAGTTTACTTATTTTTACATTGTAAATTTATTATCAAATTTTGGTGGTTATTATTATTAATTATTTTGTATTTTAATTTTTACATTAGGATTATGTGCATGTCACACACACCAACCACTACAGTGTTATGTTATTCTGTACTTTACTATGTATTTACCTCTATAGTGAGCTTTATATTTTCATATGCTCTCATGTTGCAGGCTAGCACATTTTCAGTTCCATTTAAGGACTCCCTTAAGCATTTCCTGTGAGCAAGTCTAATGGGAAACAAATAAAAACATACAAACAAACAAAAAACTAAAACTCTTTTTCATTCTTTGTTTGTCTGGAGATTTTATATCTCCTTCATTTTTAAAGAATCTCTTTGCAGCATATGTATTCTTAGTTGCCCTTTTTTATCTTTTCTTTTTTTTTCTTTCAGTACTTTGAATACATCACCTTGTTCTCTCCTGGCCTGTAAAGTTTTTGTTGAGGAATCCATTAATAAACTTACCGAGGTTCCCTTGTGTGTGACAAGCAGGTCACTTTTTTTTTTTTTTTTTTTTTTCTGCTTTTAAAATTCTTTCTGACTTTGACTTCTGGCAGTTTAACTATAATGTGTTTTAGTGTAGAGTCCACTTTATATTCTACCTCTCTGGGGTCCTGTGGGCTTCTTGAGCCTGGATGTCTATTTCCTCACTGGATTTGGAGTATGTAATATTATTATTTTTTAAATAAGTTAAATGCTCCTTTCTCTTTCTCTTCTCCTCCTGAGACTCTCAAAATGTGTATATTAGTTTACCTGATGGTCTTCTATAAGTCCTATTGGCTTTCTGAGTTTTTTAAACAGTTTTTACTCCCTTTCCCATCTGGGTGATTTCAAATAGCCTGTCTTTGAGTTAGCTGTTTTTTTATTCTGCTTGATTTAATTAATATCTGCTGTTGAAGATCCCTATTGAATTTTTTGTTCAGTCATTTTATTCTTCAGTGCCACTTTTTGTGTTTGGTTCTTTTTCATGTTTTCTATTTGTTTGTTAACTTCTGACTTTGTTCTTGTATTGTTTTTCTAATTTTTGTTAAATCATTTATCTGTGTTGTCTTGCATTTTTCTAAGCTTCTTTGTAACAATTACTTAAATTTTTTATAAATTATAGATCTCCATTATTTAAAATAATTTCTGGAAGTTTATCATCTCCCTTTGCCAATGTTATACGTCTGTATTTTTGTTTTGTTTATATTCTTGCACTGGTGTCTGCACATGTGAATAAGTAGTCACCTCTTCTAGACCTTATGGGTTGACTTCAGTAAGGAAAGGCTTTCACCTGAGTGGAGAGGCGTGGGCATGTCTACTGAGAAGGGCGTGCAGAAGCACATTATGGCACTGGGTCTGGTGTGCAGGGCACCTGGTGGCTCTGCATCACACAGTGGCTCTAGCTCTGGAGGGGCAGGTGGCAGCTCAGCGACTCAGGCAGCTGGGGTCTATGACACTGGCCATTGCATGGCCCCTAGTGCCAAAAGCTGCTGGGGAAATCCACGGTGTCTGTGAGGGCTGTGGGGGCTTCAGCATCACATCTAGGTCTATTTGTCTAGTTGTGAGTGGCTCCAGGAAAGCAAGGCCGAGGGCTGGCAGTGGGAGCTGTATGAGCCTGAGTATGCATGTGATAGTGGGGCTGGGGCTGGTGGTGGGAAAGACATATGTGGGCATGGATAGTGGCTGTCCTGGGTTTGGAGCCAGAGCACCAGCCATCACACTGGCTAGGGCAGCTCCAGATGGGAAAGGAAGTAACGACTGTTTAAAAACTTAGGAAGCCTAAGGACAGCAGTGGGGCAGGGGAGTGGTGGCTTAGGCATCTGGGGTCTGTAAAGGCAAAAATATGAGGGCCCCTGGTGGTGAAATCTGTGGGAAGTCTTAGTCAGCTGCAATGGCTGTTGGCTTTCTCAGGGGAGAAATTTGCTGAGGTTCCCTATGGAGCAGTCCACTGGGGTCCACAGTGGTGAACACTTTGCGGTCTTCGGCAGTGAACATGAAGGGAGGTCCATGGTGCTTGCGAGGGCTGTTGCAATCCTAATGGCAAAGGCTACTGGGGTCCCCTGCGGAGCGGGCCATGAGGCACTGCACTGGTACCCGCTGCATTGCTGATACTAACAGGCACTTTTCTTCTTTGTTCCTAGCTGTATTCAGATGTGTCAATGATGTGGATTTCCCCAGTTATCTAGGTGGGTTGAAACAGAAGGAGGTGCTTCAGGCAGTGCCTCAGGAAGCTGGTCACTCACCCTGCTGTCTTTTTGCCTCATGAGGAAACTCACAGGCCAAGGAGCTTCCTCCTGATGCTGAGCTGTGCCAGCCTGGGGATGGGGTGCAGGCAAAATTAAACTGATCTCCCTAGCTTTTCTGTGAAGTTATTCTCTCTCTCTCTCTCTCTCTCATTCCACTGTGGTGCTGCAACTTCTTGACAACTTCTTGACTTCTGAACTGTCCCAGGGTTATGTTAGTTTATGAATAGCTAATGGTTTTCTGTTTGGAGGTGTAAATGAAAGGGTCTTCTACTCTGCCATCTTTCTGATGTCAACCTCTGCTCTTTTTATTGTTAACCTTCATAAAATCGGTTTCTAATAAATACTTGTGTTTGTTTGTGGAATGATGCATCTGCCTATCGAGGCCACTAGGCCATACCTGTAAAATCATTCTCTTTAAAACATATTATAATATCAGAAACAGATAAACCAAAATTTTATTATAATTTTTTGACATTGTTTTCCATAGCTACCACCTATCTATTAATTTTTGGTCAAATTAATTGAGCACTCTAGGCTTCAGTTTGTACATTTGTTAATGAAAGGACTAAACTACAGCACATCCAAGTCTCGTTTCAAGTTTATTCTTCTGCAGTTCTTTGAATCTATTGTTTCTACCCTGGAAAAAATGTATTACTTTTTAAAAATTGATATACAAAAGGGAGTATATTCATGAAGCCTGTAGCTTGGGGCTTGGGACACTTTATATGAGTCTCCATTTTGCCTTTTAGCAACTCAAGACTTTGCTGGCTGGGCAAGTTTCCACTTCAAGAAGAAAAGAAAATGATAAATGGTGGAAAAAATCTAATTTAATTTTCTTTAAATAAATGATTTGCCTGTTGATTCTACATTCAAGGTATAAAGTTGGGGATAAATTTTAAAATGTTTTATTTTCCTCTAAAATACAACCAAATTTTGAAACTATTTCCTGTTGAAACACATGTGTACTTTTAAAAATAATCATCACAGCTGGACACCAAAGATTGATAGCGGTGTTCTAAAAGACTCGTTTGAAAGAAAGTGAAGTCAGTCTCCCAGCCCATGAGATTTCCCTAAATGTAGACAACCTGGCTAAAGAATATCCTCACCAGATTGTATCGTTTTGCTTCCTGGAGGTTGAAACACAAGCTACTGTATTGCACGGAGATGTGAGTTTTAGAGTTTTTAGTGTCTGGAAAGGTGGATGGATTTAAATCAGGGGTAAGAATGTCTTGGAGCTCAAGGGCATTATCAGGATTAAAGTAATCCAAATGGGTTTGATTTGTGCTTAATAGGCTGGATCCTGGTTTAAACTGCAGATGTTCAAAGGGGAAAAAAAGACTCATTTTTCTTATAGTTTATGTTTCATTAAATTTATTGAAGAACCAACTGTAAAATAATTCCACCTTCAGTGGAATTCAAGTTCTGGAGCAGTCAATGGACAAAATGTGGTAATCTTGGGGTTTGTTCATTTATACAAGACGGTTAGAAAAAGCTTCCCGATGTCGCAGCTGGTCTGAGCCTCAGACCTCAGTTGTGAGCCCCGTTCATCTCCATTACAGCGGTTCACACATTTTATCTATCATTTTTGCTAGCTCCTCTTTGAAGTTAGGGCCATAATTTACAACAGAATGGAAAGCGCACAGGCACAGAGTGAGTAACGTCTCTGAATTTGATTTGGGGAACGGACGATACACGCCTTGATGATGGGAACGTTTTGCTAGAATATGAAGAAAGCAGCGCATTCCGCGTTTCCCAGCTGGGCTGTGACTCTGATTTGCGGGTGTCCCCTGTAGACCCTCAGGCCTCCAGCCTGGCGCTCCCGAGAACTGGTCCTCAGCGCGGCCTCCCGAGGCCGTTTCCACCCCGTCCCCTCTGCTCCAGCCTTCTCAGGAGCATCAGACCTGCTCCCACCCTTTCTTCCCTTCATTTTTCAGTTATTTGGTTCGAATCAGTCTCCGTGGTTTCTAACTCCAGCTCGCCATCTGCTTCCCAGAGGATGCGGACAAACAGGATATGAATTCAATAATGTCCGTTTTACTAAGCTAAATTCCCTGTTTTGATGATTATTTCCCTGAATTTTATATAAGGTGATAAACAGTAAAAAACTGTTTACTTTCCAGACACTGTTACTGGATACGTGGTATGTCATTAAGGTTTAGCAATTTTTCCATTTCAAACTCTTTCATATGATATTACTATAAAATCTTTGGTTACCTTAATTCTTGAATAAATATTAGGTAGCCTGGAATCATGTATTTACCAGTTCGAAGAGCTGTTGGGTAATGTTAACCATAGAAAGGTCGACGTGGGGCCAACATGCACAGAACCTCGGGGTCTTCCCCAAAGACTTGAAGTGGAGTGAAAACAGTTAATGAAAAAAGAGAAAGGGGAGGGGAGGGGAGGGGAGGGGAGGGAAGGAGGGGAGGGAAGGAGGGAAGGGAAGGGAAATAGAAAAGAGAAAAAGAACCCAAGGCTTAATGTGAACCTAACTTGTGTTTCATTGTTCAACATCTGGCAGAAAAATCTTCAAATCATGTATTCCTTTACTGTTTAAAAAGGGGTGCAACTCATTTTGACAAATATAATTTCTATGGCAACGTCTTGATTACCCACTCTAACATTTAAACTCTATAATTGCCTTATTGTTTAAAATGAAGAGTATGAAATGACTCACCTTATTTAACAATATTATTGATTCTGCATGTTGACTTCAAAGAATATTTGATCATGTTTTTGGAAAAGAGAACTCAGATATTTTGGGACAGAATTTTTATTTCTTTTTTATGCATCTTTATTCTTGGCTGAACTCACAACCTTAAAAAATAATACTTATATGCCTGTGGTTACCCTTTTTGCAGTTTTTTTTTTTTTTTTAATATAAATCAACTTTAGCCTACTCGTTACCCTCCTCCAGAATTTGTTTCCACTTGACTTTTCCAAGTCATCCTTTCCAATGTGGCCACTTTCCCCGCTCACACCTTTCTGAATTGTGGTTCCATTATTTAAACTGGGTAATGTTTTCTTAGCTAAAGACTCATTTGTGCAAAATACATTTACCAAAAATAAGTTCTTAAGAAAGCAAAAAGGCTTCAACTCACGCTTTTTCCAGGATGTCTACAATTTTTTTAGGGTCTATCAATTTTACAACTAGTATATTTTACTCCATAATCTCTTCCAGATATTTTTCATTAAACTTTGACTCACAGTGATTCCATGTCAATTTCTGTTTTCCAAACTTTATGTGAAATTCATAATTCTCTCTTACACAGCCCCAACACAATGCAGCACCGGTGAATTGCAAAAGCAAATTTCCTCTTGACTTGTTTTGGTTAGTGCTATAGTTTCTCAGATGCTGAAATAACAGCTGAAGTGTCTCTACGTTCTGGTATTTTCAATAAAATGAGCTATTTATGAGTCAGGAAGTCTCCTAGATATTCACATCTTCTGATGCTGATGTAGTAAGAAAATTTTATGTTTGCGTTTTCTGTATCTAAGATGTGTAATGGAAGAAACAATTGGCATTTAAAGCAGTACTTATTTTATCAGTATTTCCATCATCTCAAAGTTTTGGTGTAATACTAGGCACCTAGAAAACGCTTTAGGATGACCTTTCACATTTTGTATCTTCCCTGATTACATGACGTAAAGGCATAACTGGCACAGGAAGAGAGCAGACGTGGGCTCTGTCAGTGCTGACTATTAGCAAGTGCGATGTTATTAGGACATAGCCAGTCTAAGACGAAGGAGCTGGTTGATATTTATCCAATAACTTTTATTTGGGTATGTGCTGTGTGCATGGCTCCCTTGCAAGTCCTTGTCTCCTAATATGGAGTTTAATGCAGTAACATTTCATTTTAAAATGTAGAATGAATTTCCAGTATAAAATTTAACCATCGAATGCCATCAAACATAGGCACCCCACCCCCCAACAGGTGTGGTTAGGGATCAAATCTCTGCACCACTCTGGCGTCAGGACAAAGTGGGATGGAACACGAAGCCTGTGTGCTTAATTGCCATCTGCCTCATAAATGAGTGAACAAAGGAATTCATGAGTGCGTCAGCAGAAATAGTTTTCCAAGTGACGTTAATGTGGCATCTACTGCCCAAAAATATTTTGCATACGATAAATTATGCAATCACAATGGGAGGGATAAAGAGAGGCAGGTATGGAACCCCGCAAACTTCGCTTAAACGTTGCTCTCTGGGGCCTAGCATCATAACGTGACTTTTTTTTAAACCACAGTTTGTTGTTAATGTATAAAGTTAGACCAACTTCCACCTCCATTACAGGGTTTCTAGAAGAATCAAAGTATAAAATATATGTAGTTGTAAAAAAAAAAAAAGTGCCTTGTAAATTTTAAAGCACTAGAGAATAAGTAATATTCTCTTTCTTTCTTTCTTTTTTTTTTTTTTTTTGTGGCTGCTAGAGGTCCTCATTGGTACCAAGTTACTATTGCTCTTAAATCTTTCAATGGATTATGTTAAAACATATATTAGAATATAGAAATATAAAAACAGATTGCATTGCTCTATTTGGTTCACATATGAGATTTCTATTCTTTCATAAAAAGCTTATTTCCTACACAAAATTAACATAGTTACTTATATTTTTATCCTACAATGATATTCTGAATTGATTTTACAAAATACTTAAGACCTTTCTTCTACCTGGATAAGTAAAAAAAAAAAAAAAGTTTTTATTGTGTCAGCATAATCTGTAGGTATCTAGGCAAAACCTACTCACGAGGCTAACTTCAGAAGGCTCATGTTCACCTCCCTACAAATCTGAATTTACTTCGTCCACTGACCCAGGCAGTTCCCACCCCCATTTTATAAGACACTTTCACCAAAGAACCAAAATGTCAGACCAAGTAAACAGCAACAGGGATCACTTGTTTGTCGTAAACACAGTCAAAATGGCATTGCCGCTACATTGGCTGTTTCAATCTGCTTCTTTTCTTCGCTAGATAAATCTAGAAAAATCACCATGTTCTTTGAGAGAAGCTGAGAGGGAAAACCAAAAAAGCACAAAACCAGATTCAGAAGAGAAAGGAAAGACTACCTTGAGTGAGGTTGTCCTCCAAAGACAACTGCTGGCAGAGGCTGGGGAGACGTCAAAGGCTCAATGTTCAGGCGTCCAGAGTCCCAGCATCTAAAATGGCTTCTGCCATCCATGGCCGTCACACATCATTTTTGACTGAATTTAATACTTTTTAATCTGCATCGGCTTTTGCACATGAGACAGGCAAAGGGTTTAAAAATAGTTACCCCATAGTCCATCAATTTCTCATTTTTACCACTTACATGGATAAGTCATTTTTAAAAATCAAGGGCATCTTTTTGATGTGCACCTAGCATTGGCATGAGGGTGGTGTGTTAACACTGGGAAATAGGTCTAAATCAGACTTCCTTGAAACCTGGCCGCAGTTTTTAAGTGATCTGGAGGTCCTAAGTGGATTATTTAGTCCATTGAGCTACTACTGTCCATTGTCTCAATTTAGTCCATTGAGCTACTACTGTCCATTGTCTGGTAGTTCTCATTGAGCAGAAACTGATAGGAAGTGAAATACCATTTGTGTTCGCTTGTGTAGGTGAACGCATCTCTAGGATAAGGCCACACATTTTGGCTTCCACGAACCCAGAGGAACCTGGAGCAAGGAAACCAAAGGAAGTATTCAGGAAGCTTCGGATTTGACTGCTGGCATTATAGGCAAGACTTACACGCACATGGCTTACTGTTCACTATTGATGAGAACTCGTGTTCTCATTTCAGGCAATGTTTAGAACGAAGCTCCATCAAACATGCTTGCTCCGACGAATGTCCTTAGAACAGCCGTGCTTATTATTGTGATTGTTATTTTATTTTAAGGTAATTCTTGCCTTTTGGCTGGTTAATTGCATTCTTTAGTTCGAAGCTGTGCTTCTGCCCTGGTTACTCCGATGTCCATCTGTGTCGGTGTCACCTTGACAACAAGAACAGGGGATGCGTCTTGCGTGAGTGGGTGGCCAAGAAGACCAGCCTCTGGCTTTCTGGGAGCTCCTAGTGTTCTCCTTGAAACCCTTAACACATATGTGTTTTCTATGCCGTACATTAGATCTCTGGACTTATCCTACAAAGCTGAAACTGTACTGTTTGACCTACAACCTCCCATTTCTGGGGCATTCATTCCTGCTCCTTACACTGATAATTTGCCAAGAAAGTAAATTTTAGCTTACCTTACTGTGATGGTTAATACTGAGTGTCAACTTGATTGGATTGAAGGATACAAAGTATCGATCCTGGGTGTGTCTGTGAGGCTGTTGCCAAAGGAGACTCACATTTGAGTCAGTTGTCTGGGAAAGGCAGACCCACCCTTAATCTGAGTGGGCACCATCGAATCAGCTGCCAGTGAATATAAAGCAGGCAGAAAAGCTTGAAAAGAGAGACTGGTCTAGACTCCTAGCCTACCTCTTTCTCCCATGCTGGATGCTTCTCGCCCTTGAACATCGCAATCCAAATTCTTCAGTTTTGGAACTTGGACTGGCTCTCCTTGCTCCTCAGCCTGCAGACGGCCTATTGTGGGACCTTGTGATTCAGTGAGTTATTACTTAATAAACTCCCCTTTAGATATACATCTATTCCATTAGCTCTGTACCTCGAGAGAAGCCTGACTAGCACACTTACCATCCCCGTGCACACACAGCAACTGTGTGAAATGATGCCCACATTCACTGACTTGACTGCAGTCCTCCCTTCCCTGTGAGTGTGCCCGTCTCAAGCACTGGATCCAAACAGCGTGTCACACACCTTAAATACATACGATACAGTAAATTAAAACGATGACGTTCCCATGTGTTCTCAGCATAATGAAAAACAAACGCCAGATTCACCGTGTGTTTTCTGGGGAGAGCAAAGCGGGGAAATGTATGTGCCAAACTGGAGTCCCTTAGAAGAAAATGGATTTCAGATATTTCAGCCTGCTCTCACCAGGAGGGGTTCTCTGCTAGCTATTGTGAAGGAACGCGATAGTCAGAGGCACGGAGAGCCTGAGTGCAGCTTTAATAACTTTGGACGGGACCTGGGTCCTGAGCATGAGTCATGCTGAGGTCACTGTGGACGGCTGAGCCCTGGGCTGTGAGTCAGCCCCGCGAGGCGCATGATACTGCTTCAGGCTCCACCAACAGTAGGTGCTTACAGACTCATGGGCTGCTGGGTTATGACTGAATGAATCAGCCTGAGGGGGAAGATGGTTTCATGAGAGAAAGTGGGACTGTGGTGCCAATTTTCTGTTTGAGTTTTGTGTCTTTACACAATTTGACCAAAAAGGCATTTTATTTAAGCATTGTGCGCATTTCTTAGAGAATCCGAGGTAACCTATCTTGAGAAAAGGAATTCAAGCTGGACCGACCACAGACCTCGTGCTAAGCATTGGAATCATTGTCCTGCCAGACAGCATTTCAACATCTATCTCCATCCTTCTTCACAAGATTAACTTTTAACTGATGTCAAAATAAACAAGCCCAGGAATATCCAAGCAATTTGTTCTCAGAGCGCCTGGTGTCCAGTTCAGTGCATGGACTGAGTCAATAACACTTCTGCAAGTGATAACATTCTTTATACTATTAACCAAAAAAAAAAAAAAAAAAAAGATAGGTTCCATGATTGTGCCTCACATATTAATACATGGTTATAGCAATTATTTTCATGCACTGGGACTGTGCACCTACCTGTGTTTTTGATTCTGCAGTAAGGAATCATTAATATCAAATGTTATAAACCAGGGAGCTGGACTTATATTTAACATACACACATGCACACAAAATAACTGTCAACATTTAAGCAAGTTGCTTACAGATTAAAACTATATCAACAATAATCACAAGTAGAGTACGGTTCACATCCTAGAAGGACTTCTGCTGCCCTTCTCACCCTCCCTCCCTTCCTCCCTGAAGGTGGCCCCTAATCTGAGGGCCAGCACTGCAAAGCGGCTCTGTCTATTTGAAGCTGAGCACACACGGTGTCTCGTGATCTTTTGCGTCTGACCCCCTCTAGTCTGCATGATGTTTGTGGCATTCATCCATGTCCTATGCAGTGGAGAAGATGCCGTTCTTGTAAAGTAACTCACTGTAAAAAGAGACACCGTCACTTATTGATACATGGTACTGCTGGTAGACATTTGATCTGTTCTCAGTTTGAGGTCATAATGAATAAGACTTCTATGAACATACTTGATATGGCTTGGCTCTGTGTCCCCACCCAAATCTCATCTCAAATTGTGATCCCCATGTGTCGAGGGCAGGACCTGGTGGGAGGTGATTGGATCGTGGGGGCGGTTCCCCCAGGCTGCTGTGATAGGGAGGGAGTCTCGTGAGAGCTGACAGTTTAAAGGTGGCACTCCTCACTTGGTTCTTGGTTGTCTCTCCTGCTGCTTTGTGAAGAAGGTCTGCACTCCAGCCTGGATGACAGAGCGAGACTCCGTCTCAAAAAAAAAAAAAAAAAGGTACTTGCTTCTCCTTCACCTTCCTCCATGACTGTAAGTTTCCTGAGGCCTCCCCAGCCATGCTGAACTGTGAGTCAGTTAACCCCCTTTCCTCTGTAAATTACCCAGTCTCAGGCAGTTCCTTATAGCAGTGTGAAAAGGGATGAATACAACACCTTGTGCTTCCGTGGTGCTCATATGCACGTTTATGATGTCTGATGTGGCAGACAGTGTGGGCACCTGCGAGCGATTAATATGTCTTCACGGGACACCAGCTGTAGCCATCTGAAATCCACTGCTGCCTGAGTGCTAAGGCTGCACTGCCTGAGAGCTGTTCCTCAGCAACATTCGAGGGGACAGGAAGGCTTAGCAGAGCCTGTCGTTGGGGAGGCACTGGGCTTCTCTGCTGCTGGCTTTGGCCTTGAGGCTCTGCAGCAGCCCTGGCAAAGTCTTTCAGTCTGCACAGAGGTCCAAGATGCATCCTCCCAGCCTCCTCTCTCTCTGTCCTCCTCTAGGGTAGGACTTGAGTCCCAGCCTAGCCACTCTCCCACCTTGTGTCCCTTGCACAGGCATTCCTCCTGGTAAAATACTCACCCAGTTAATGTCAGTGTGGCCTCTGCTCCCCGGAGCCCCAGACCACCCAGGGCCCTGCCCAGATCCTCTTAGATTCCATGCATAGCAGTGCGTCTGTGGGTTTGCTGCTCAGGGTCCACACTGCAGACCTCATGAGAGTATCCAGAGTCTGTGGAACAGGGTGTCCCACCTGGAAGTAAGAGTGCTTAGGAATCCAAAGCCCCAGGGGAGTCTGGTTTTGCCCTCGCCTCAAGGCAGGACACATCCCGAGATGCAGTTTCTACCTCAACGCTCTTTGATGGATCCGGCTAAGCTGGGACTTCAACTGAAATCCACGGTTTGAAGAGAATGGCAGGAGTTTGAAGTTGTTCCTGAGAATTAGGGAGTGAATTTTGACGAGGGAATCACAGCTGGGGGAGAGGCTGAAGCTAAGGGCCCACCTGGCGCTGTAACTGGGGGCGTCCCGAGAGCCGCAGTTGCCTGAATTGAACCAAACACATCGGGACCACAGTGTGTCGAGGTTTCAAAAGCACTTTATTCTTACTGACACACCAGATTTGTACACAAGAATAAACAAAATGAACTGACACTTGATGGTTTTTATTTAAAAGTGTGCTTTTGAGAAGTGATGGAAAAGCAGAATTTTCTGCAGGAAAAACTTGGGAACCAGATGATGAAATCACTTTCCAAAATACGATTTTACATTAGAATGTCTGTTAGAGAAGCCTGGAGTCTGGATAAGACCAACAACAGGAGGCTGCAGCTCCTATACCAGCCCCACCCTGATGTTCTGGGTGGCCTGGAGCAAGGAATGGGATTCCTGGGTTTCCTGACTCCACATCCTGAGAGGCTGCACCAGACCCAGAGCAGCCCAGTTGAACGGACGGAGCTGGGGTCAAGTGCAGTGCTCCCAACCCCTGTTAGGAATGCTGACCATCACCACGGGCCTTCATAAATACCCTGTGGCTATAGAAGTATTTGGGAATCCACCAAGATATCCCAGCTGCCTCTCCTCCAGAATTCTTCAACTTGACCCTAGATAATTACTACATTGCAAATTCAGAAAACTATGTGACCAGCTTCACGCCAGAGAGCCACTCGGGGCTGTGAAAGAGTTCAGCCGTGACACACAGCGCATTGAGGAGAACAGCCTTCTCTGTGTAATGAGACCACTACGGCTACAAGCCTCGGTGATTTCATTACAGTTCCATTCTAGCAAAATTATTTCACTCCTTGAAGCCTCAGTTCCCATATGTGTGAAATGGGGAAATAGCTCAACCTCCCAGGAGCACAGACAGGTATTCCACAGACATGGACCATTATTGGTGTAACTGAGATCTATTTATTGAAAGTAAGCATCTTGATAAGAGAGAAAAAAAGTGTATTTTTAAAGGCCAAAATAAAAAGTTTGTTTTGCTTTTTTTTTTTTTTTTTTTTTCCTCTTTGAGACAGGGTCTCATTCTGTCACCCAGGTTGGATGGAGTGCAGTGGCAAGATCTTGGCTCACTGCAACCTCCACCTCCCAGGCTCAAGCAATTCTCCCGTCTCAACCTCCTGAGTAGCTGGGACTATAGGCGCACACCACCACGCCCAGCTAATTTTCATATTTTCAGTAGAGACAAGGTTTCAATGTATTGGTCAGGCTGGTCTCGAACTCCTGACCTTAGGTGATCCACCCTCCTCTGCCTCCCAAAGTGCTGGGATTATAGACGTGAGCCACTGTGCCTGGCTGAGATTTTTAAAAGTCTATGTGATGATATTGGCAGATCACATAACATACTATTGAGTATAGATTGCTGGAAAAAACAAAAAATGCTTTGGAATCTGATACACGTTAGTTGCAATTCCTGTCTGTCACTCATGGACATATGCGTCTTCATCAAATAAATGTTTATTGTTTTCTATCGAGTTTTGCCCCAAATTCTTAATACATATGATTAAATTCCTTTCCTAAAATGGACATCAAGATTCCCACTTTGAGGACTAACTGTGATCAGAACTGAATGGCCCTGACTGGAGTGTCCTACAGAATGTTGGCCTCACAGGGACCCACTGGCTTCTTTTTATCATTTCCCTCTAGTCCCCTGGAACTGCTGTAAATAAACCATGTGGATTTATCATTTCTTCTTGAGGGAAAGTTTGTCTTGGCATATCTGGAAAAAATAAACAAACAAAAGATATTGGGCAGCTTGAGAATAAGCCAAGGGCTGCCCTATGCTACGAGTCTTCAAAAATGAGTCAATATGATACTTCAACACCGCTTGGATTAAAGACTTGGAAATAAGGAAAGGAAAATTACACCTAAGGTCACTTCCGAAGGTCAGAGGATATCCGAAGGCATGTGAGGATACGAGAAAGGCGCTGGATTTACTGTTTCGGGCTAATGCTATTCAGAAGTGTTAATGAAATAGTCCCTGAAGCTTCTCATGTGCTTCCCATGTGTTTAGTTGTGTGTAAGGACCATACAGCTTGATAAGACAATATTAGTGCACAAAGCAACAATCTTGAGAACATACATTTAGCTGCTGAGATGTACAACATAAACTTTGTCTACTGAGCCAGAAGAAAGATGGAAACTCAGTAAGGGCTGAGGCATTCTTGCACAGTGCGAATGAGCCTTGTTTTGGAGGAGCTATGGAGACACTGCTTGGTTTTCGTTCTCAGCATGTGGCCAACAGCTGAGGCAAGGAAGAGAGAAGTTGCAGGCTCCCTTCTTGGCTGTGGCAGCTAACGTGGGAAGAGTTGCACTGGGTCGTGGACACGTGGCCTGCTTCTCCTCCACTGAAAAACTGCACAGATGCAGAGAAATTCTACAAAGCTCATTCGGAAAACATTTCACAACAACGGAATGACACGACCAAGCTGCACACGATCTTTAGTTCTTAATGCAAAGGTTGGAAAGAAAATAAATCAGAAAGGATATGACAACACATTACATTTTCTGGTGAAGCAGTTTAGCCGTGTCTTCTACTGAGGTCTGAACCGCCACAGGACACGAAGGCAGGGGAGCGACTGAGGGGTGTGGAGGACATGACGGCGTTTACTTGAGGTAAACCTCACGGGGGGGAAGTTTGCTCAAAAAGTCTTTAAATAACAAATTAAGGAGATTCTATTTGATTCTATAAGCAATGGATAGGCAGCCAAGTTTTTTTGAGAAAAAATAGACACAATTTGAGCAATTCTAGCATGTGGTTAGAAATTTATGTCTGGCACAAAATTACATTTGCAAGTGTATAGCCCCTAGCATTAGTTTTTAAGCAACATTACAGCAACTAGCCTGGTAAAAGAGAGAACACAGGTAATAAGCCCAAGGTCAGCTCAGGGTGAACTGGGTCCATCCACAATGGGGCAGAAAGCGGGAGGGAGCGGGGGCCTTGGGTGAATTCCCTGAACAGCTGCAATCACCCTGGACTGCTTACTTCTGAACTTTCTGTTTCCCAAAAACACATCTTTTTTGGTGAGGCTACTGTAATTCGGTTTGGTTAGATGCTGCTGAAGTCGTCATTATTGACACAATGGATGCAGTCAATACTTCTGAGAAGTCTGGCTGCGAAAAGGGAGAAGGAGACAGAGCAACAACTAAAATATGTACAGAACCTCCAGGGAAGCACAGGTTATGTGGTCCTATTCATTCACAGGCCTGAATCTGCACCAGAAGAAGAAATGATAGGCACCCACCAAGGCCCAAATCTCAGGGGAGGCCCAGGCTGGACCCGCTTGGATGGGTGGAGTCCCGTGAGTCCCAGTGTCTTTACAGAACTACATACCGAGCGTCCCTGCCCATCAGGACCGGTGTCCTTTTGTTGTCCCCGAGCTCCACGGGAAGCCTTTGGTCCACTGATGTCTGTGAAGAACTGTCCTTTCCATCAGGCTCTGAGGATTCCCAGCTGGGGCTCAGGACTGTTGCAGCTCTGAGTCTGTGGTCCGTGCGCACTTAGTCTGCATGCTTTCTGGGGAAGCCTGAGCCTTTGCACTCTGAGGAGCTGGTGAGGAATAGTGAGTTCTAGTATGCTTGTCTGAGAAGGACTGTGTCCTCCTTGGAGTGGAGCTAGAAATGGATTCCCTATTTACAGTGCTTTAGCCCCTTCCTGCAGGACACCATCAATATGTCCCACGCAGGAGTAGCATGTGGAGAACAAAACACAGGTGACAAGAAAGGATGCATGAGCTGCAGCAGGAATGCAAGGACAGCGTGGGGCTCTGGGAGCCCCAGTGAGGGGGCAGCACTTGGATTCTTTATTAAATGTTGAGTAGCAATTTCCCAAGTGAGGATGAGGAGAAGATTTCAGTGTGTCTGGTGTGCTTAGAATACGGTGAAGGTCAGGTTCATTGAACTGACCAGTTGCACCTGGGAGAGTGGGGAGAGCTGAGGGAAGAAAGGGATTGAAGCAATTGAGTCGTGACCCACACACCATGCCAGGCCACTCCAGCTTGTTGCTGGACATGAAGGCCCATCATGGAAGGAGTTTGAAAACAGTGCCAGATTTGGGTTGTATTTTAGGATGTTGGAGCAAAGAAGGGCAGGGACAGTTGGGTCCGTCGTTGCTGACAGAACTGACTTCACCTCGATAATACACACATTCACACTGTCATTCCCCAGACGGGCAGATTATGTTCTATGCTGCATCTGGCTCACAAATGCTGGCAAGGAAGAAGATGGTTTTTGTACGTATTAATTTTAAAGCTGACCTGGATGTATGACTTTCAACTGTGTTTTTTTCTAATTTGAAAGGATACACATGTTACATTCATGACATTTTAGAAATCATTCTTTCATTTACAACTACACCTATATTCAAATTAAAAACTAATTCCAATTTTAAAAATGTTCTCTTAAGGAACCTCTTCACCTTCCTTCTACCCCTCAAAAATCTATGAGTAAATCTGAACATCTTGATACATACAAAATTATACATTGTCTGGATTTTGGGAGAATATTTTAGGATACTGATTTTGTTGCATTATTCGAGTTTAGACAATAGTTAACATAAGTATTCATATGTAGAGGTCTTTGTGTTTTATTAGAAATATATCCAACCAAACATAGCAACAAAAAGCCTTGGGAAACTATGTATCCCTTATATTCTTGTGCTGTTTTTTCTGTGTGTAACTAAACACGGGATATAACAAAACTGTTTTCACTTTGTTTAAAATTAAGAGTATGTACAATTCCATTTCTTCCATTTAAGAGATAAAAACCCACTAAGGCACTTAGTGTATTTGAAATCCACACAATATGAGGGAAAGCACATCACTTTTAATGGTTTCTAAAGGCGAATAGAAAAGTGATTCACACAACCAAAGCAAGAAGATTTTGAACGTAGAAGCAAAGAGAAGCATAAGCAGATGTCTGAGCCAGGGGCACCTACCGCGCTGTGGCCCCAGTGCCCCGCTGACAGATGTGTCTCACCCAGAATAGTTCACGGCTGCCTTGGCATCTCCAGTGCCAAACAGAGGCTTGTCGTAGGTGACTGCCTCAGAAACAGAAAATGAATGTCTAGTTGTGTCTATTTTTCATAAAAAAAGACCAACAAAATTACGTTGAATAAACATTTATGAAAATATAAGCACTGAAGGCTCTTCATTCTCTAATCAGTTAATTGTGGACTCATGGAGTTGAGCCTCAGCCGCATCTAATTAAATCAAGAGTTGCCAAAATCCTTCTAGTGTCCAGCCTTGTGGGCATGTCCTGAGCTCCTCCAGGAGGACAAGGAGGACCATCCCATCACGCCCTAACACTGGCTACGGGAAATTACAAAGTAAATTCATTTTGTCCTGAGCCCATGGTGGGCTCAGGGAGATGCTTCCTGTCCTCCCAACCCTGGAGAGGGCTGTGACACTGTTCATGATGGACTCTGAGACATGAACACTCAACAAGCCCAGTTTCTGGGACCTGCCTCCATCCCATGGGGCCACTTGGTCTGTGGCCTGCTATAGGTCACAAGTCACCAATATTCCAGTACCCTCCGCCACACACCCTTTGCAGGCAGGCATGTACCCTCCCACTGTGGCACACCAAAACTGGCAGGGAGATACAGGTTGGCTTTCTGGTGAGTTCTACTCCATCCCCTCTACCACACCACACATGCACACTTCCTTCACCTGGGAGGGGGGAGGGGACACTGCATTCTCCCCTAACCTAGAAGCTGGAGGAGTGGGCTTTGTGTGTGGGGAGGGGTGCCCCAGGATGGCTAGTGAAGGATGGTGAAGGCTTAGGTCTCAATCTCCGGTTGGGTGCCAACATCATCCTCCCAGCGTTCTACTGAGTGGACCACTCCAGCGGAGGAAGAGCCCTGCTGTGGCACTGCCAGGCGGAGAGGAAGATGGACCTGTCACTCAAATCTGGCTCTGGGCAGGTGTACAAGGCGAGTTCCACACACACCACTGGCATCAGCATGGGAGCTGGGAGTGGGAAGTGAGGTGGTGACTGCAATGCTGCTGTGAATCATTAGAATGGGGAATGGACAGCTACAATGCGAGGCAGTATCAACGAAGATTCATTGAGCGTATGTGTTACAAACCCTTGGAAAACAAATGTTACATGTTTATAAATAATACGTTAAAGAAGGAGATTAAATAGAATCTTTTTTTTTTTAATCTCACTTTTCCCAAAGGAAGACAGAAAACAAAAGAAAATCAAATAAGGATAAATAGGACAAATAGAAAACAGTGAAGAAGATGTTGGATTTTAATTCAATCACATCAGTTATAACCTCGAAGATGAATAGTCTAAACGTGTCTGTCAAAAGACAAAGACTTCCAGATTCGATCAAACAGCAAAAGACCAAACTGCAGTCTTTCTGGAAGAAGTTCGCTTTAAGTGTAAAAGCATAAATAAGTTAAAGTGAAAAGTTGCAGAAAGATACACCACACAAACACTAACTAAAAGAGAGTCGGAGCAGCTATATCAATATCAAAGTAGACTTCAGAAAAAGGAACCTACCCGGGACAAAGAGGGATGTTGCATAATGATGAAGCAATCAATTTTTCAAGAACATAAAACTATCCTAAATATGCAGGCACCTAGCCATACTCCTTTAAAATATGTGAGACTTAAAAACTAATAGAACTTTGCAGGTTGGTCTTGCAATTGCAGTTACACAAGCCAGTACTTGTCTCTAAGTTATTGGTGGAACAGGAAGACAAAGCATCAGCATGGATAGAGATGATATAAATGACACTGTTATACAATCTGACTGACTAACATTCATAGGACACTTTAGAAAAGACTGACCAGAACTGCTTCAAAATGTCAAGTTCATGGGAGACAAAGAAGGCTGAGGCATCGTCACAGCTGGAGACTGAAGACGCGTAACTTCCCTCAAGGTGGGATTCTGTATTGGATCCTGGGGCAGAAAAGGGGCAATTGTGGAAAACTGAGAAATTAAGAGTTGAGCGTGTGCTTTCGTTAATGGTATGGAACCAATGTAAATTTTTTAGTTTGATGTTTGTACCATGATTATGTGTGATTTTAGCATTGGCAGAAGCAAGGTGAATGGTACACAGGAACTCTCTGGGCTACCTTCACAACACTTCTGGAAGTCTGAACTTACTTCAGAATAAGAAGTCTCTAGATAAAGACAATGTATAGGCATATATTCATATATGTATGCAATCATGTAAATGTGTACATATACACATACATATGTATGAATATATTTGTGAAGTGTAAAAGGTAGTAATGTACTACAGTGTTTTTTTTTTTTTTTTTGAGACGGAGTCTCGCTCTGTCGCCCAGGCTGGAGTGCAGTGGCCGGATCTCGGCTCACTGGAAGCTCCGCCTCCCAGGTTTACGCCATTCTCCTGCCTCAGCCTCCCGAGTAGCTGGGACTACAGGTGCCCGCCACCTCGTTCGGCTAGTTTTTTTTTTTGTATTTTTTAGTAGAGACGGGGTTTCACTGCTTTAGCCAGGATGGTCTCGATCTGCTGACCTCGTGATCCGCCCGTCTCGGCCTCCCAAAGTGCTGGGATTACAGGCTTGAGCCACCGCGCCCAGCCTACTACAGTGTTTTAAAATGGACTGAATAACGGGGATATGACTGTTTTTGCAGTCAAAATATTTCCCAATTACTGACTGGTGACTAAAATGTTCTTATTTTAGTCCGTCAGAAGGTAGAGACTCAACAGAGCCTCGTTACTAGCTCTATTAATAAGAACAAAGCCAAATTAAGGCATTTCCACCTTATAGAACATCAGAATGAATATAAATTCCTTTCCTGAAGCTATAGAATCATGTGATATATTGCAACCTCTCTAGAAGTCAAATAAACACACAATAAAATAATAATAAGACTCCATAGACGATCATTGGATGATACACATCAAATCACCCAAATCCAACAGTAAATGGCGCTGGAAGTGAACATTAACAGATCCTTCTTGAAAGGCTATTTATGTACCATGAATCTTTATGTAGTTCTGTAATTTGGCCTAATATTCCTACTTTTAATCTATAATAAGCAAATAATTTAAAAATTAGTCAAAAATTTATGTAAATGGTGTTTATTACAATGCTATGTGTAACACTAAAGATATTTTAATTGCCCTATGCCAAGGGTTGAATTGTGTTCCCCCAAAATTCATATGTTAAAGTCCTAATCCCCACTGCCTTAGGACATATATTAGAGTCAGGGTCTTTATAGAAGTAATTGAATCAACACAAAGTCATTAGAGGGGCTCTAATCCAGCATGACTGATGTCCTTATGAAAAAGGGAAATTTAGACACAGAGATGGTTGGGGAGAATTCCACATGCAATTGAAGGAGAGATGGGGGCAATGTTTCTACCAACCACGGATGCCAAAGATTACCGGCAGACCCTGAGGCTCAAGCAGGGACCTGGGGAAGATCCCCTCATGGTCCTCAGAGGGAAAGAGCCCTGCTGACACCTGGATCATGAACTGCCAGCTCTAGAGCTGTGAGACAATGCATTTTAATTTTAAGCCACAAAGTTGGTGGTACTTTGTTTTGGTAGCCTTAGCAAACTAAAACAACATAATCACCAAAAAAAGAATGATTGACACATTCTAACACACACAGACACTAACACACACATGCAATATAACAACATAATTATCAAAAGAATGATTGACACATTCCAACCCACACAGAAACTCACACACATGCAATAAAACAATATAGTTATCAAAAGAATGACTGACACATTCCAACACACACAGAAACTCACACACACACATGCAATAACATCTTGCTACAGTTAAAAATCACAAATTTGAAGAATATGTAATGCCATCATAAAATTCTCACCTTGTAGTAAGGAATAAAATCAGGAAGAAGTTGATCAAACATTCATGTTTTTGTAGTAGCACTAATGCCTTTTAAAGTTAATTGAAAAACTAAGTCATGTATCTGGAAAATGTGGGTAATGCAAGTCAACAAACTCTTTATATACTTAAGGAAAAAAATATCTTTAATTATATTGGGAAATTGGTATAATTTGAGTGTAATTTTTCATAATCCTTACATACATTAAAAATTCCCACCTAGCCAAGATTCACCAACCAACCAAATATAAGACACAAAAACCCTGAAGCCAGACTTTATTTTCTTCACTCAGTTTAAAGGTTTCTCCACCTCATCCCTTCTGGGAGCCCAGAGACAGAGCACAACTTGATGCCCCACTCATCCATTCATTTAGCCACTCATTCATTTATTTTAAAAATCAAAGTATTTCTCATGAAACAATCTGAATTTTGAGTCTGTCTTGGAAAACAAGAAGCGGCAGCAACCGTGAGCTGAGCTCCCCACAGGGTGCTGACCACTCTGTCGTCAAGATCCCAACAGCCTTGCTGAGCAGCAGCAGCTCTTACTGCAAACCTGGCAGTGGAAGGTACTTGAGTTTCTTCCTCCTGACCAGCCGGTCCAATCCTGCCCCTGAGTGTTTGTGAAGATTCTTTAATCTATGTGAACTCCAAGCAAACCTGTGCAGCGAATACATGAAAGTACGATCATCATCACATAGAATCCTGAAGCTTGCGTAACATCAGGAGAACACATTTATGAAAGCCTGGAATCATGGAACCAATGATGAGCTGCTAACTTTATCAATGCAAGAGCAAAACAAAATCTATAACCCTGCCCCCCTCTCCACACCTACATTTCAAGAGAGGGAAGTCTATGCCTGGGGACAGCAGGTGCCCCTGCTTCTGCCTTTACAGCCTCTGCTCCTGTCTCCCTTATGCTCAGTTTCTGGGGGGCTCTGCTCAGCACCTCTGTGGACACAGGGCTCAGACCTTGGCTGTTCTGTGCTGGAGCCCACATCACACCCCAGGTCAATGCTGTTCATCACCACCCAGCTGCCTGACGTGATCCTTGTGTCCACCCAAGCTGAAGGAAGCTGGAAACTCCTATCCTACCTGTGCCTGGAAGGCCAAGACCCAGGAACACTTGGAGAAACATCAGCCATGACCATAGCCCAGCATCTCTAAGGGAGGCAGGAGCTAAGCACAATATGTGCCAGTCCCTCAATCTGATGCCAACAGAGTCTGTGAGCTGGACATAGGGGCCAGAGCCTCTCTGCAGCCCCACACGGTGGTGGAACAGACAGAGAGACAGGAAGACCCAAGAGGCACAGCAGGCAGTGGTCTGTGGGAACCCTCGTATCCTGAGGCACAGGATTCTTGATAAGGCCCTGGCCCTCCTCCCTGGGAAGCCCTTTCCTGCCAGGGTGGGCTCTTGTGGTCCCTGGGCTGCCCAGCAGGGCCTTCTTCCCCGTCCTCCATGGTCACCTCTGAAGTGTGAGCTGGGATGAGCCTCCCCTGGGCCCACACAGCCCTCAGCAAGCTCCTTCCCTGGAGAAGTCTGGCAGTGCAAGGACACTTTCAGATATCAAGAAGTCACAGAGGTTCAAATCCAGGTACATGCTTTTATCTTGTTGCTGTGTTGTTTTGGGAGGTATATTTCTCTTAAAAGCTTCATAGATCTCTCATTTATTTGATTCTAGACAGATCCGTGTGCCAACTGCCACATCCACACTCCTTTTGTAGACACGCGTTTTAGATTTGGTATCTTTCTGTGCGTTCTTCTCCAGCACCTCTTCCTCTGTGTCAGGCCTCAGGCTTCGGTGGGGGAGCCACACCCCAGTCTCCCTTTTCAAAGACCCTTTTTGTGCAACATACAGGCCTCGCTGGAACTGAAACCTGGGCTGTGCCTTAGCTCGGAAGCTTCATAATTCATTCAGAAGTTTTCACAGCGGGAGTGGCGACTGGGTCTGGATTTGTTCTTTGCATCAGGGTTGGTTTTAACTAGGCTCTCTCTCTCCAAGGCCCTCTTGTTTGTTGTCTTTTTCTTGCTTTTTTTCTTTATTTAACTGTTAAAATTTAAGCATGAGAAGTGGTTGACTCTTCCATCCCTGCAAGTCCCAGGGTCTGCACTGTCCGGAGATCCTTGGATTTCCATGCACAAGCTGAGTCTCATTTTACCTTTTTGTTTGTTTTGTTGGACTGTGTCAAATACAGCCAATAGGTAACCAAAGCATGCTACAGGCAGCCTGTCTCCTGCAGCCTCTCTTAGAGTGACTGCTTACAAGGTACATCATCTTCCTTTCATTTGGTCACTGGTGCTGGTGTTGCCAAATGCCTCAGCACCATGTAACAGGGCTGCTACCTTGCATTTCCAATACCAACTTTTGTGGGAAAGAGAGTTTCTGGGATGCCAGATGAGTTGGTCTCCCCTGTGTGAGACACCCATGGGGAGCCCTGGGCGGCCTCTGAGGAGAAAAGTCTCCTTATTGCCTTCATGTCTTTATGCCCCAAGAGCATAACAGCTCAGCGGCATTATAACACTCCCTTGAAGCAGTGGAGTATAATCAAACATCTTGGCTTCTCCTGAAACCCGCTGCCACCCATTTCAGTCCCGATAGATTAAAGATCTTAAGTAGTTTAGACACACGCCTTTGCTTGAGGAAATTCACAGAAACTGCCACTGCTATACATCTTACTGAATGACTCATAAGTTCTCCTTCACTGATTAATCCTTTTCCTCATCCCTTCCTACCCCTCCCATTAGCCCTAAGAACAAATTGCTTGTAAACCAGTAAATTGGATGGGAGCTGAGAGCTTGGGTGGTGAGCAAGCTTCTGATGCTCTGGTCCCCTGGACCCACCTTTTAAACTCTTTTTTTTTTTTTTTTTTTGAGACGGAGTCTTGCTCTGTCACCCAGGCTGGAGTGCAGTGGCCCGATCTCCACTCACTGCAAGGTCCGCTTCCAGGATTCACACCATTCTCCTGCCTCAGCCTCCCGTGTAGTTGGGACTACCAGCTCCTGCCACTGCGCCCGGCTAATTTTTTTAAATGTATTTTTACTAGAGACGGGGTTTCACTGTGTTAGCCAGGATGGTCTCAATCTCCTGACCTCGTGATCTGCCCGTCTCGGTCTCCCAAAGTGCTGGGATTACAGGCGTGAGCCACTGCACCCGGCCGAAACTCTTATTCTGTCTCTTTCTAACTTCTTTGTCTGCGCTGGACCCGGGGTACCGCCGGGTGGTATGGGGCTAGTCTCCCCAACAGCTTTCTCACTGCTCACGGCCTGCATCCTAATCTAGTGCCTGATACTTTCAGGCAGCCGCCCACATCTAGGAACCGATTTTTGTATTGGCAGCATGGACTAAGGTTATTCTGTGGTAAGTAAAAATTCCCACAAAACGTAGTACGTTCAAACTACGAAAGGTTGTTTTTCACTCAGTATACACAGTGGATTTCAGGTCAGCAGGGAGCTCTGCTCATCAGGGACGCAAAAATACCTAGTCAACAGAGAAGCCATTATTTTGTATTTTGCTACCCACCATGTTGGCAGAAAGAGAGCTCTTGACAGTTTCACTCCTGTAATTAAATGCTCTGACTAGAAATGATACACATTGCTGGCCACACCTAGGCACATGGCTCCACCCAACCTCAGGTGGTCAGCTCGTGCAATGGGAGGGAGACATTTAAAGATATTTAAAGAGCCTTGATATGTGCTCTCCTTCCCAAACACCAATGCCCCTGACTCCAAACGACAGCAGTGTTAGCTTTTCCACTAAATTCACACCCTGAACTGGGTTTCACAAATGATGACTTTTATAACCAGCAGAAATAGCTAAATAAAAAAATTCACTTAAGCTCCAGTAAACAAAACACGCAAATGTATTTTATACTCAGCAATATACTAATTAATCTCCCTGTCTGTGCTTGACTTAGGACAGCACAGGGCACACGATTCAGGAAATGTTTTTCAGCTAACAATCAATATTGTGATCCAGCACCGTTTCATATGTACATGAAGACATTACTCTACAAACAAGAAATGAACACAAATACTCTAGCTCCTGAGTCCCAGACTCCATCTTGCCAATTATGTATTTCCCCAAATTCTCAAGTCCTTTGGTACAAGAAGTCTACTTAATTTCTTTCCCTAAATATGCTTTGTAGCGGCCTGCAGTAACGTGTGAGCCACACGCCTCTCCTAAGCACCTTCTCTTGTGAGACTGCTTCTCCTCAAAGCTGTGCCGGGAGCCAGGGACCACAGTGGGAGCCATACAACATTTGCTTATCAGCAAGTTTTTGACCATTTTCAAAGATATCTCTGAATGTTTCCATTTGAAGGATGTCCCTAATCATTTTTAAACATTGTTAACATTTGCAAATCTACAGCTATATCTTTGGAATGACTATGTTCTAGTATTCGTCAGTTCTATAAGGAAGGCTGAAAATTGTGAGTTCTATAATGATAACTATATCAGACAATTTACAAATGTGTTTAAATACACACATCATACTGAAATCATGGCACATATGAAAACGACTACTTTATTAGAAGGTACTATCAACATAATTTCAGAGTTTTCCAGACAGCTCAGGGTACACTAGTGTCAGAGCTGTTTGAACCAGAGCAACTCCATCTTGAATAGGCCTGGGTGAAATAAAGCTGAGACCTGCTGGGCTGCATTCCCAGACAGTAAGGCGTTCTAAGTCACAGGATAAGATACGAGGTTGTTACAAGACACGGGTCATAAAGACCTTGCTGGTAAAACAGGTTGCAGTAAAGAAGCTGGCTAAAACCCACCAAAACCAAGAAGGCGACAAGAGTGACCTCTGGTCATCCTCACGGCTACACTCCCACCAGCGCCATGACAGTTTACAAATGCCATGGCAACACCAGGAAGTTACCCTATGCTTCTGAAAAGAGGAGGCATGAATAATTCACCCCTTGTTTAGCATATATTCAAGAAATAAGCATAAAAGTGGGTAACCAGCTGCCCTCAGGGCTGCTCTGCCTATGGAGTAGCCACTCTTTTATTCCTTTACTTTCTTCATAAACTTGCTTTCACTTTGCTCTATAGACTTGCTTCAAATTCTTTCTTGCATAAGATCCAAGAACCCTCTCGTGGAATATGGATCAGGACCCCTTTCCAGTAACAGTAGTAACTGCTTACCATAATGAAACCACCAGTTGAGATGGGA
This sequence comes from Theropithecus gelada, assembly GCF_003255815.1. Taxonomy (NCBI): domain Eukaryota; kingdom Metazoa; phylum Chordata; class Mammalia; order Primates; family Cercopithecidae; genus Theropithecus; species Theropithecus gelada. Next base: position 122,664,573 of record NC_037671.1, on the reverse strand, counting down.
AATGCATTTTTTTTTTTTTTTTGAGACAAAGTCTTACTCTGTCACCTGGCTGGAGTGCAGTGATGTGATTTCAGCTCACTGCAACCTCCGCTTCCTGGGTTCAAGCAATTCTCCTGCCTCAGCCTCCCAAGTAGCTGGGACTACAGGTGCATGCTGCCATGCCTGGATAATTTTTTTTGTGTGTGTGTATTTTAGTAGAGACGGGATTTCACTGTGTTGCCCAGACTGATCTCGAACTCCTGAATTCAGGCAATCCTCCTGTCTCAGCCTCCCAAAGTGCTAGGATTATAGGTGTGAGCCACTGTGCCCAGTCGCAAATCTTAAAACCTAAAGAATTAGAAACAGAGAACCCATTTTTAAATGAGTCACTAAAGTCTGCTTATGTGTTAACAATATGTAAGTTATTTTTTTTCTTTCTTTTTTTTTTTTTTTCTTGAGACAGAGTCTTGCTCTGTCACCCAGGCTGGAGTGCAGTGGCAGGATCTGGGCTCACTGCAACCTCCGCCTCCCAGGTCCAAGAAATGCCCCTGCCCCAGCCTCCCAAGTAGCTGGAATTACAGGTGCCTCCCATCACGCCCAGCTAACTTTTTGTATTTTTAGTAGAGGTGGGGTTTCACTGTGTTGGCCAGGCTGGTCTTGAACTCCTGACCTCAAGTGATCCATCTGCCTCGGCCTCCCAAAGTGCTGAGATTACAGGCATGAGCCACCACACCTGGCCTGTAAGTTACTTTTAAACACACTGAAACAAAGTGTGTAGCTCCAAGAAACTACAAAGAGGGAAAACAGAGTTTCCATTCAGTGCCTTGCATGATTTGTAAGAGGCTTTACACGCTGGCCTGTGAGCAGCAGGAGTTAAAGAAGCTGGGATGGAGGAATGCACACTGGGCAAGGAGAGATGGAAAGGAAAAATACCAGCTGTCTCTGATTGCTGACGGGAAAGAAAAGACAGGGAACAACTGCAAAACCAATGTTTGTTGGTAGGTTTTCAAATCACTCCCAAACTCCCCTCTTCCACTCCTCTAACCTCTCCCACCCCCCACAATACCTTGGAAAAAGTCATATTTCCTTAAGTGCAAAAACAAACAAAGGAAAGAAACCTTATGGGAGTTGGGAAAACATAAAGAATGTAAATGAGCCTCCACATCTTTCCCAATGAATGTGGAGCAGGAATTCCCACTGGAATGTTGGCATTCCACATTTTTCCAAACCAGCATTTTTGGTGGAATTGCTGGTCAAACATAAACGTTTACTCTCCTTCTCTGATTCCACAAATCAGGGGCTCATTTCCATATAAAAGACTGACAACAGAGAGGGCATTTATTTAAATCTACTGTAAATTCCAGGTCCTCAAAGAATTTGTTAAAAATCCATTTAAAAAGATAAATAGTAATTTTGCTCCTGAAAGTCTTATGGGAAATTTTTATATTTTGTCTTTAATGAATCATCAGAAAGAAATGAGGTTTTTTTTCAAGAATAGCTGTTCTTTGACATTTAATTTTCTCAGCATTGCAGTCTACTGAAAATTTTATAGAGCAAATAAGATAAGAAATGTGCATACCCTCAGCATTAAAATTATTTCCTAGAGTAAATTTAAGTTTTGCAACAAAAATCAATTCTTGACATTGCTCATTTAAGGAGTGGAACTGTTAGGAGTTATAACACTACACAAAAATCTAATCTGTCTATCATAAACCTAATTATCATTTAAATAAAACAAATTTGAGGATTAGTCAATGGCAGGAGACCAGGCATGTCCTCAGATTTAGTCTTGACCAAAGTAAAACCAATCTCTTTTGCCCTGAATCCAAGTGATGAGATGTAGGCTATAAAGTGTCAAGACACAAACATGCAAAAGGAGTCTAGAATACGATAACCCTTAGAATTAGATTATGTCAGATAATGAGCAAATGATGATAATTTGGCAGAGTATCAGGCAAAGATACATACACAATAATAATTGTTAACAGTTTTAAGAATGTTTACAACACTACACTTTTTTCCAAATAATCCACTATCAATTGCAAAGATATTTAAGATAAGTAAGAATCAGGTCCCTGAATAATTCTTAGAAAATAATCTAGTCCAGTTGACCAACCATACACTTCATCCTTTCAATTAGTTGCTGTTGAGACTTTGCAGTGTCCATGCTGGGGTAGGAGCTCCTGGCCTCCTCCCCTGTGACCTGTGAGGGTGATAGGTCAGCAGTCAACCTCACTGAGCTGAATGTTGCTTCTCTTAAGCTTCCAAATGCCAGGACATGCCAGCCCCTCTGAAACAATCCAGAATGAAACCCCCTCTCTCCCATGTTCCAGGCTTTTCATATCTGGGTATCCATCACACTGATCCCTTCAATCCTTCCTCTTGGAAGCTTCACATCCCTATTTCCACCAAATCTGCTTAGAGGACTGATTCAACAGTCTTCCTTATATATTGATGAGCTTTCTTAAAACCTGCTTCAGTTTGTCAATATATTTTGTAAGTCATTGATTACTTAATTCAATAATCAAGACATGAAAAATAGTAGAGCACAACAACTTACTTACCTTTAGGTCTCTAGTGTCTAACTCAGTGCTCAGCTCACAGAATGTGGTCAGATAAGACACAGAATGAAACCAGGTTTTCTCCTCAGAGTAGCATTTAATTTGGGGGTGGCCACAGAACTCCTTTGAATTACATTGAGCTTGCAAACAACTCAAGGCCTTATTCTTTTCCCATTTTGCCTATTACATGGGAAAGCTCCCCTTGACCCCATGTGTATATCTGCTTTTACAGGGTAGAAGTGCAGTTATTCTTAGTTTATTTTCCATATATTTCCACATTTTTCATTTTCAACAGGAAGCATTTAAGATATGTTATAATGAAATATTAAACACTATATTTTGATTATCATTAATTGATATGCTTTGGTTCTGTGTCCCTACCCAACTCCCACCTTGAATTGTAATAATCCTAACATATCAAGGGCAGGACCAGGTGAAGATAACTGAACCATGGGGGCAGTTTCGCCCATGCTGGTCTCTTGTTAATAAGTGAGTGTCATGAGATCTGATGGGTTTATAAGCATTTGGCATTTCTCCTGCTTACACTCATTCTCTCTCCTGCTGCCCTGTGGAGAGGTAACTTTTGCCATGATTATAATTTTCCTGAGGGCTCCCCAGCCATCCAGAACAATGAGTCAATTAAACCTCTTTTCTTCATAAATTACACAGTATAGGGTATCTCTTCATAGCAGGATAAGAATGGACTAATATGGTAAATTGGTAGTGCAGAGAGTGGGGTGCCACTACAAATATACCCAAAAATGTGGAAGCAACTTTGGAACTGGGTAACAGGCAGAGATTGGAACAGTTTGGAGGGCTCAGAAGAAGACAGAAAGATGCGGGAAATTTGAAATTTCATAAAGACTTGTTGAATGGCTTTGACCAAAATGCTGATAGTGATACGGACAATGAAATGCAGGCTGAGGTGGTCTTAGGTGGAGATGAGGAACTTGTTGGGAACTGGAATAAAGGTGAATGTTACTATGCTTTAGCAAAGAGATTGGTGGCATTTTGCCCCTGCCCTAGAGATCTGTGGAACTTTGAACTTGAGAGAGATAATTTAGGGTATCAGGTGGAAGAAGTTTCTAAGCAGAAAAGTGTTCAAGAGGTCATGTGGGTGCTCTTAAAAGCATTCAGTTTTATGCATTCACAAAGATATGGTTTGGATTGGGACTTACGTTTAAAAGGGAAGAAGAGCATAAAAGTTCAGAAAATTTGTACCCTAACAATGTTATAGAAAAAAAAAAAAATTCTGAGGAGAAATCCAAGCCAGCTGCAGAAATTTACATAAGTAATGAGGAGCCAAATGTTAATCACCAATACAATGGGGAAAATGTTTCCAGGGCATGTCAGAGACTTTTATGGCAGCTCTTCCCATCACAAGCCCAGAGGCCTAGGAGGAAAAAATGGTGTCATGAGCCAGGTCCAAGGCCTTGCTGCTTTTTGCAGTCTCAGGACTTGGTGCACAGAATTCCAGTCATGGCTCAAAGGGGCAAAGGTACAGCTTAAGCCATTGCTTCAGAGGGTACAAGCTCCAAGCCTGGCAGCCTCCACGTGGTGCTGAGTCTGTGGGTATACAGAAGTCAAGAATTAAGGTTTGGGGACCTCCACCTAGATTTCAGAGGAAGTATGGAAATGCCTGGATGTCCAGGCCTAAGTTTGGTGCAGGGTTGGAGCCCTAATGAAAAACCTCTACTAGGGTAGAATGGAAAGGAAGTGTGGGGTTGGAGCCCCCACACAGAGTTCCCACTGGGGCACTGCTTAGTAGAGCTGTGAGAAGAGGCCACCATCCTCCAGACCCACAAATGGTAGATCCACAAACAGCTTGTACCATGTGCCTGGAAAACCACAGGCACTCAATGCCAGCCCATTAAGGAGTTGCCCAAGGCCATGGGAGCCCACCTCTTGCATCTGCATGCCCCAGATATAAGACATGGAGTCAAAGGAGATCGTTTTGTAGCTTTAAGATTTAATGATTGCCCCACAGGATTTCAGACTCACATGGGGCCTGTAGTCCCTTGGTTTGGGCCAATTTCTTCCAACTGGAATGGGTGTATTTACCCAATGCCTATGTGCCCATTCTATCTAGAAAGTAACTAACTTGCTTTTGATTTTACTGGCTCATAAGTGGAAGTGACTTGCCTTGTCTCAGAGGAGACTTTAGACTATGGACTTTTGAGTTACTGTTGAAATGAGTTAAGACTTTGGGGGACTGTTGAGAAGGCATGATTGGTTTTGAAATGTGAAAAGACATGTGATTTGGGAGCAGCCATGGGTGGAATAATATGGTTTGCCTGTGTCCCCACCCAAAACTCACCCTGAATTATAATAATCCTCACTTGTCAAGGGTGGGACCGGATAGAGGTAACTGAATCACAGGGGCAGTTTCCCCCATGCTGACCTCTTGATAATGAGTGAGTCTCACCAGATCTGATCGTTTTATAAGCATCTGGCATTTCCCCTGCCTGCACTCATTCTCTCTCCTACAGCCCTGTGAAAAGGTGCCTTCTGCCATGATTGTAAGTTTCTTGGGACCTCTCCAGCCATGCAGAACTGTCAGTCAATTAAACCTCTTTTCTTTATAAATTACCCAGTCTCAGGTATTTCTTCATAGCAGCATGAAAATGGACTAATACATTAATACAAGAGATGTAGCATAAATTCGTCTTCTCTGTTCACTCTCCTCCCACATCACCCACAACTCCATGCCACCCTATACCTCCCAGAGTTAGAAACAGGACATCCCTGTGGCATGAATTCAGAATTAAAGAAGATTTTGGTTTAGAGAAATAAATGGAAATAAACAAATCAACCAGGTTATAATCATGGTAAATAGGAGAGATATTTACAAGTCATAAGACTGACACAGGTTTTAAAATAAACTCAGGAACTCAGTGAGGATGCAGTGAAGGCGAGAGGGGAAAGATTAGCCAGAGGAGGAGGAGCTGGAGAGAGGCGTAGTCAGAGGGAAAGGCCTTCGTGTGCTACCCTGAGCATTCCATGCTTTATATTAAGAGAAACAGGGAGCACTGGAAGTTTTCAAGCTGTGGGGTCAAGATCAGATGTGAGCTGCTGACAGACATCCTTGGTAGGGACGGGAGGTCGGATCTTCTGGTTCACTCTGGTAGGAACTGGACTCTGTTTTAGTAGGCACTCGTGGCTATGCTATCAATGCAGATATTGACTTGTTTGTGTGTAGAATTTGGAAGTCTTCCAACTGTGTGTCTCGTATGGTTTCATCCCGGTTCCACACTCCACAGTTCACTGGTTTTAGAGATGGGACTCCTCCCACACTCGGCTCAGGGTACTCATCTGATCTCAGGCTGGATTAGTGCTGATTGATTTCACTCCCAGTACCCATCTCCCTTTTCACATAGCTCGCAAGGCCTGAGGCTCCCAGTCTCAGTTATTAATTGATATTTCTAAGCTCAAGTTTCACCTTCATAAAACAGAGATCCTAATGATGCCTACATGAGATGTGATGGTAAATAAATAAAACAACAGACTAGAAAACTTGCCTTAAATAAGGACACACTCTGCCTTGGGGCCTGTCACCTCTACTGCTATTTTTCTGAAAGAACTCAGGGTAAAATTTGCTTCTACAATTTATGGAAGCACACTCAGGAATTCCGAGAGAATATAAGCATAATTCATCATAGAAAAAGCTTGGACTCATCAAATTAACAATAGATTTGAAGCCTCAGGATGATATTTCTGATAAAATTCCAAGAGAGTTGAAAGTTTAAATATTTCCAACATATTAAAAAAAATCCTGCTCCCTTTTATATTTTCCAAAGCCTTTTTCTTTCAACTCTTCCAAAATACTAGCTGAAGGGCAAAATCAAACAAAGAAAATGTGTTTCTATTCAAGAAATGTTAAAATAAATATGTAATGATTTCTTGGTCAAAGTTTTCCTTTCCCAAGATAAAAATAATTTGAAGTCACATATGATAACTATTACCATGCCCTTCCAGATTATGAAGCACAAGATTCCTGCAACAATTTACAAGCTGACAAGTGAGGTCGTGGAGCACTTGGAGTCCAGAAGACCGGGAAGGCAACCAGGAGTTGCTGTGGAAGATCTGATTTTCAGTGTGGATGGGGAAGCTTGCACTCTCCTCAGAACTCCCACCTGCCGTATTTCTCTGTGGGAAACATCAATGGCACTGCCCACCTGCCATATTTCTCAGTGTAAAATGTCAATGGCACTGCGCACCTGCCATATTTCTCAGTGTGAAATGTCAATGGCACACCTCCACCGAGCTTTCCTTTCAACCGAGCTTCTTCCCGCTCCACCTCTGAGCCCCAGTGATGGGGCTTCCGCTGTGACTGCAGATTCTGGTGATGACTGTGGTTCCATGTTCTAATAGGCCTGGGTTTTACTGTGCTGTTTGTGCACTCGGTCGCCATCTGCCCTTCACCACAAAACATAGACTCCATATTTCTCCCCAAGTGAATACTCTTTGCTGTTGAAGATACCTGGACGTCATAATTTGTGTTTGCTCATGACGTCTGTGTTGCTACGTGCCTACTGTGCTGCGGGAGTTCTGTGTATAACAGGGACAAGGTCGATGAAGTCATTGCTTTCTAACAGAGGAGACCATGCAAGAAACACGAAAGTGTGTTGTGGGGAAGCACAGAACACACCCCTAAGCACCCGCTCAGTTCAGGAGGTGGGAAGCGCTCCCCAGGGAGGGGCTGCTGGCTCCAGTCCCGCAGGGTAAGGTACCGGGAAGGGCCGAAAGGGCAGCGTTTATTCAGGTCTGGAGATGGAAGAGGATTCTTGTCGGAAGGACGCAGAGTGTAAACCAGTGTATATTCCACTGAGGTCTCTAGGTAGTTCCTAAGATCATACAGATAAAACATGAGTGGTTCTAAGAATGATCTATAAAAGTTATCTATGTGCATAAAGTGAAGGATAAAATCTTGCCCTCTTATGAGCAGCATAATGAGTTTACCCCCCCTCCAAAAAACTATAAAGTACACTTTTCACAGTTCTTAACTCCCCACATTGCCCAAGACCTGTCTCCCCTTCCCCGCCTCAGCAGGCTGCCCCTCCGGCTCTGCAGGCATGAGGGTGTGTGCCCCTGCAGACCTCTTCTTGGCCTCCATCTGGGCTATGCTGGCCCCTCCAGTCCCTGCCTGCCCTGCAATGCCCAGGCCCCTCACCCTTCCCACGCCTCCATCCCTCTGGGTCTGCCTTGGCAGCACCTGGAGGCTCTACCTGGCAGTAGCAGCCACTCCTCTAGAGTTGCCGGTGACCTTTTCTGGGCCTTTTCCAATACTGCTTTTTCCTTTCTTCATGGAACTTTTCACCAGCTGAGATTATTCACAGTAATTCCCAGAGAACACAGCACTGTCTGTCTTGCTCAGGCCTGGATCCCCACCCACTATGGCTCTTGAGACTTGGTAGAGAATCTGCACCTGATGAGACTCGGGAATGAATGGACATTTTCCTTCCAAGAGAAGGGCTTTGCAGCCTCCAGGGCCACCTGGATAGCCGTGGAACTTGGCTGTGCAGTGGCCTTCTTCTCGTAGCTCTGCAGTCTTCTGGGGCTGTCAGCCACGATCACCTGCGTAAGCCTGATGACCGCCACTCACAGGGAGAGTTAAAGCAAACCACATTTGGTGGCCAAATATGTGCTGTAAAATGGTGCAAATGATAACTTTTTGGCCTTGGAAGATGTACAGTGGAAACCTAAAACAAAACTAAAAGCTCTGCTCAACACATTTTTAAAATTTTGTTTGGAAAAAGATGTTTTTTCTTGTCATCTTTCTTAACCATCAGCAGAGCTGTCACCTTCAGACAACACGCTTCAAAAACAGCAGCCAAGATTCAGGTTGTGAACTACCGTCAAGGTGCGGGAAAAGAAGAAAACCATCAATCAGAAGACTCGGTGGTTGTTTGGATGCAGCATTCCCAGCTCCCATCCACCAGAAGTTGCTCCTGGTCAAACTGAGTCAGGGGAAGACGAAACAGCCTTCTCCTGAGGAGCAGCACAGTCGAGGACAAGGTGCAGTCTCTGCAGGCCTGGGAGGTGGCCAGATATGGATGCAGTGCCGAGTCAGGCAGAGATCTCAGCCAGGAAGCCAGGAGAATTCAAAAGACCAAAGACAGAAAGGCACAGGCCGTGCGGTCACTGGGCATCTTCACGTGGACAACAGTGGAGCTCTGCCAAGGGTGGCCCTTCACTCTGCCCAGCATGAGGACCCTCATGGCCCCCTTTAACATCTGTGTCCACTTCCACACACATAGTCACCACTCTGCATTAGTTCGTTCTTGCATTGCTGTAAAGACATGCCTGAGACTAAAGAAAACATGTTTAATCGGCTTATGGCTCTGCAGGCTGTGCAGGAAGCATGGCGGCTTCTGCTTCTGGGGAGGCCTCAGGAAATGTCCTGTCATGGTGGAAGGCAAAGCCAGAGAGAGCATCTTGCATGGAAGGAGCAGGAGAGAAAGAGACAGAGAGAGAGAGAGAGAGGAGGAACTGCACACTCTTGACCACCAGATCTCAAGAGAACTCACTCACTGTTGTGGGAAGAGCACCAAGAGGATGGCACAAAACCATTCATGAGACACCACCCCCACGATCCAACCACTCTCCACCAGGCCCCACCTCCGGCACTGGGGATTACAGCTCAACAGGAGATTTGGGTGGGGACACAGAGCCGAACTATATAACGCCCCAATAACACTCACTCTCCCATGTTTGTAACAGAGGCATTGAGGTACAATTTTATAGATTCTAAGCGTACAATTGGATGTTTTAACAATCGCTGGCATCAAGGTATTGAACGGACTGCCTCCCCTCAACTCGCATTTCTGCCCCGTGGCTCTCCACCCTCCCTGCTCCCTCCTCACACCCCAGGGGAGCGTGAATTTGTTTCTGTCCCTACACATTTTGTGTAAATGGAATCTCACAGAAGGTGCTCTTTTTAGTCTGGTTTCCTTTACTCTGAATAACTATGTTACGGTTCATCTGTGTTGTACCGTGTATCAAGAGTCCATTTCTTTTTACTGCTGATCAGCATTCCGCCACAGGGTCATATAACACGTGTCCATCCATCTGATATGGGGATGAGGGTTGCTTCTGGTTTCTGACAATCAGATGCAGATGCTGCAAAGAGTTGTGTGCAAGTCTCTGCACAGCCGCCGGCCGGCACTGCTCCTGGGTGAGGGTCCAGGGTGGGCTGAATGGATGCAGGACCAGTTGTATGATTTAGTTTTTAAGAAACTTCCAAACTGGGTATTCTAAGTGAAGCTATTTTACCTTTCCACTGCAGAGTATGTAATCCAATTCTTCCACGCCCTTGCCCAGCTGTGGAGGGCCTGGCTGTTGGTTTTAGCCATTCCACAGGGGAGTGGTGGCGCCCCACAGAGGCGCTCAGTTGCATTGTCTTGGTAACGAATGATACTGGATGCCATGCAGGTGCTTATTTGACGTTCATATATCTTCTTTGGTGAAGTGTCTACTAAAATATTTTGCCCAGTCAGGCGCGGTGGCTCACGCCTGTAATCCCAGCACTTTGGGAGGCCGAGGCGGGCGGATCACAAGGTCAGGAGATCGAGACCACGGTGAAACCCTGTCTCTACTAAAAATACAAAAAATTAACCGGGCGTGGTGGTGGGCGCCTGTAGTCCCAGCTACTCAGGAGGCTGAGGCAGGAGAATGGCGTGAACCCAGGAGGCAGAGTTTGCAGTGAGCCGAGATCGTGCCACTGACAGACTCCGTCTCAAAAAAATATATATATATATATATATAGAGAGAGAGAGAGCCCGCTTTTTTATTGGTTTTTTTTTTTTTCCTGATTAGTGAGATTTTAGTGTTCTATATAATCTAGATACAAACTTAGTCAAGTATGTGGCTTTTAAATATTTTATATTAACATTCATTCTCTTGATAATTTATTTCAAAAAACAGATGTTTTAATTTGGATAAAGTTGACTTTTTGTGACATCTAAAATAATTTTAATCCAAAATAATAAAGTTTTTCTCCCATGTTTTCTCAAGAATATTTATTGTTGTAGTTTTAACATTTAGTTCTAACCCCAAATAACTATATTTCCCCAATTAATCATTGTTTGAGGCATTTTTAATTATAATGTTAGCTATTTTAAAAAAGTATAAGCATAAAAAATTAAAATAATTTGAGATTTGAAATTAGCTTTATGGAAATATAAAACACTGCTGTGCTCACAATAAGCCTATCTCTTTTAATCTTTCTGTTTCTGGGATTTTAATTGTAGAGTAATCCACTTACATTCCCAGAACTCAATCCTGACATTCTTTCTTCCTTCCTGGGGAAGCCTCTTATTTTCACCCATTCTTCCCCTCGTCTGCATCACTATTATTAGTGCACATTTGTTCAATCTGTCTTCTCTGCCTCCAGGGCCCTGTGTTATTCTCTCTTACAGCATTAACAATCCGGAACAATGTGAGGCTACTGACCCAAGTAGTAGAGCATGAATAACAACCGCTCAGTGTGTGAGCTGACCGTAGCTAACCCCTGCGGTCACGCTGCTAACTACCAGCTCGACTCCAGGGTTTCTTATGAATCTGTATACTGAGATAAAGGGATTAAGGCACTGGATTGCTCTTGAGGATTTCTGCTGAAGAGTCACAGTCCAGAGAGAGAGGGTCCGTGTGATCCCTCTCAGCTCACCATTTAGCTTCTAGAAGCTTCCTACCTCCAAGAAATGATCTGAGGGAGGGGCCTCCAGGGACAGAAGTGAGAGCAGTGGCCCAGATTTCCTAACTCACCAAGAGTGGAAGCATGCAGAAGCACCATGGGAAAGAGGGAAGGCTCAGTGAGGACGGCCAAAAATGCTCAGAGCGATGGGGAAATCGACACCCTGTCCTCCTAACACAGAGAGGCCTGAGTCCCCCCTGACTCCCGGGCGTGAACTAGAACTGAGCAGGGAAGTGGAGGCAGGAGGCTTTCCAGGAGGGGGAAGCAGGTGTGAGCAAGGCACAAGAGAGATGCTGGGTGTGGCCTCCCTGGTCATGTGCTCACCTCTGATCACTGGGCTCTGGGCCTGTTTTGGCAACTAAAGTGATATCCGCCTCAGCCTGCACCATTCCATAGCCAGCCTTCCAGAGGCTGCATGCTCTTCCAAAGGAATGAATTTTCTACACAAAAAAATAACTAGCTCCCATGGAGAGGTGTTGGTTAAAAGTGGTGTTGGGGGAAGACCAAAAAAATTCACATAGGGAAATAGCTGGAAGGTTTTTATGGAAAGCTAAGTTGGACTCAGATAGTGGAACATTGGTCACCTGTGATATTTAAGAATTAAGCTGAGCTGTCTGAGTAGACATTTTAGAAATGTAGCTGGAACTGCCCAGTAAAAATCATAAAGAAGTTGGTGGATTCCTGCACTGTCTCTACAAACCTACAGCAAATTCTTTAGGTGCTTCCCATGCATGTGTTGTAAACTTTAAGGAATTTTATGGACTTTGAACATCTTTTATTCATTTTTTAATATCTTGGTGTTAAATGCTAATTATATTTTCTCTGGCAAGATCTTACACTGTGTAAAGCAATATTAATTCACACAGAGAAAGCTTGTGATGGTTAATATTAAGTGACAACTTGATTGGATTGAAGGACGCAAAGTATTGTTCCTGGGTATGTCTGTGAGGGTGTTGCCAAAGGAGATTAACATTTGAGTCAGTGGACTGGGAGAGGCAGACCCACCCTCAGTCTGGGTGGGCACCATCCCCTCGGCTGCCAGTACTGCTGAACAATGCAGGCAAAAGAAGGTGGAGGAGCAGACTTGCTGAGTGTTCCAACCTTCATCTTTCTCCCATGCTGGATGCTTTCTGCCCTCCAACACTGGACTCCAGGTTCTTCAGGTTTTGGACTCAGACTTACACCAGTGGCTTGCCAGGGGCTCTCAGGCCTTTGGCCATAGACTGAAGGCTGCACTGTTGGCTTCCCTACTTTTAAGGTTTTGGGAATCAGACTGGCTTCCTCACTCCTCAGCTTGCAGATGGCCCACTGGGGACTTCACCTTGATCATGTGAGTCAATACTTCTTCATAAGCCCCACTTCATGTAAACATCTATCCTATTAGTTCTGTCTTTCTAGAGAACTCTGACTAATACAGATTTTGGTACCAGGAGTGGTTCTAGAGGAACTGAATTTTAAGGATGAATTTATTAGTTGGTTTGAGAGTTTCTGAAGTTGGCTGCTTCATCTGATTAGATCCAAAAATGCCAATGACTTTACTTCTAATAAAATGGAGAAGACTGATAGTCCTTGGCATGAACTGTTTAGAAAGTTATACAAAATAAATGCACCTGATACTCCTGATTCACTACTCTTGAGAGGCAAGGAGTTTAGTGACTCTATACATAATACCTTCAAACATATGTGGAGAACCAAGGAAGATAATGAAGTTGGTTAATTGCTTCTAAGTTCACTGGTCAAAGTGATGGAAAAAAACAGATGATATCAGGGATTCTAACTCCAGGCTCCAAAAGCACATAGCAAGCCTCAAATCTTCTAAGATTGCCCTGAGTGGAGAGTCTTATCTCCTGTAGACAAGGGGCAGAAATTGTGGAAACTCAGACGCAAGCTCTTACCATACCAATGGCTGACCTGCAGTGAAAGGTACACCCTCAGCCTCGCTGGGTGTCTATTGTTACAGTGAGGGCATGGATTAGAAAAGAATAGGATGCTGCAACTTGAAACGGGGACGTGTGGGAGGACCCTGATGAAGCTGGGGACACTGAGCTTCTGAATTCTGATGACCCTTTTTCTTGCCAGAGGAAACAGCCTCTCCACCCCCAGTGGTGGCAACATCCCCTCCCCTACTCATGCTGCCATCAGCCTTTCCACCTTTGTTTGAGGAGATTAACCCTGTGTTGCCTGAGGCAACAGTGATGGCCTCCCCTGGGGCAGTTGCCAGGCAAGACAATGCTTATTCTCCTCAGGACCAACACCCAACACCGCTGTTTGCTTCTATAACTATAGACTAAAGTCTACCTATAACTAAAGCCCTGTAGACTCTACAGGTGAGATTCAGAGTGTCACCCAAAAGGAGGTGCAGTACACTCTGAAAGAACTGCTTGGGTTTTCTAATTTATATAAGGAATTTGGAGAACAGACACGGGAATGGATATTAAGGGTGTGGGATAATGGGGGAAGGAACATGAAGTTGGATCCAACCGAATTTATTGATATGAGCCCACTAAGCAGGGATTCTGTATTTACTGTTGCCGTTCAGGGAATTTAAAAAAGGTTCTAATAGTGTATTTGCTTGGTTAGCTGAAATGTGGATCAAAAAATGGCCCACTGTGAGCAAGATGGGAATGCCTGATCTCCCTTGGTTTAATGTAGAGGAAGAGATTCAAAGGCTTAGCGAGATTGGGATGGTGGAGTGGATTAGTCACTTTAGACCTACCTTACCTCAACTGGGAGCATCCAGAAGACATACCCTTCACCAATACCTTGCAAAACAGATTGGTAAGGATCACCTACATCCTTGAAGATCTGTGATTGCTCTTCTCTATATGCTGGATCTTACAGTGGGAACCACAGTCACTCAATTAGAAAACTTAAACACAGTGTGAATAATTGGATCCCAAGATGGCAGGGGCTAAGGGGTGGCACTCAACCATCAAAGGCAAGGTGGGTGTAGCTACTGTAATGGACAGCAGAGACAAAGCAGAAATCAGAATAGTCTAATTCATGTAGAGCTCTGGCATTGACTAATTAATGACAGTATTCTTAGAAGTAAAATTAATAGGAAGCCTTAATTCTTGCTTAATTTGTATAACCAGAAAACTTCCAGGTTGAGAAAACAAAAGACTAATGTGAATTATAAAAAGAGAGAATCATGACCCCTCAGTCAGTTTCCAGACTTGAACCAGTTTTCAGACCCAGAACCTCTTGAATGAAGGAGAGGCCAGGTCCCCTTGAGGAAGGATCCTGCTACACTACTGACAGTTTATACTGTTAATTTTTCTCCCATCCTACCCTGGCCTTTTACCAGGGTAACTGTACACTGGGGAAAGGGAACTGATCAGATCTCTCAGAAATTCCTGGACCCTGGCTCTGAGCTGATGTTGATTCCAGGGATCCAAAATGTCATTGTGGTTTTCCAGTTAAAGTACGGGCTTGCAGAGGTCAGGTTATTAATGGAGTTTTAGCTCAGCTCTGACTTACAGTGGGTCCAGTGGGTTACTGGACCCATCCTGTGGTCATTTCCCCAGTGCCAGAATGCAGAATTGGCATAGATAAACTTAGCAGCTGACAGAACTCCCACATTGGCTCCCCGACTGGTAGAGTGAGGGCTATTATGGTGAGAAAGGCCAAATGAAGCCATTAGAGCCATTAGAACTGCCTCTACCCAGAAAAACAGTAAATCAAAAACAATATCATATCCCTGGAGGGATTGCAAAGATTAGCACCACCATCAAGGACTTGAAAGACACAGAGGTGGTGATTCCCACCATGTCCCCGTTGAACTCTCCCGTTTGGCCTGTGCAGAAGACAGATGGATCTTAGAGAATGACAGTGGATTATCGTAAGCTTAACCAAGTGGTGACTCCAAGTGCAGCTGCTGTACCACATGTAGTTTCATTGCTTGAACAAATTAACACATGTCCTGGTACCTGGTATGCAGCCATTAATTTGGCAAACATATATTTCTCCATTCCTGTCCATAAGGCCCACCAGAAGCCATTTGTCTTTAGCAGGTAAGACCAACAATATGCATTTCACTTTGGAAATGCAAGCAACACAAGGTGAATTGGGATGTATAATCTGAACCTAATTCATAGATTGCCGGCAAAAGTGAGCACTGTCATACCTCATGGGTATATCAACTCTCCAACTTTGTGTCATAATCTTGTTTGTGGGGATCCTGATCACTTTTCCTTTCCACAGGATATCACACTGGTCCATTACATTGATGACATTATGCGGATTGGATCCAGTGAGCAAGAAGTAGCAAACACACTGGACTTATATACTGATGCATGGACTATAGTCAATGGTTTGGCTGGATGGTCAGGGACTTGGAAGAAGCATAATTGAAAAATTGGTGACAAAGAAATTTAGGGAAGAGGTATTTGGATGGATCTCTCTGAGTGATCAAAAACTGGGAAGATATTTGGATCCCATGTGAGTGCTCATCAACGAGTGACCTCAGCAGAGAAGAATTTTAATAATCAAGTGAATAGGATGACTAATACAAATGTCATGTAAAATTGAAATTAGCATTAAGTGCAAAAAGGGTAGCAAAACACATCCAGACTGTTCCTCTTCCATTAGCTGACAAAAACTTCAGAAATACCAGCTGTGGTTGGGTGCGGTGGCTCACATCTGTAATCCCAACCTTTTGGGAGGCTGAGGCAGGCAGATCACTTAAGATCAGGAGTTTGAGACCAGCCTGGCCAACATGATGAAACCCTGTCTCTACTAAAAATACAAAAATTAGCCAGGTGTGGTGGCGGGCACCTGTAATCCCAGCTACTCAAGAGGCGAACGCCAGAGAGTCATTCGAACCCAAAGGGCAGAGGTTGCAGTGAGCTGAGATCATGCCACTGCACTACAGCCTGGCTGACAGAGCAAGACTCCATCTCAAAAAGAAAAGAAAAAGAAATACCAGCTGTGAATAAACATGTATTACATATTGGGTTTTTTGTTTGTTTGTAATACTTAAAATATATAAACACCTTTCTCTTCTGAGAAGAAAAGATGAAAGCCTCTATTTTTCCCATTATACACATGTACCTACAAATACAAATATATATGTGTTTTTTAGAATTTTGGAGGCACATCATGGGATTTGGTGTAGTCTAGTTTGGTCAGTTGGGATAGGATAAGCATCTTGGGCTGGATAACACCAGACACGTTTCCTGTGTCCCTTTTCTTATCTGAGTTGGCATAATAAGGTAAAGATAATAGGATTTTAAGGAGACTGTGAAAGACTACTCTATAAAATCATGGCAGAAGTTTCTGTCACTGGAGGAAACTTGGGAACTGTGACAATTTGACAATGAGCCCCTGGAACATGAAGGGAGAATTGTTCTTCAAATCCTATAAGAACAGTGATGGTGCATAACGGCAACGATCCCAGACTTTTAACGAGAGGACAAGACAAAAGTGCCCCTAGTCACCATGGAGTGTGAGGAAAGTTTCAGAGAGGAGGTATCTGGAGAGGGCTCCCCTTAATCTGTGTTCAAGTTCTGGGCTCACTGCAAAGCTATGCATGCCTGGGTCTGACCCGAGGCAGCACAGCAAAGGATGTTAGAACTAAATGACAGGATTGAACACTCCAGGGCCCAGCTGGCACAGCACGGTGCACACTTCAGGAGGACCTGAAGAGAACAGCTAAGGCTTTGAAAATTTAACTCACTTTGGAAATGTAAGCAACACAAGGTGAATTGGGATGTAGAATCTGAACCTAATTCATAGATTGCCTGCAAAAGTTAGCAAACAAATATACTTAAAATTTTCCAGAGACTTTTAACAATTCCCACAGTTTCTTATCAAATATTTTAAATCCCCAAAATATAATCAGAGTTTCTTATCATAAAAATGACCAGGATAATTTCAATAACTTAACAGAAAAGACAATCAGCAGACACTAGCTCAGAGACAACCCAGATGGAATTATCCAAAAAAGACTTGTAAAGCCGTTATTTTCACCATGTTTTATTAAGTAAGAGTGAAAACTATTGAAATCCATACAATGTAGGCATGCTTGCCAGAGGTAGAAATTATTAAAAAGAACCAAAAAAATTAGAATAAAAAATACGATAAGTGCAGTAATTTCTTAAATGGGCTTTTTTGCAGAATGAAGATAGCAAAAAAAAAGTTTGTGAAAGTTAAGATAGGCAATAGAAAATATTCAATTTAAATAGCAAACAGAAAAACAAAATACTAGACAAGTGCATAAATGGCATTTCATGGACCTGTGAAATAATATCAAATATCTAATGTTCATGTTATTGAAGTCTGAGAGGGAAATAAAAAAAGAAATTTTTCCAGAAAAAAACTTGAAGAACTAATGGCTGAAACATTTCAAATTTGACAAATAACACAAATTTAAAGATTCCAGAGATCAGTGAACTCAGGAAATGGGAGAAAATCTGTCTGATAATGAGAGTATATATAGAATATATAAAGAACTCTTAAATGTAATAATAAAAAGACAAATAATAATTAAAATAGGCAAATGATCTGAATAGACTCAGGAAGATATACATGTGAACTTAATAAGCACATGAAAAAGTGTCAGTGTCATTAGCCATCAAGGAAATGCAAATTAAAATCACAAAAAGATACTAATTCACCCCATCCCCATTAAATAAGAACAGGTATTGATGAGAATTAGGAGATAATGGAACTCTCATGCATCACTGGCAGGGGCATAAAACCGTGAATCAACTTTGAAAAGAATTAAGAAGTTCCTCAAAAGGTTAAGCATAAAATTGCCCAGGACCCATATATTTCACATCTAGGTTTGTGCCTAAAAATACACAGAAAAATGTATGCAAATATTCTTAGCATTATTATTCACAACAGCCAAATGAGGTGGAAATAACCGCAAGTGACCATCACTGGAAAATCAGAATGAGATATATCCATCAATTGGAGTATTATTTGCCAAATAAAAGTAATAAAATACTGATAAATGCTACAACATGGATGAACACATTATGCTAAAAAGAACTGCCAGAAACTGGGTAATTTATGAAGGAAAGAGGTTTAATTGACTCAAAGTTCAGCGTGACTGGGGAGGTCTCAGGGAACTTATAATCATGGTGGAAGGCAGAGGGGAAGCAAGGTAACTTCTTCACAGACAGCGGGAAGGAGAATGACTGAAGGAGGAACTTGCCAAACACTTATAAAACCATGAGATCTGGCGAGAACTCATTCACTATCATGAGAACAGCATGGGGGAAAATCGCCCACGATCCAATGGCCTCCACCTGGTCTCTCCTTCACACACGAGGATTATGGGGATTAAAATTCAAGATGAGATTTTGGGTGAGGACACAGCCAAACTATATCACTAAGTGAAATAAATGAACATGAAGGTGTTTAAAACTGTTCTTAATGCCAGTTTCATGCTATCTTATCTCTTTATTATTAATATTATACAAAACTATGACCAAGCTAGACTAAAAAAAACCTAATTATGTAAAGGTAATTTTTGTTCCTGCCTTTTCCTGGTAAGTTCTGGAAACTTCTTAGCATAGACTAAGAATATTTTTTACTTAGACAATAAATAAGCCACCACAATTCACAGTGCCAGCTTGAAGATGGGATTTGTTATTCAGTGTAAGTTGAATTAAAATCAAATAAGCCTTCACCTTGCTGATGCCTCTGATGTGACTAATTTAGGAATGCAGATAAGTGCATTCAGTCTCAGACTGTGCTCAGTAAGTTGATGGTTCAGTACAATTCTTTGTAGTTTTGAGTCTGACTGCCAAATTACAAACAAATTCTTTATATTTAAGATTCTTTTTATTCTCACCTATCCAAACTCTCTTGAAAGTTGCTTGACTTCTCTTCAATCCAAACACTTAAACCAACAATTGAAAGATAGACATTGGCATGAGGACACTTTCATCTTTATGTTGGGTACTTAGTGCACCCTTCCAATCTGGCAAATTATGATTCAATTCTAGAAATTGTTCTTAGGGTATCTGGCAGAAGAAATTTTTCTTAAATGATTGATTTCATGATTTTCTCTACCCTCCTATCTTTTAGTTCTTCTGTCCTTTTGGAAGGTCTAGTATTCAGATGTTAAAACACCTCACCCTGGTTCTTGAATATTCCATTGGTTTTATCCTATTTTTCATGTCCCTGACTTTATACATTAATTTCCAAGTGCTCTTCTGTTTTACTGCACATACTCTTTTTCACAGTAACCTGTTCTCAACAAGCCTTTGAATTTTTGCATTTCCCACAGCACACTCTTCTCACACATTCCAGTGTCTCGTCCTGAAGAGCCATGGGTCCTGGGAATTAGGCTACACCATGGAACTAGGTCCGTCTATAGAATTAGGCTCCTCCATGGAATTAGATCCCTGCATGGAATTATGTCCATGTCATTAGGCCCTTCCGTGAAACTGGGTCCTCCGTGGAATTAGACTCCCCATGGAATTAAGTTCCTCTGTGGAATTAGTCCCCTCCACAGAACTAGCTCGTCTGTGGAACTAGGCACCTCTGTGGAATTAGGCCTTGATACGGTTTGGCTGTGTCCCCACCCAAATCTCACCTTGAATTCCCACATGTTGTGGGAGGGCCACAGTGGGAGGTAACTGAATCATGGGGGTGGGTCTTTCCCGTGTTGTTCTCATGGTAGTGAATAAGTCTCGTGAGATCTGATGATTATATAAGGGGGAATTTCCCTGCACAAGCTCTCTTCTCTTGTCTGCTGCCATGTGAGACATACCTTTTACTTTCTGCCATGATTGTGAGCCTCCCCAGTGACGAGGAACTGTAAGTCCATTAAACCTCTTCCTGTTGTCAATTGGCCAGTCTTTGATATGCCTTTATCATCAGTGTGAAAATGGACTAATACAGTAAACTGGTACCAGTAATGTGGGGCATTACTGAAAAGATACCCCAAAAATGTGGAAGCAACTGTGGAACTGGGTAACAGGCAGAGGCTGGAACAGTTTGGAGGGCTCAGAAGAAGACAGAAAAATGTGGGAAAGTTTGGAACTTTCTGGACACTTGCTGAATGACTTTGACCAAAATGCTGATAATGATATAGAGAATGAAATGCAGGCTGAGGTGGTCTCAGATGGAGATGAGGAACTTGTTAGGAGCTGGAACAGAGGTGACTCTTGTTATGTTTTAGCAAAAAGACTGGCAGCATTTTGCCCCTGCTCTCCATGCAACTGGGCCCTTCCATGGAACTAGGACCCTCTAAGAAACTGGGCCCCTCCGGGGAACTAGACTCCTCTACAGAATTAGTTCCCTTCATGCCTTCCTCCACTGCCAGCTCAGGATTCCATCTTCTCAGACCCACTGAGTTGGTTATAATTCACAAATCTGCTTTTCAGATTGCATAAAACATTGTTGCTGTTGTTTCTTCTCCACTCTTGCTGTCCTTGTTGGTTTCTGCCTTTTCACACGCTCTCTGGGGGGATCAGAGAAACACACATCATGTTCAGCATGAAGCCCATAACCAGATGTCTCCTGCCTCCCCTACTTCAGGATGAGACCCTTCTCCCATGCCTCAGCCAGACAGATAGGAGTCATCCTGATTTTCTTCTTTGTTCTCATTCCCACAGCTAATCTCACCCTAGGCCTCACCTTCTTGTTGGGACCCTCATGCCCCTCACCTCCACTCAGCTCTAGGGCCAGGCCCTGCTACTGCTTATTAGATCATTGCTCTGTCTTCTTTTTTTCATTCTGGTCCTGTCAGATCCACCTTCCTAAAATACCAGTGGAATCAAATCACACTCCTGTTTAACCCCCAGTGACTCCATGTGGCCCTCAGGATGGAGAGCACGTGGGTGGTTTAGTCCCAAGGACATAGGAGGCTTAGCAAAGATAAATCCTGCTTCAGTTAATACAAAGCCAAGTGGGAATTCAACCTTGAAACATGCTGTGTTTTGTCAACTGTTTTACAGAGTCAGTGGAGAGCAAATAAATTACAGAAAGAGCAGAGAAAGGGAAGAAAGATGCAGAAGAATCTTCTCGGCCTGCTGACAAACCTAAATCTGACCCTGACCTCTGGCAGATCATCTGGGTGAAGATACAGTGTCTCCGTCTGTTTCCAACCCAAGCAGGACAGTGCAGTGGTCCTGTCATTTACATAATCTTCTCTGTCCCCAAAGCAACCCTTCTGCCTGTGGAATTCATCTACGGGCTGCTCTCTCTGCGATAAGGTTTTGGGAACTCACAGACTTTAATAGCTGTATTTCAATTTAGACAAGTAAGGCATGTGAAGGGAAGAGGAGCTGGAAGGAAGGATGGAAAAGCAAACCTTTGTGAATCAGTTATAATAAGCCCTGAGAGCCCTTGTTTGCTTTCACAGTTAAGTGGTCCTTTCTGGAATACCAAGGACACTGTGATGGAGCATCTCCTTGGTGGAAGGGGAGGTGTCTCCCACATCAGGAAGTGTGCTCCTCCTTCCTCCCTGCCTCACCTGGGTTAGGAATGGGAGAGAAACAAGTCAGCCTCCACGCAGGTTCAAGCACAGCATTCTCCAGAAAATGCACTCAACGATGATCCCGTCACCCATGCCTCAGTGCATGAGTCCTGGTGCAGTCCTAGATGAGCTCCCTGGTCCCTTTGTGAAGCTTTTCAAGACCTCCATAGTCCAGAGTCACCACTTCTTAAAACCACAGCATTACTGCTGCTGTGAGTGGGTAAAAAGTTTAACATTTTCCTGGGAAAGAATGGCACAGAGGTGATGGAGCTTTTACCAATTCCCATGATGGAAAACTCCCAGGCTGACTTTGTGCTGCTGATGGTTTCATAACCATATCAGAAAACTAAGGACAAATTTGTCTATCAGCCTTCTTCCCTGCAGCTCGAGATTGTATATGTATATTTGGATGTATATATAGAGAAAGGTATTTTAAGGAATTTGGCTTGTTGTCAGTGGAAGGTATCCGAGTCACCAGCCGCAAATCCATACAGGTTTGTAGCAACCTCAATTCTTGCCTCCTCAGGAGAAAGATCTCAACTGAGGGGCATAAGGCCGACGAAGAGACCGAGACAAATTTCAGAGCAGGAGTGGAAGTTTGTTTACAACGGCTTTAGAACAGGAAAGAAAGGAATATACAGCTGGAAGAGTCCCAAGTGGGCACTGAGGTCAAGTGCTGTGTTTAACCTTGACCCTGGGACTTTCTAGGCTGGCCCCTTCCCATGATTCTTCCGTTAGGGGGGGCTGCTCCCGTGCACACTGCCCCCCTTACCCTCGGGAGGTGAGCACGTGCAGTGTGTTTAGTAAGTTGTACTCGTGCCCATCTGAGGCTTTCTTCCCTTCTCCAGTGCCCCTGGAAGGTCACACTCCATCATTTTGTCTCCTAGTGTGTCTCCCTGGCATCTGCATTCAGTTATCACATTAGTGCAGCAGGTGTGGACCATCAGGAGATGGCCTCTCCCTGCCAGCCGACTGCAAATTCATCACTTTAGAGAGGCAGTGTGGTAATTGCCGAGCCATCACCTGACATTCCTATTGGGTGGGGGAAGAGCCCTCCCCTGCCCCGCTTATGTCTGTCTCACTGCCTGCAATGGGCTCAGGTGATCGTTGGGTCATGGAAACCTGGCAAGTCTGAAATGCAGAGTTGGCCAAGAAGCTGGACATTCTGGTACAAGTTGACGTTGCAGTCCTGAGTAAATCATCTGCAGGTTGGGCCAGCAGGCAGCCTTTCTCTGCCACAGTCTGGAGGCAGAGTCTCTTCTTCCACAGCCTTTTCTCTCTAGGTCCTTGCCTGATGGGATAAGGTCAGCCGTGCTGTGGAGAGTCATCTGCTTTCCTTAGAGTCAAGTGATTTCAATGTTAATCTCACCTAAAAACATCTTCACAGAATTATCTAGCTAGTGTTTGACCAAAAAGCTGGGCCAGAGGGACACAGAAAAATCACTCAACCATCAAAATCACTAACTGTCAACAAAGGCCTGGAGGCTCATAGCAACAAGAGGAGTAGGCATCTGTGCAAGCCAAAAATAAACTTCTAAGAACCCCTAATCAGTTGAATGGACTTCTTCTCTTGGCCAAGGGCATTCGAAAATAAACTGAAACACTGATTCAGGTCATGACGGCAATGGGTGGACAGACATGCCTCACTATACTCTCCTCCTTCCTTTGGAACTTGGGTACAGCTGACCAGCATTAACATTAATACAGAGATCTTAAGACTGACAAAGCAGATTTTTTGTAGCAATAAGATACCAACATGATAGCAGGACCTGAAATAAGTCAAACTATGTTTCCCAAAAATATATTGCTTTGACATATTTTAAAATAGCCCTGAAAAGCTGTCTAAGTCTAAGAAACATTTACAATCTATTTTCTCTGAAGTCCGCCACCTGGAGGCTTCATCTGCATAAGAACCTTGGTCTCCACAACGCCTTATCTTAACCCAGACACTCCCTTCCATTGGTTCCAGGGCTTTAGATAGACTGTCAGCCAATTACCAATCAGAAAATCTTTGAATCTGCCTATGACCTGGAAGCCCCCAGTTCTAGTAGTCCCCTAAAGTGTATAAAACAAAGCTGTAGCCCAGCCATGTTCTCAGGATCTCCTGAGGGCTGTGTCGTGGGCCGTGGTCACTCATATTTGGCTCAGAATAAATCTCTTCACATATTTTACAGTTTGACTCTTTTCATTGGCAATAATTAGTGCCCAACATGGGGTCTCAGAGAAGACTCAGGAACCCTTGAAGGAGTTGCCTGAAACCAGACCTACAGTGTGTGTTGAAAGCCCCCGCCAACCTTCCAGTGTCAGCTTCTCCTCAGATGGAACTGTTGTTAAGTCCTCCTGAGTCCTAGACCTCCTGTTTTGGTTGATGGTCCTTGGTTTATTCTGAGCCATTGTTTTTTCTACTAAGAAGCTGCTTAGGATCCTAATTTTGGTTTGCAAGTGCATTCCAAAGGGTTTTCTCCATTGCCTTTTCTCCCCAAATTAATCTCTATTGGCTTGTCTGTGCATTTGCATGAGGAAGTGAACTGTCATTTTCATACGTAAACAAGAGGCTGAGCTCCTCAGCTTCAAAGAGAAAGGGCATTTTACTCCTCCCAGCTGAAAGGCACCCCTGGGTGACTGGGGCTGAGTGGAAATGTCTGGGGGAATGATCTCCGCCCACTGACCCGATGACATGCAGCAGCCCTGCAGGAAATCCCCCAACAAAACTAGTTTTAAAAGGCTCATCTAGGAAATGCATATAAGAGCTGATCACTCAGTTTTGAGCCCTCCTGGGGTGACAGCCTTCCAGAAAGAGAAACTGAGACACGTAAGAGGGCAGAAAGGACTCAGTGGTGAAACAGTGTGGCTTCCCGCTGACAAGCAGCACACATCAATCCACCACGCTGAACCCTGCCTCACAGCACAGTTCCTCCTTTTAAGAAAAAAAAAAAAAAAAAGGTGGGAAACAAATCTTCTAAGAATGAGGAAAGACAAGAAAAGCAACCCCTTTTTAGGCACCCCGTTGGTTTTACGGAGCCTCTATTTGCAAGTGTTTGAGCCAATGAAGGAGTTCAAGGGCATGCCAGGTTCTCTAGCACTCCCACTGGTTACACATTAGGTCTGTTCTTGTTCACGTTTAAAACTGATGGGAAATTACATCAAGGAAAACTCAGAGCCCAAAGGCTGACCTTCGACTCTAAAGTTCCTAAGTTCTCTATTTTCTTTTCTGCGTGCTTTAAGTCTACTATTACTTTTCTACTGGTGGTGAGATAAAAAACACTCTTTGGATCCAACTTTTAAAAAATTTTCTTGTGAACCAGTGAGGTTGTATTGATAGCTCCCGGCTGAAGTTTGGAAGCAAAGCTATAGAATCTTTGTATGGGCGTGTGCGTGTGCTTTCTGTGTGGCAGACACAAGGTACCAAGTTGACCTAAGTGAAGGAGCACCCATAAATTAAGTAAACAATCCCAGTTGTTTTTCAAGTTCACATGACTTAAGTAAAACCTTTAATAAATAAGCTGGCTTTGGAATTTTTAGTAGAATAATACTAGAAATTTTTAAAGAATTGTCAGCGTAATTTTTGTGTGGTTCTATTGATCAAGCAGTTTCATATTTATTTCAGCCAGATATTATAAGGTGTCCAAAGTTTGGCAGAAGGGTTACAAAGCTATAAACTTAGCCAAAACCAGAATGATCTCTGCATAAATTTGATAAATAAGACATGCAACATTGTTAGCTTAATGAAAACAGCTAAATCCTGAGTGCTTGGTAAAATATTCTTATATTTAACCTTAAGAATCTTAGGTAAACACCTGAAATTCACAGCCTACAAAGTAGCAGAGAAATTACTTTAAATGGTGACTATCACGGTTTTTATAAATAATCTAGATAAACTATTTAAAAAATGAAAATAAATTAATTAGGTAAATGCTTAGGAATAAACGCTTATAAATAAGTTGGTAATATAATTTAGAATCTAAAGATATTAAATTATAGATATTCATTAAATGTCTGAGTAATTTCCAACTTAAAAATTATAGAAAAAAATTTTCTAAAAAATGTAGTCTTGTCTGATTCAAAGGTTAAAGATTATTTATGAATCAAGGTAAAAGGAATCAGGAAATAAGAGCTGTAAAGAAAGTTATAGAAATAAAGAGGTATTTTTGGCTGGAAACATTAAAATAAAAATAATTTTGTATGAGAAAGAATTTTGTATCATAAATTTTTGCCCTAAAATAAAATGACTTGTTTAAGGAAGAGGGATGGTTAGAACAAACCAGAAAATCCAAGCCTTTCAGGAATGATCTGTGTAAGTCTTACTAAGGTTCATATAGAAAAAATTATAAAAGATATTATGTGATTAAGTTGGCATAATTAAAAGGAAATTACAATACTCTTTCTAGAAATGAACTTTGATATTAAAAATACATAAATACAGGCCAGGAGCAGTGGCTCACACCTGTAATCCCAGCACTTTGGGAGGTCGAGGTGAGCGGATCACCTGAGATCAGGAGTTCAAGATCAGCCTGGCCAACCTTGTGAAACCCCGTCTCTACTAAAAGTACAAAAATTAGTCAGGTGTGGTGGTGCATGTCTGTAAACCCAGCTAGCCGGGCAGCTAAGGCAGGAGAATCCTCCGGGAGGCAGAGGTTGCCGTGTGCCAAGATTGCGCCACTGCACTCCAACCTGGGCAACAGGTTGAGACTGCCTCAAAAACAAACAAACAAATAAATCACATGAACACAAAACTAAATAATTGGTTAGAACAAGAATTTCTTAAAATATTGATGTAATGAAATTGCAAGTTTTTAACTTTTAAATTCTATAATGTTTTTTGAAATTCTTCAAGTTCAACTTCTGCCATACCCTGCTGCTCCAGCTCTTTCTTTTGAGAAGGCCTGGGATGGTAACTCTCTCTTTCAACATTTGTTGGCTCCTGTAACATTGTTTATTAGTAGTCTAAAGAAAGAGAGATAATTTTTGGAAACAGGCAAATGAAAAATCTTACAAGATCTGCCTCTGACTGTTACTCTGTTACTTCTGTATGTTTATATGTGTCCTGTGAAAGTGACATTTCACTGCCAAACTATACGAAAGAGCTCCACTCAAATGGCTTAAACAAAAGGAACTACTTAGATGAATAGCAGCTACTTCAGGTGCATTTTAATTCACAGGACTTTAGTAATCTTTGGTAAGATTAATTTGGTAAATTTAATCTCATAATTCCCTCCAGTAGTTTAAAGTCTTAAAGTCATGTTATGTTACATTAAATAATCCCAGGTTTTTCACTGGGAGTTTGGGTTACTAAGAGTTAGAATAGTAGGACAGTAAGGTGTGTTGCTGATGAGGTTTATAAAAACATGAAGTTGTGGTTTTGCTAAAGAAAATGTAATTTTTCGAGTTTAGAGGCTATTTAAGGGTCAGTTTAAAGGAAAGGAAATGTTATAAAGATAAAACTGTATGGATAAAGAGAAAAGATACAAGGGTGGGGAATGAGAAACCTTTCCCTCTTGGGTGGCCATGTAGTCACCCATCCTATGCAGCTGAGCTGGGCTGCACTCAGTTACGAAAAGCGAAAGTTACCAGGGGAATTTACAGATGGGTCACACTCCCAGGGAGTCGGTTCACTGAATGCATGAAAAATGCAAACTAATTATAAAAAAAAAAAAAAAGCAAAACATTTAATTCCTTGGCCATTGTTATCTCTAACAGCTGAAATGAAAATGAAAGACGGTGCTGGGCTGAGCCTTAAGGCTGGTCCAGCCTCAGATGTGGGTCTGTTTCAGCTCAGGCCACTAAGCTCAAAGCTACCCCCAAAAAGAAAAATTTAACCAGGGCAACACAAAGTACTTCTGAGTCCTATAATTACCAAAAAGATAGTCGATGTGGGGGAAGGGCAAAACCAACTAACTGTTAAGACCGGAAGGTATAATATAAAGAAATTGTACCACCTTGTAGATTGGTGTCATCAGATTCCTGAGAAACCTTTACTAAAATGAATTGTAAAAATAACTACTTGAAGAACAGTATGGTCTGTTTTAAATGCTACAGAATGAAAGAGCATGTTTGTGTTGATGAAGAACTCACACCTGCTATTAAACATTAGCTGATGAATATATGTGATCCAAACTCGGAGGAGGCTATTCCTGAGGGAATGCCCAACCGGGTCTTATTGTTGACAGGTGTGAGATGAACACAGGTGTGAGTGATGGTGACTCTCCACCAGAGCTGTCCTCAGGCGTGCTGCAGTGCGGAGAAGGTACACATGACAGTTGGCCTCAGAGTGGTGGATGGGCTGGCCTTTTGGACCCCAAAGCAACAGCTGGTGCAGCTCAGCTCCTGTGTCCCAGGCTGCCAGCCACCCTTCCTGGGCTATGTTTTTCTTTCCTTTTTTTTTTTCTTTTAACTAGAAACCCCAGCATTCAAGCATGCATAAAAAATTGTTGAATATTGAAATACTGGAAACTAATTCAAAAACATTTAAACTCTGCCTGCACCAATAGTAGACATTCAATTGCTGTGTAAACTTGGGTCAGTTTTCTTTTCTTTCTTTCTTTGTTCTTTGCTTTTTTTTTTTTCTTTTTTTTGAGACAGAGTCTCACTCTGTCGCCCAGGCTCGTGTGGAGTGGCACAATCTTGGCTCACTGCAACCTCCACCTCCTGGGTGATTCTCCTGCCTCAGCCTCCTGAGTAGCTGGGACTACAGGTGTGTGCCACCACGCCCAGCTAATTTTTTGTATTTTTAGTAGAGATGGGGTTTCACCATGTTAGCCAGGATGGTCTCGATCTCCTGACTGTGATCCACCTGCCTCGGCCTCCCGAAGTGCTGGGATTACAGGTATGAGGCACTGCACCTGGACAATTTGAGTCAGTTTTCTAATCTCTACTAGTCTTAGATTCCTCATTTATAAAATTAAAATAATAATGTAAACTATTGTGTGCATGCATAGTATTACACCCAATAACTAGAAAAATACTGATAGGCACAGGATGCAGAGAATTTCCAGGCAGAAAAGGACAGGGTCCTTGGCAATGGTCCCACTTTCCAGCCTGGAACTGCTGCCCAAAGTGAGAACTTTACATCTCTGTTTTTCCCATTCAAATGGTGCCTTTTTTAAAAACCATCCATGGCCTGCCTCTACCCCATATCCTGTACCCACAAAAACCCCTGACCTGACTGGCAGAGGGCAGAGAGAAGGAGAGAAGAGAAAAAGCAGCCAGATGTCTAAGAGCAGCAGCTTGACTTTTGAGGGACGGTTTGACAGCAGGACTTCAGAGAAGAGTCCAGCTGGAGATGGCCAGACTCCAGGGGAAGATCACCTTCCTGCCGCATCCCCCTTCCAGCACCCCTTCCCACTGAAAGCCACTTACATCAGAATTAAAATCCTCTGCATTCACCACCATTCAATTTGTTCGCGCAACCTCATTCCTCCTGGACATTAGACAAGGACTTGGGTATGGGTACAAAAGGCTGTCACACTGACCTTCTACTGAGCTGTTAACGCTTAAGCCATCTGCAGACAGCAAAGCTAAAACAGTATACTGTAACGTTTACACTTTTGGTCTTCAAGGTTCGTTAGTACATACCCCCTACATGTTACCACCAGGGTGCATGGAGTTTTGGTCCTGTCAGTACCCAAAAGTGCTTGCTCCAGTTCCTGCACCTGCTCACCTGCACAGTCCCTCTCCTACAAGGGGTTGAGAGCTGTGGGCCAAGTAAATGAGGCACCCCTGTCTCGGGGTCCATGAAAGGGTCAAGGAAAATTTTGCATTTCATCTGGGGGCTTTCCCAGGGTACTTCACAAGGGTGAGTAAATGCAGATTTGCTCTATGTATCTTTTTCTGTCCTCAGACTTTCCTCTGAACTAAGCCACTTGCAGGGGACAGGAAGCAACTGTACCATCTCTCTGCTTCTCTCAGGTGAAAGGAATGTTGGCTCTGTTTCCCCTCATGAAAGCCTAGCCATTGCATGGGACTGGAATAAAGTTCTGGGGAAACTGAAGGCATCTGGCCAAGGCCACTCCTTGGTGTTGCCAGAAGGCCACATGACTGAACCTGGTCCCCAGCCACCTGTTAAGGTTCAGCCAAGACCCCCAGACTTTTCTATGGTATCTTTCCTTCCTTCTTTCATGGTTTGAAACAGCTCCTATTTCTTCTTTTATAGTGTTAAGGGTTTTGCTGCAAACTGCTGACATGTTACTAAGTATAATGAGCGATAGGCCCAGCCATCAGGTAGCAATTCAGATCAATATGATTTACATCTGTTTTAAGAGGCTCCATCCCCCCTCCACCCCAACAGTTGCAGGTACATGCTGTGTACAGTGGCTCCCGCCCCGGCTGGAGGGCCTGGGCATGTCTGCTGCATGCATGTGTTGTGCCCAGTGGCCAAGCGGGGTGAGAGTGGGAGTGATGTGTGCATGACACCCGGGCCCCAGGACAGCCCGAGGGGCCAGGGACCCTGCACAGCCAGCTAGCCAGTGTTTCCTGCTCACCATCCCCTCCCGCCACGCACCCATAGAGCCTTTCCTCCGCTGGCCAAGGAGTTCAGCTTGGTCCAAACCAGGGGAGAGACACAGTGATTA
This sequence comes from Theropithecus gelada, assembly GCF_003255815.1. Taxonomy (NCBI): domain Eukaryota; kingdom Metazoa; phylum Chordata; class Mammalia; order Primates; family Cercopithecidae; genus Theropithecus; species Theropithecus gelada. The sequence goes on along the minus strand of NC_037671.1, from coordinate 122,634,336 downwards.
AAGGAACCCTCTTGCAGAGAGCAAGAGGTCCCCCTTCTTAAGCCTCCTTTTTCTTTCCTTTTCCATGTGAGAGGGTTCTTTTCCTACCTCAACACTCTGCTTATAACAGGGAGGCAACAAAGGAGTGACCCCACTGACTATTAACTGCTAGTTTGGCAAAATCCATGTGGGATTAATCTAAATGGACCCGTGCATCCTCTGAGACACGGTTTTGGCCCAAATTTGATTCCAAGCTTCGAGTCGAAGCCCTAGAAGGAAAACCACATCTGAGCAATCCAAGGCAAGGCAACAGGTACAGTATAAATGAGCAGGACTCTTTCCTGATGATTAAGCCTCTGCTTCACGGGAGGAGGCCATGCTCCGTGGCATAGATGGGCCCAGGTAACCCAAAGGTTGCTGACAGTAGTGGGGATGAAGACATAGGTGAGTGGACAACCCCTACTCTCTAGGCCCTCCCTGCCTAATGGGTGCAAGCCACAGTGGCACCCATGGATGATGTCCATCTAAGGTCACCAAGTCTTGGGGATTAAAAAAAAAAAGAAGAAGAGAAAAGAGGGATGTCCACATTCTCTTTCCCTCACACCCCAAGTTTTTGCTGAAAGAAGCAAAGGAAATGAGGGACACCTATCTCCCTATCTGTCAGAATGGGTAACCAGCTACCTTCATCACCCCCAGTCTATACTCCCTGGAGTGGATCCTCAATCGCTGAGACTGCTTTGACCCTCAGACTCTGAAGGAAAAATTCCTTGTAGCCTTGTGCACATAGATTTGGCCGAATTATGATCTGTGGGAAGGGTAGCTTGGCTTCAGGAACGAATCATTCATTTCAATACCATCCTGCAGTTAGACCTTTTCTGTAAACCTGAGGATGACAAGTGGTCTGAGGCCCCATATGTGCAGCATTTCTATACCTTGCAGGGTAATCCAGACCTTTGCTGACAGTGTAGGATTGACCCAGCCCTCCTGTTGCCATCTCAGGAGAGGCTGCAAGGGGCAATCCCAGGGAACTAAAGAAATTAACCCAAGAGGCGCCCCCAGAGGGGAGCCAGCTCCCTCTGGCCCATTCTTCTAGGTCCACCCCATCCTCCCTCTCCAGCTTCTCTCTCTCACTTGCCCCCGCCTAGAAATCCTCACCCTAGACAAGCCCCAGTCTCACTCTTGCCCTTCCAACAGATGCCTGGTGAGTAAGGTCCAGGTCCCCTCTCTCTACAGGACTGAATACAAATGAAGGGGGATCTGGCAAGTTTTAAGATGACTCTGACAGATACATAGAGGCTTTGCAGAATTTAACCTCAGTATTTGAACTCTCCTGGAAAGACATTATGTTACTTTTGAATCAAACCCTGACTAACAACTGAGAAGCAGGCTGCTCTGCAAGTGGCAAAGGAATTTGAGGAAGAGATTTGTATCCCATGCAGCGCCAGGGAAGGAGTCAAACTTCATCCAACTGGAAGAGAAGCAGTACCAGTGGACGACCCTATATGGGATCCCAATGGCCTGATGGGAGAGTGGAAGAAGAGACACCTTCAAGTGTGCATAATGGAGGGCCTATATAGTACTAGGACCAAGCCTCTCAATTATAGCAACCTATCTATGATAGATCAGATATTTGATGAGAATCCCACTACCTTCCTGGAAGGCTAAGAGAAGCCTTGGTAAAGTACCTCTCTATCTCCTGATTTGGTTGAGGGGCAACTAATCCTAAAAGACAAATTTGTTTTTTAGGCAGCCCCTGATATTAAGAGAAAGCTGTGAAACAGGCCCGTGGACCAGATAGTACTTTAGAACATCTCCTGAAAGTGGCCACCTCAGTCTTCTATAATAGAGATAGGGAAGCCCAGGAGAGAGAGAGGAACACAGGAAAGAGGCCGAGGATTGCATGGCCACCATGCAAGCCCACAAACCCCAGAACTCCCAAGGTGCACCTGTTAACTGCTACAGATGTCATAAGTTGGGGCAATTTTTTTTTTTTTTTGAGACGGAGTCTCACTCTGTCGCCCAGGCTGGAGTGCAGTGGCGCAATCTTGGCTCACTGCAAGCTCAGCCTCCCGGGTTCACGCCATTCTCCCGAGTACCTGGGACTACAGGCACATGCCACCATGCCCGGCTAATTTTTTGTATTTTCAATAGAGACGGGGTTTCACCGTGTTAGCCAGGATGGTCTCGATCTCCTGACCTCACGATCTGCCCACCTGGGCCTCCCAAAGTGTTGGGATTACAGGCGTGAGCCACTGGGCCCAGCCAAGCTGGGGTATCTTAAAGATTGCCTAGGCAGCATGAGGGAGTCACTCCAACCCTGTCCAATCTGCAATGGGGACCACTGGAAGGTTGACTCTCCCCAGGGACACTGGTCACTGGGTCTAGAACCAATCTCCCAAATGGTCCAACAGCCGAACTGATGGGTCCTGGGGCTCCTCTACCCAGCTCCAGTGGTTCAGACCACCATCACCATCCAGGAGCCCTGGGTAATTCTGGAAATCGAAGAGAGGAAAGTGGACTTCCTTTTGGACACTGGGGCTGGTCTCTTGGTTCTCCTCTCCAATCCAGACCCCTGCTCCAACCTTAGCACAACCATGAGGGGTATCTCAGGAAGTCCTTTAACCTGATTTTTTTACAAGCTCTTAGTTGTAGTTGGGGAGATCTCTTGTTCACCCATGCCTTTCTAATTATGCCTGAAAGCCCAACTCCTCTGTCGAGCAGGGATATTCTGGCCCATATTGGGACCACCATCCTGATGGCCCATGACAAACTCTTTGTCTCCCTCTAGAGGAAATCAATACTAACCCAGAAGTTTGGGCAATTCAAGGGAAGATTGGCCAAGCCACAACCATCATACCTGTGTGGGTCCATCTTAAAGATCTCACCTCCTTTCATAACCAGAAACAATATTCCCTGAAATCAGAAGTTAGGAAAGGACTAGAAGCCATCGTTGATAACTTAAGGTTGCAGGGCCTCCTCAAACCCTGCAACGTCCCTTGTAATATCCTGATACTGGGGGTACAAAAACCCAGCAGGGAATGGAGGCTACTTTGGGACCTCTGCCTCGTTTCACCTGGCGGTTCCCAATCCATATACTCTGCTAGCTCAAATACCCGAGGGAACTAAATGGTTCAGAGTCATGAATCTAAAGGATGCCTTCTTCTGCATACCATTACACCTCAACTCTCAGTATTTATTTGCATTTGAGGATCCCTCTAACCAAACCATCCAGTTAACCTGGACAGTGTTACCTCAGGGATTCTTACATAGCCCCCAATTGTTTGGGCAGACATTGTCAAGAGACCTCTCCAAGTTCCTTTATCCTCAGGTTAAAGTTTTATAATATGTAGATGACATTCTCCTCTGTGCTCTGAGGAAATCTCTCAGGAGGGCAGTAAGGCTCTTCTTAATTTTTGGCTAATGGAGGATATAAGGTTTAAGAAAATCTAAAGCTCAGCTCTACCAGCTTCAGTGAAGTACCTAGGCCTGGTCTTGTCAGAGGAGACCACAGCATTCGGTGAAAAAAGGATTAAGGCCATCTCGTCCTTTCCCTTGCCCCAAACCCTCAAGCAACTAAGTGGATTCTTAGGCATTACAGGATTCTGCAGACTATGGATACCCGGGTATGGTGAAATGGTTCAGCCCTTATACCACCTGATAAAGGAGACTCAGGCAGCTAAAATTCACTGTCTAGTTTGGGGACCAGAGGCTAGAAAGGCCTTTGACCAACTAAAACAAGCCTTGCTTAAGGCACCAGCCCTTAGTCTCCCCACAGGGAAGATGTTTAATCTTTATGTGTTAGAAAGAAAAAGAATAGCACTGGGAGTTCTAACGCAGGCCCAAAGTCCAGCCCAGCAGCCTGTAGGCTACCTAAGTAAGGAGCTTGATTTGGTAGCTAAAAGATGGCCAACTTGCCTCTGGGCAGTTTCAGCAGTAGGCTTGCTGGTACCAGAGGCTACTAAGTTAACCATGGGATATAACTTCACTGCTTACATTCCACATAATGTGGCAGGACTGCTGTCTTCTAAGGAGAGTCTCTGGCTAATGGACAACCATCCCCTCAGATATCAAGCTCTGCTATTAGAGGAATCTGCAGTCCAGTTAAGAACCTGTCCCTCCCTAAATCCAGCCACCTTCCTCCCTCCCTTGAGGGAGAATCTCAAGGGAACTCCCAGACTGGATTCTCTTTATGGACAGAAGTTGTTTTGTAGAACAAGGGACCTATAAAGTAGGGTATGCAATAGTGACCCTGAATGATACTGCTGAGAGCACACCTCTCTCCTCAGGCACGAGTGCTCAATTAGCCGAACTAATCGCCCTCATCGGGGTGCTTGCATTAAGCAAAGGGAAAGCAGTTAACATTTATACTGATTCTAAGTACAATTTCCTAATCTGCATGCCCTGCCACTAACTGGAAAGAGGAACTTCCTTACAGCCAATGGGTCTCCCATTAAATGCCATCAGAAAACTAATGGACTAGTATCCTTGGTTTTCCTCCCACGGGAAGTGACAATTATACACTGAAAAGGCCACTGAAAAAGGATGGCTGAGGGAAATAGGTTGGCAGACCAACCAGCTAAATCAGCAGCAAGGGGGCCCCAGGTCTGTGACCCACTTGAAAGTCCACTCATCTGAGAGAGTCCAAACAGGGAAATAAAAACTCAATAGTCTCCTGCGGAAATAGAAGGAGCCACGTCTCTGGGATACACCGTTCAGTCCTCCGGGCGGCTACAATGGAAGGACAGCAAGTTTTATCTACCAGTTGCCAACCAATGGAAAGTCCTTCAAAGCCTTCATCGTCCCTGGCGATGGCCCCACCCTCAATCTTGTAACTGTGGCCCAGTGAGAACATTACATCCCTGTTTTCCTGCTCAAATTGTGCCTTTTCCAAAATCATGCACGGCCCACCCTGCTCCCCATTCTGTGCCCATTAAAACCCCTGGCCTGAGTGGCGGAGGGCAGAGAGAAGGAGAGAAATAAAGAAGCCAGACATCAGAGAGAAGCAGCTTGACTTCAGAGGGATGGCTCGATGGTAGGAACAAAATCTATCAATTGGCCCAGAGATTGTTCTCAGGTAAAAATCTGATACAAATGGTTAAACAAGTTGTTAATGCTTGTGAGGCTTGCCTTAAAAATAATCCTCTCAACTGATGGCTTCTTCCTCCAGGAACCCAAAAGACAGGAGGCTACCCAGTGGAAGATGGGCAGATGGATTTCACCCACATGTCAAAGGCAAGGGGCATCCAGTATGTTAGTGTGGATAGATCCCTTCACTAACTGGGTAGAAGCATTTCCATGTTGAACAGAGAAAGCCTCTCAGGTGATAAAAGTACTAATTAATAACGTAATTCCTCATGTTAGACTTTCTAAGTGCCTCCAGAGTAATAATGACCCCTCGTTCAAGGCGGCTGTCACCCAGGGCGTCTCAAAGGCGCTAGGCATACAGTACCATTGCATACAGTACTTCTGTGTTTGGAGACCACAATCCTCAGGAAAGGTGGAAAAGATACATTGTATTATCCAAAGGCACCCCAGGAAAGTGTCTCAGGAGACTTACGTCCACTGAACTACCCTTCTCTGCACAGCCCTACTGCGTATTAGAAACACGCCTTCAAAGCTGGGTGTAAGTGTCTTTGAAATGATGTATGGACAGCCTTTTCTCACCAATGATTTCTTGCTAGACCAAGAAACTTCTGATTCTATTAAACACATAACGTTTTTTAGCTCATTTCCAACAGGAACCACAATATCTGTTAGAAGCCCAATCCCCTGAACCAGAGCCACTTCTATTCACCCAGGAGATCTGGTGCTGCTAAAGGTACTACCTTCCCTTTCTCCTTCTCTAAGCTCAGGTTGGAAGGAACCTTACACTGTACTTCTTTCTACTCCTACTGCAGTGAAGGTCACTGGAATAGACTCTTGGATTCCTTATGCCCGAGTGAAGGCCTGGGAGGCCAATGCAGTCACCTCCGTCAACCCAGAAGGGCACCCAAAGTACCAAAGTGAAGAGACTGGTGATCTCAAGCTGAAAATCACAAAAGATAAGTGTTAACAATTAATCTTCCATGGGTATCCTCTATAGTCTTGCCAACGATTGCTGTTTTTACCTTTGTTCTGTTCTGAATCATGGGGTACAGTGCTGTTTTCAGATTGATTACCATGTTTCACTTGTTATTTCTGTAATCTTTGACACTCAGTTCTTTCCTTTTAACCCCTTTTTGTATAATACATATACTTGATCCTACATACTTAACCTTGTAAAACTTGTTTCTTCTTGTCTAGAGGCCATGAAACTCCAAACAGTCAGGCAACCAAAGCTCCAGATAATTTTTGCCAGGGACCCTTAGGTAGACCTCTGGGAGGAATCTGACTGCCATTCTCCCCGAAACAATGCCCACTGTCCTCAGAAAGTAGCTAAGACTGGTCATCATCTATATTCTAATGGCAGTTAGACGTGACTGTTCGGGTTGCGGGTGGGGGAATGACAGGGACAGAAGGCAGAGAAATTCTAGGCAGAAAAGGGTGGGGTCCCTGGCAATGGCTTCACCCTCAACCTTGTAACTGTGGCCCAGTGAGAACGTTACATCCCTGTTTTCCTGCTCAAATTGTGCCTTTTCCAAAATCATGCATGGTCCACCCTGCTCCCCATTCTGTGCCCATTAAAACCCCTGGCCTGAGTGGCAGAGGGCAGAGAGAGGGAGAGAAATAAAGAAGCCAGACATCAGAGAGAAGCAGCTTGACTTCAGAAGGATGGCTCGATGGTAGGACTTTAGAGAAGAGTCCCGCTAGAGATGGCCAAACTCCAGAGGAGCATCACCTTCCCACCCCATCCCCCTTCCAGCTTTCTTTTCCACTGAGACCCACTTTCATCTGCAATAAAATCCTCTGCATTCACCACCATTCAATTTGTTTGTGCGACCTCATTCCTCCTGGACGCTGAAAAGGACTCAGGTATGGATTCAAAAGCCTGTCACACTGACCCTACGCTGAGCTGTTAACACTAAAGCCATCCGTGGATGGCAAAGCTAAAAGAGTACGTTGTAACACACACCCTCTAGGGCTTCAGGGATTGTGGGTACCCCCCTAGACACTGGTTCAGTTCAGGGCCACATGAAGTTTTTCTCCCACTGGCACCCAAAAGTGCTGGCTCTGGCTCCTGCACTCATTCACCTGTGTGCACACCCGCCGATATAATTTGACTCTGTGTCCTTACCCAAATTCATCTTGTAACTCCCATAATTGCCTCGTGTTGTGGGAGGGACCTGGTGAGAGACGACTGAATCATAGGGGCAGGTCTTTCCCATGCTGTTCTTGTGATACTGAATGGGTCTCATCAGATCTGAGAGCATTAAAAACAAGAGTTGGGCCAGGTGCAGTGGCTCATCCCTGTAATCCCAGCACTTTGGGAGGCCCAGACAGGTGGATCATGAGGTCAGGAGATCGAGACCATCCTGGCTAACATGGTGAAACCCTGTCTCTACTAAAAATACAAAAATTAGCCAGGCACGGTGGTGGGTGCCTGTAGTCCCAGCTACCGGGGAGGCTGAGGCAGGAGAATGGCGTGAACCTGGGAGACGGAGCTTGCAGTGAGTGGAGATCGCGCCACTGCACTCCAGCCTGGGTGACAGAGCCAGACTCCGTCTCAAAAAAAAAAAAAAAAAAAAAAAGAGTTTCTCTGCACAAGTTCTCTATTTTGCCTGCCACCATCCACGTAAGATGTGATTTGCTTCTCCTTGCCTTCTGCCAGGATGTGAGGCCTCCCCAGCCACGTGGAACTGTGAGTCCAATTAAACCTCTTTCTTTTGCAAATTGCCCGGTCTTGGGTATGTCTTTATCAGCAGTGTGAAAATGGACCAAGACACCCTCCCTTGAGCAGTTGAGAGCTGCGGGCTAAGTGAGGCACCTCAATCTCAAGGCCCATGAAGGGGTCAAGGAAAATTTCCCATTTCAATATGACATAATATTATATTGTGATTTCATTTGCATATAGCTTTATTTCCACAATTAAATTATAAGCAATTTGAATATGAGTGCATAGTTGATGCCCAGTAAATATTTGCCATTTAATTTAAAATCTATTTGTTAAATATATAGGTTAAGTGCAATTATATGCTCGTATAGAGAGGGAGAACACTTGGTTTCTTTCGTTTTTCTTTTCCGTTAACTTCAATCTAAGGAGAAAACTAACGCGTATTTATCTATTTTCTTAATACATATGCAACAAAAAGACAAACAAGTCTTTCTCAGCACAGTTACTTTTTTCTAACTCTCAGAGTATGTCAACAGCTTCTATTGCTCAGAGAAAATACGAACCTTTAAAAAGAAGTTGGTTCCCGGAGTGGCAATTTCTTCTGAAATTATTAGCTAGCTCTAACAGCACATTTTCTGACTTACCTTTAGAGAGTGGATCAGCCAGGGTTCTCTTGAGAAACAGACCATAGGACATGCACATGCACACACGGACAAAGAGATTGATCATGGGACAATGGCTAACGTGATTACTGAAGCCGAGAATTCCCACAATCTTCTGTCTGCAAGTTGGAGACTCGCAGTCAGTGGTCGGGTTCAAAGGCCTAGAGTCAGAGAGCCAAGAGTGTAGATTCCAGTCCGAGTCTGAAGGCCTGAGAGCCAGGAACACCCAGAGAAGATGGATGTTCCAGCTCAGACAGCCAGGCAGAGAACACAGTCCTCTTCCAGCTTCACTTCTATTCAGGCTGTCAGGGAATCAAAGATGCCCACCCAACTCAGGGAGGGCCATCTCCCTCACCCAGTCCTCAACTCAAGTGCCAGTATCTTCCTGAAACAGCCTCGTGGGAACACCCAGTATCATGTTTAACCAAATACCTGGGCATCCCATGGTTCACTCGAGTTGACACATAAAATTAACCATCACAGAGTTATTTTTAGTGCCATATCTTAATAGTAAGGAGAATATATTCAATACAAAGAATCCAAGATAAACGGCAGAAAATGTAATCCATATTCCCAAAATAGACCAAACATGACAAAACACTAGAAGTTCTTCTTAGTGAGAAAGCAATTTCTATGCTTTTATATACATATATTTAAAAATTCTGGCAGAACAAGATGATGGAATAGAAACCTGCACCATTCATCCGCCTGTGGGAACATCACAGAACACCATGTTTTTGCTGTTTGTTTTTTGTTTGTTTGTTTGTTTGTTTGACAGAGTCTTCTTCTGTTGCCCAGGCTGGAGTGCAGTGGTGTGATTTCGGATCACTTCAGCCTCTGCCTCCTGGGTCCAAGTGATTCGTGTGCCTCAGCCACCCAAGTAGCTGAGATTGCAGGCGTGAGGCACCACATTGAGTTAATTTTTGTATTTTTAGTAGAGATGGGTTTTTGCCACATTGGCCAGGCTGGTCTCGAACTCCTGGCCTGAAGTGATCTGCTAACCTCAGCCTCCCAAAGTGCTGGGATTACAGGCATGAACCACCACACCCAGCCTTGGAACACCATATTTTAACAATTATCTGCACACAGAAAAGCTCCATCACGAGAACCAAAAATCAGGTGAGGAATCACAGTGTCTGGTTTTAACTTCCTATCACTGAAAAAGGCATGAAGGAGGGCAGCAGAGACAGTCTTGAGGACTGCTGTCACCGTCCTCCAGCCCCTGGCTGCAGCCATGTGGCACAAAGAGTTTAGGCACTCTGTGGAGGGAAAGCACAGCGACTGGGGAACTTTACACTGAGCTCAGTGCTGCCCAGTCACAGCAGAGAATGGTGGGCTCAGCAGCACCGATGCATGGAGGAAGCATTTGGAACAGCCCTACCCAAAGGAAAACTGCTCATCCCAGCAGTGAGAATTTGAATTTCTTGGCAAGCTTTTCCACTGTGGGCTGAAGTGCTCTGGGGTTCTAAATAAACTTGAAAGGTAGTCTAGGATACAAGGACTATAATTCCTAGGGCTGCAATTCTGAGGCTGGGCTTAGAGCCAGTGGACTAGGGTGACACATGACCTAGGGTGGCTACAGGAGTGCTAAGGTGTGCGTGCACCACCCCTCCCCCAACCCCAGGCAGCACAGCTCATAGCAATGACAATGACTCCTTCCTTCTGCTTAAGGAGGGCAGAGTGAAGACTAAAAAAGGACTTCGTCTTGCACTTCGGATACCAGTTCAGCCACAGTAAGATAGGGCACTGGGCAAAGTCATGAGACCTCCCTTCCAGGCCTTATCTCCTGGATATTTCTAGATGCACTTTGGGCCAAAAAAGAACCCACTGCCTTGAGGTGAAGGACCCAGTCCTGGCAGGATTTATTATCTGCTGACTAAAGAGCCTTGGTGCCTGAATAACCAGCAGCAATACCCAGGGACTACACTGTGAGCCTTAGGCTCTGAGACATGCTGGCTTAACGAGTGACCCAGCGCACTCCCAGGTGGGGAGGCTATGGTGACAGATTCCTTCTGTTTGAGAAAAGCAGAGTGAAAATCGAAGGAGACTTCGTTTTGCACCTTAGGTATCAGCTTGAACACAGTAGGTTAGAGAGACCAACAGGCTCTGAGGTCCCTGAATCCAGGCCTAGGCTTTAAGGCAGGATTTCTGGACCTACCATGAGTGAGAGGGAAGCCCACTGCCCTGAAGGGTGAATCCCAGGCCTGGAAGCATTCACCGCAGTCTGATGGAAGAGCCTTTGGGCTTTAAGTGAACATCACTGGTGGCCTTGCAGAACCCCTGTGGACCAGTGGTCGTGGTGGCCACAGGGAAAGGTTCCTCTGCCTGTGGAATGGGGAGGAAAAGCAGGAAAGACTCTGTATTGTAGTGTGAGAGCCAGCTTGGCCACAGTAGAATAGAATATATGGTAAATTGCTAAGGTGTTTTACTCTAATCCTTGGCTCCCAGGCAGCATCTCTGGACATGCCCAGGGCCTGGGAGAACTCATTACCCTGAAGGGAATGGCCTTGGGCAACAGCCAGTGATATGCAAGCTTCAGGTTTCAGCCAGCACAGTACCAGTGGTGGTGGTCACAGGGGTGCTTATATCACTCCACCCCCAGTTCCAGGTGGCTCAACAGAGAGAGGGAGAGAAACTTCATTTGTTTGGGGAAAAGAATAAGAATCTCTGCCAGGTAATCCAGAGAATTCCTCTGGATCTTATCTAAGACCACCGAGGAAGTACCTCTATGAGTCTACAAAAACCACAGCATTATTGGGTTTGGGGCCCAAGTCCCTTCAAACCCCTGGAAATCCTTCCCAAGAATGGAAGACACAAATAAGCCCCAACTGTGAAGACTGCAGTAAATACCTAATTCTTCAATGCCCAGACACTGATGAACATCTACAAGCATCAACACCATCCAGGAAAACATGACCTCATCAAATGAACTAAATAAGGCACCAGGGACCAATCCTAGAGAAACAGATATATATGATCTTTCAGACAGAGAATTCAAAATGGCTCTTTTGAGGAAACTCAAAGAAATTCAAGATAACACAGAAAATAAATTCATAATTTTATCAGTTAAATTTAACAAGGAGATTGAAATAATTCAAAAGAATCAAGCAGAAATTCTAGAGTTGAAAAGTGCAACTGAAAAGTGCTGAAGAAAGGATCAGATTCTCTTAACAGCAGAATCAATCAATTAGTGAGCTTGAAGACACATTATTTGAAAAGACATACAGATAGAGGAGAAAAAATAAAAAACAATAAAGTATGCCTACAAGATCTAGAAAAAAAGCCTCCAAAGGGCAAACTAAGAGTTATCAGGCTTAAAGAGGAGGCAGAGAAAGACATAGGGGTAGAAAGTTTATTCAAAGGGAAAATATCAGAGAACTTCCCAAACCTAGGGCTAGATTAACATTCAAGTACAAGAAGTTATAGAACACCAAGCAGATTTAACTCAAAGAAGACTGTCTGAGGGCATTTAATAATCAGATTCCCAAAGGTCAAGGATAAATAAAGGATTTTAAAAGCAGCGAGAGAAAAAGAAACAAATAACATATAATGGAGCTCTAATACATCTGGCAGAAGACTTTTCAGTGGAATCTTTACAGGCCAGGAGAGAGTAGCATGACATATTTAAAGTGCTGAAGGAAAAAAAACTTTTAGCCTAGAATAGTATACCTGGCAAAAATATCCTTCAAGCATGAGGGAGAAATAAAGACCTTTCCAAGCAAAAGCTGAGGGATTTCATCAACACCAAACTAGTCCTACAAGAAATGCTAAAGGCAGTTCTTTAATCTGAAAAAAGGATGTTAATGAGCAAGAAGAAATTATCTGAAAGTATAAAACTCACTGCCAATAACAAGCACACAAAAAACACAAAATAATATAACACTGTAATGGTGTGTAAACTCCTCTTGTCTTAAATAGGAAGACTAAATGATGAATCAATCAAAAATGAAAATTATGGCAACTTTTCAAGACACGGATAATACAATAAGACATAAAGAGAAACAACAAAAAGTTAAAAAGGAGGGGGTCAAAGTTGAAGTGTAGAGTTATTAGTTTTCTTTTTGTATGTTTGTATATGCAATCAGTGGTGCGTTTTCATCGGTTTAAAAGAATTGGTTATAAGATAGTATTTGCAAGTCTTGTGGTAATCTCAAATCAAAAAACATACAATGGATACACAAATAAAACTTTTTTAAAAAACAAGAAATTAAAGCACGCCACCAGGGAAAATCACCTACACTAAAAGGAAGACAGACAGGAAAGAAGAAAGAGAAGATTGCAAAGCAACCAGAAAACAAATAACAAAATGGCAAGAGTAAGTCCCTAATTATCAATAATAACCTTAAATGTAAATGGACTAAACTCTCTAATCAAAAGACACAGAGTGGCTGAATGGATGAAAAAACAAAACCCAATGACCTGTTGCCTATAAGAAACACACTTCACCTGAAAAGATACACCTAGACTGAAAATAACGCATAGGAAAATGTTATTCCATGCAAACAGAAACCAGAAAAGAATATGAATAGCTATACTTAAATCAGAAAAACATAGATTTCAAGACAAAAATCGTAAGAGGAGACAAAATATGTTACTATATAATGATAAAGAGGTCAATTCAGCATGAAGATATAATGATTATGAATCTATATGCACCCAACACTGGAGCACCCAGATATATAAAGCAAATATTATTGGAACTAAAGAGAGAGATAGACCCCAAAAATAGTTGGAGACTTCAACACCCCACTTTTAGCATTGGACACATCTCCCAGATAGAAAATCAACAAAGAAACATCAGACTTAATCTGCACTATAGGAAAAATTGACTTATATACTTACAGAGCTTTTCCTACATTGGCTTCAGAATACACATTCTTCTCCTTAGCACATGGATCATTCTCAAGGGTAGATCATATATTAGGTGACAAAACAAGTCTTAAAACATTTTTAACAGTTGAAATAATATCAAACTTCTTTTCTGACCACAATGGAATAAAACTAGAAAATAATAAGAAGAGGAATTTTGGAAACTGCACAAATGCAAGGAAATTCAGTAATATGCTCCTGAATGACCAGTGGGTCAATGAAGAAATTTAGAAGGAAATTGAAAATTTTCTTGAGACAAATAATAATGAAAACACAACATACCAAAACCTATGGGATACAGTGAAAACAGCACTAGAAGGGAAATGTATAGCTGTAAGTGCCTACATCATTAAAGAAGAAAAGCTTCAAATAAATAACCTAATGATGCATCTTAAAGAACTACAAAAGCAGCTGGGCACAGCAGCTCATGCCTGTAATCCCAGCACTTTGGGAGGTGAAGGCAGGTGGATCACGAGGTCAGGAGATCGAGACCATCCTGGCTAACATGGTGAAACCCCCATCTCTACTAAAAATACAAAAAATTAGCCAGGCGTGGTGGTGGGCACCTGTAGTCCCAGCTCCTCAGGAGACTTAGGCAGCAGAATGGCATGAACCTGGGAGGCAGAGCTTACAGTGAGCCGAGATTGCACCACTGCACTCCAGCCTGGGTGATGGAGCAAGACTCCATTTCAAAAACAAAAACAAAACAAAACAAAAAACTGTGTGGGGTGAGGAGGTAGGAGGGGATGGTTAATGGGCACAAAAAACATAGAAAGAATGAATAAGATCTAGTACTTGTAGGCATAACAGGAGGACTATAGTCAATAATAATTTAGTTTAATTGCAAATTTTAAAGTAACTAAGAGAGTATAATTGAATTGTTTGCAACAATGCTTGAAGGGAGGGATACCTAATTCTCTATGATATGATTATTAAGCATTGCATGCCTGTACCAAAATATTTAATGCACTCTCTCTCTCTCTCTCTATATATATATATATATAGCCATGTAGCAGCCAAAAAAAAAAAAAAAATCCATTTTTGGAAGAAAATTTTTGCTGTTTCTAGAAAATCTTTTTGAAAAATGGAAAACAAAATACAACAATGCAGAGAACATACTATTTGTTGTTATGAAAAAAATTCTTGTTGGGAGATTTCGCTTATACCTTCTCAGTTCATCCTAGTGGCTCAGAGGCAGGGACGCTCAGCCTGATGTCAGGGAGGGGTGCAGGGCAAAGGTTAAATCACACATTGGATACCAGGCTGAGTCTGGAAATAACACGCCTGAAGGAGGAAGGGTTCGCTGGGGAGGAGGACAGAGGCGAGGCTGACGCGTGGAGACAAGGCCAGGTTTTTCATAAGCATTTTCTTGGAAGCTGCCAGCGGGCCTCTTTGGGGTTCGCTGTGGTGAGTCCAGCACCCCTCGCTGGGTCAGCCTCTCTCCATGCCCCGGCCCTCCAGATGCCAGTGCTCCGCGTTCCCCGCACGTAAGGCCGAGGAGGTCGGGGCCAGGGGAACCGGGGCAGGTGCTCCTGTGGAGGCCTTCAGTGGACTGGAGTTTTAAAAAGGCTCCTGCGGAGTGGTCCTGGCCGACTCCTCTGCTGCTCCGTGGAAAAGGCCTCCAGGACAGTGGCCTGAGCTCGGCCTTGCAGAGCTGGGAGCCGGCAACCCGCGCTGCGCACGGACACCCCCTTCAACCCTGACCGCCAGGCTCCAGCCCAGCTGGGGACCCTCAAGGCAGGACGCCGGGTGCCCCGGCACGACCTTTCCACGGAGCTCTCGCCCGCCGAGGACGCCCGGGCCGGCTTTTCCTGCCTCCTCTCCTAGGCCGCAAGCCCGGGCCCCTGGAACTCAGCCACCGCGTCACCTCCTGCACCGGACTCAGCTCTGCGCCCCGGCCCGCGCGCACCTGCTGAGGTGAAGGAACCACTATGGAGGCCGCACTCCAACGTCCTCCCAAACTCCGCAGCTTCTGGGCTTGTCTTGGCCTAGAATCCTCAGAAAACCACGACCCAGGGCCAAATCCAGTCTACCGAGTGTTTCTAGATAGTTTCATTGGAACGGAGCTGCTCTCCCATCGCAGCGCAGCCAAACCCCTGAAAGCTTTGCTGATCCCGGCCCGGGGCCTCCGGAGCCCCACGTTCTATTCTGATTTCCTCAGCTCCCGGCTTCTTGCATTCAGTAGCAATAATACCAGGTACACGCATGTGCTCTGTACTGGACGACTTATTTGCCACTCGCCAAAACCCAGTTTCTCAGGAATGGGAGGGTCGTATCCCCGTTTTACAGGACAGAAAGCTGAGGGCAGGAATCTTAAGTTACTTTCTAAAGTGCTTCCGTAAGAGGCAGAGCCATGCTCCGAGACCTTGGCTGTGCGTCCATGTGCGTTTTCAGGTGTGTGTACATATGTGGTGTGTGTATGTATGCTCTTACTTTGCCATTTGAGAAGACTTAAATCCCTGCCTTAGCATCTACAATCACTCCTTTAAAAAAAAAAAAAGATAGAAAAAAAGAAAAAAAAGAAGATTATTAGCCCAGCATAGTAAGTTGTACAGAAGTCAAGACTCCTGTGCGCCTGCTGGGGTGGCTCAGGCAGCCCTAGGGACCTCCTGTGGGCTGGCTCCCAGGATGGCGACAATTCACGTTCACATCTTCCTGGGCAGTCCCCGTTCTCAGCGGCTCCACAGGGCTGTCGTTAGTATCGAAGATTAAAGTCAAACCCGAATGCTGAAAAAGTTCAAAGCACACTTTGTGTAGGTAAGGCTGACTGCTGATCTTGGATTCCTTGTTCTAAACGTTCATGCGGCATATACTAGCTGATAAGATCACACACGATTTTGGCTTTAGTTGATGCTGGTTTCAAGGAAAGACTAAGCAACTTGTCTGCAAACTTTGGAATGATGTTTGGAAATCTACGTGCCTGATACACATGCTCCCTAAATTAAGGGTGAATCTGTGTGTCCTTTGGTTTTGGGCTCACATTGTCATCACTTTCTCTAAGGGTGAATCTGATCGGGTAACTAATCCCAAGGACGCTCTGTGCGTCGCTCTCCTCCATCAATTTGTCCAGCCCTGAGGGGCCATGGTTCTGTTATTCAATTAAGGTTAGCATCAGATTCCAGGCTGGCTGGGGAGAAGAAAGTAACCAAAGTGGCATTGTATTGGAGCTCTGAATCCCTTACTACCATGGGCGACAGGTGGGGAGAATATTTCCTGGCATAAGGATTGCACAGTGAGATGGTTCACAAGTGGGGAAATGGCTCCGGGAACAGATGGATGGATGG
Organism: Theropithecus gelada; assembly: GCF_003255815.1. NCBI lineage: Eukaryota > Metazoa > Chordata > Mammalia > Primates > Cercopithecidae > Theropithecus > Theropithecus gelada. Next base: position 122,617,792 of record NC_037671.1, on the reverse strand, counting down.
TTGGCCAGTGCAGTCCTGTGTGCATGGATGGCACTTGAATGCCCATTGAGGTTAGGGATTCATTTTCTCTCCATGCCTGAGAAATCCGCACCACTTCAGGTGTTGTTAAAGTGCTTTGTCACAGGACACCATCCCGTCGGACTCCTGTCCCACGGACAGCGTGCCAGCCTTCCGTGGCTTCTCCTGTATGACGAAGAGAGATGCCCTCCGTGGAGTTATGATAAGAAGAGAACACTGGAGAGGAGTCAGGGTTTTCCAAGCAACCCCTATCATAGTTCTGGTGTTTTTCACTTTTGAAATACTGCAATGTTGACCCAATCTTGGGTTATGTAAAAAAATAAATAAAGTAAACTTACATGCTTTTCAGCTGAGCTCTTCCTTCTCTATGCAGAATTAACATGACGACTCACATCTGCTCTTGGGATCGGCTGTTGATGGTCCTCTGTGTAATTTGCAAAGACACTCCAACAGGATGAGCAAAGTCACAGGCACTAAAGTGGGGACTGGTCAGAGGCCAGTTAGGTCGTCCACTCACCCTGCTTCAGGACAGGATTGTTTACTTTCAGAAGTTTGTCCAAACTCAAGAGTCATGATAGATGCAAGTTGTTCCTGACAAGCAGAGCCTCCCTCCCCAGGGCACAGGGCCTCTTCCTCGTCCACAGTGTGAGCCGGCCAAGGTGGGGTGGTGTCATGGGTTTGGAAGGTCACCAGCAGCATTGGCATACATGTGGGGCTGAGCACAGATCATGCTGGAACATGCACAGGGAGCCTTTGCTCAGAAACCAGTTACCAGCACGATTCAACACGTGTGACAAAGGTCTGATTCTATCTCTGCCCCAGCCCTGAATTGCCAACTAAGGCCTTTGCCAGAAGGGCACATCCCCAGCGTCACTGTTTCCCCAGCAATGGGGATGGCTGCATTCATGTGTTCCCCCCCAAGGGATCATTGTAGCAATTATGTGTCATGCATTTGCAGAAGCACTGAGAATAAGCAAGTAAAAAGGAAGTTTCGGAAGTGAACTAAACTAGAACATGCCGAGCGCTAGAATTAGATCTGTTCTGGAGGCTGTGGTGCAGAGGAGGGCAGCGGCCCTAATTCGGACAGATGGTGGTCAAGGAAGCCTGAGCAAGTTGGCCACAGCTCCCTAGACAGGACATCGCTTATGGCAAATCTCGTACCTCCATTCCCTCATCTGATGGCTTAGAATGCCAGCAGTTCCTCCCGTTCCTCGTCCCCTTGGTACTCCCACCCCACCAAAGCACACACCTGCTTCTCAGAGTCCTTGAGGTGGGCCACCTGTCCCAGCAACAAAGAGTCCATGTTCCACAGGCAGCTGATGCCTAAACCAGGATGGGTGCTGATCCCAGCAGAGATGATGATGCTTCTACCCAAACGTCAGTTGTCATCACGTGTATAAACCCACAACAGAAGCAGGTAAGGCAGTAAATATGGACTGAATGCAATTAATTTACTAATTCTTTCATAGAATTGTGAGGTTCTCATCCCTCTTTTCCCAGTCCAACATGCAGTATTTTTTTTTTTTTTTTTGGTCACTCTAAGGCTTCCGAAGGTACCAACTAAGCTAATTACAAAGCCATTTTTTAAAATAGGTATACATCTTTAATAAAGCACATGTATTCCTGAAATGCTTCTCTTGAAATAAATGTCTATAGGTGAAACAGGAGTCTCCTGATCCCCCTCAAATAACGTATGACAAGGGTGTGGCTTGCCTGTTCGATTGCCACACCATCCAAACCCCGGACTGGAGTGGGAGCATGCAGACCAGCAGGTGCAAGACCCAGGCAAGTGCTCTGGGCTCCAGCCCTGCAGTAGTGTCTACAGGTAGGTGCCTGCAGTCCCAGTGTTACAATGTTCTTTTAGCCTTGCCATCCACAGACAGCTTAAGTGTTAATCAGCCCAATGGACCCTCTGCCTTTTGCAAGTGTGACAGCTTTCTGTATCCCGAGCTCTTGCCCAGCATCCTGGAAGAATCGGGTCACACACAAATTTGAAGGATGAATGAGAGTTTTACTGAGCGGTGGATGTGGCTCTCAGTGGGATGGATGGGGAGCTGGAAGGGAGGATGGAGTGGGAAGTTGATCTTCCCTTGGAGTCTGGCTGTCCAGCAGCCGCAGTCCTCTCCAGCCATCCCCAGCCGAACTCCTCTCGTCATCAGACATTCCTCCTCTTCTCTCTTTCTCTGCTGCCTTGTTCTGCTGTCTATCTGCTTGTCTCCTCACCTGCTCGTCTGCTTCTGGAGTCTGGGGTTCAGGGTTTGTATGGGTACAGAATGGGGGGTGGGTGGGCCAAAAGGCAACTTTCTGGGCTCAAAAACAGAAAAGCCTTTTCCCACTTAGGGCTGTGGGTCTCCAGGCTTGAGGGTGGGGCCTTTGCTGGGGAACTGCTTTCTTCTACTCAGTATTTTCTTGTCTCCTGTCTATAACAGGTGAAGCAACTTCTCTGTTGAATTACATTTTAGTTTAGGAAAATATTTTTGCAACGAGTTCTGCTGTGAACTGTGGAGAGACAAGAGAAGCTATCAAGCATAAATAGTTTTCTTCTTCTTAGCGGAGCTCAGAAATGTATGGGGCAAGAGTTGTTTACGTTTTCATAAGAATTTCCTTACCTGAAATCTTAAGAACACACAGTGAATTTATTTTTTTATTATATTGATACTGTTGTGTAATGAAAACCAATTTCACAACCTTTTACAAGAGTTTACCTCGTTTACATTTTATTTAATTCACATTTTGAAAAAGTAGAATCCAGTTAGCTAGTTTGAACAAACACACTTCAGTTGCCAGGTGTCCCCTTTACAATGAAATAAACCATGAAGAGAGGACAGGAGGCACAGAAGACGCCCAGGGCCACCCTGCAGTGAGGGCTGCCAGGAGAAAATGTCCCGATTTTCCAGGGTGCTTTGATTCTTTTAATACAGGTGACTTAGATTTTATCTTAATTTCTTCTTACCTCTTCAGGATTAAAACACCTTAAGCAGAGTAAATGACAGAGCTGTGCACATCTGCTGTTCCTGATTTATCTGGATGCAGTGGGTGCTTCCCCATGGCTGAGATGCAGAATTCTTTACCAAGAGGTCATGCTGTCAAAGACAACATATGTTGTGCATCTCTGCAAATAATTCTTCCAGCATTTGCTATTCACCAGGCAGAGGAGGCCAGTGATCTAGAAAGCATTTCCTACTAACTTCCTCAGCCTCATCCCTGCTCATCCGCACACATAAGCCCAGCCTTCCCTTCTCTATGGGTCCAGTTATTCAGGAAGGAACAGAGAGTTGGCTTCGGGAATTGGTTTTTATTAAAATATCAGTTTAGAACTTATTTTCTTTGTTTTAAATAGAAAAGACAAATCTTGTGATTGCCTATCAAGAGAGCTTATCCAAGGCACAAGCTGACCATAGGGTAGTATTTAAACTTCTGCATCTCACTCAGCCACCTTCTGCCCCTTTGCAAAGCAGCTCACAGGCAGGTGTGCACTTGCTCTCTCTGCCTGGGCAGCTCCTGTGGGGGCTGAGTGCACTGACTCCAGCAGTTCAAGTCTTCACTCGATAGGAGTCTCTGTCCACAGTAACATGCCCTTCTCTGTGACTCTACTTTTCTGTCTTTTCGACCATAGCCTCTGATACACATCACTATGCACCTTTCCTCTTGAAAGCAAACTCCACAATAACAAGGAACTTGACTGTTTTGTTCACTGCTATATCTCCATTTTCTGGAATAAACGTATGTTAATTAATTTAAAACCTAAATTAACACATGATTTATTAATAGGTTAATAAATACACTGTAAAACACATGGCTGAGACTCTGCAGTCACAGAACCGAGATGATGTGCTGAATAAGCTCTTTTTTTTTGGACCCTCTTGCTGAGCCCATTACTAAATAGTCAGCAACTAAAAAACTTATCCCATTTTAAGGGATATGTACAATCACAGAACATAAAAAAGAAATGAATCTTAAGCTACCTCCATTGGAGCCAGCGTCACAAACTCCTATTTTATGGGGATTATGATCTCTGAAATATTTCAGAGTTACAGAAACAATCAAAAAATGGCTTCTAGACACGAGTCTGAATGGTAGATTCCCCATCGACACAGACATGCTCCTTTGGTATGAGTGACTTCCAGGCGGGATCAGCAACCGTCTCCCACATGCCTGGAATAACCGCTGGCTGTGTCTGTCACAGGCCGGTAGTGGTGATTTGGAGAGATGTTTACACATCTCAAACCTCCACACAGGCAGGAGATAAATTCTCTGAAGAATTAAAACATACATTCTGAATTGGACTCAAGAGAAAATCCCGTGGATTCTTAACCCCAGGCAGAATACAGACTGTATAATGAATACAATGTGTTTTTGTGGGGGGGGGGGGGGGAGGAGAGAAACGTCACCACCACAAGCAATACACTTTTTCAAGGTCTTTGGCAGAACCTGATATGTAAACAGATTTTTTAAAGCAACTAACCTCAGAGTTGTTTATTTCATTCTCTTTAAAGTGAAAGGATCCTCTATTTCATCAAAGCGCAGTGGATTAATTTTCTTCTTTCAGAAATGAAATAACAAAGATGCATTTTTCTCTGCGGTGGGAGCAAGTGACTTTCCTCACTTCCCCGTCAGCCACCACCTGCACTCGTGGCTACAGCAACGTCCTGTGCTTTGTGGCTGGGAGTCAGCACAGCACGCGGTAAAATTCATCACAAGTTTCTCTTTGGATGCAATCCAGAAAGAAAAGGATTTCAGATTTAGAGAAAAGGAATGGGTGGTCAAGGGATTCTAAAATCAAGTCTTCAAAACAAGCTGGAGCCTTGCATGCCTTCACCATCCACAGAAACACAGCAGTTATTAAATGTAACATCCGTGTGTTCTTTCCACGCCAACTGCGTACGGCAGCAGGTTCTGCCTTGTATCTGTGGCTGCTCCGGAGGCTGCGTGTCAGTGGTCAGAGACGCCTATGCTTTCCCCACAAGCAGACCCCCTGATATGGTTTGGCTGTGTCCCCATTCAAGTCTCATCTTGAATTGTATCTCCCAGAACTCCCACATGCTTTGGGAGAGACCAAGGAGGAGGTAATTGAATCATGGGCTGGTCTTTCCTGTGCTAGTCTCGTGATATAAGTAAGTCTCACAAGATCTGATGGGTTTATCAGGGGTTTCCGCTTTTGCCTCTGGCTCATTTTCTCTTGCTGACACCACGTAAGAAGTGCCTTTTACCTCCCGTCACGATTCAGAGGCCTCCCCAGCTATGTGGAGCTATAAGTCCATTTAAACCTCTTGTTCTTCCCAGTCTCAAGTATGTCTTTATCAGCTGCGTAAAAATGGACTAACACCCCCTCCCCCTTCTCAGTGTCCCCACACACTCAGGGCTCATGCTTTGGATACTCCGTGTTCTCAAGTTTGAAGCTCGGTTCCTACCCCTTGTCCTTTCCCCTCTCCATAGCCTCCAGACAGTCCACTGCAGTGCCTGACACTTTCTGTCGTTTCTCTCAAAACCAGCCCAGTCTTTCAATGCTCATTTCATCCCCCACCCAGCTCAGGCAATGAGGCCCACCAAGGTGAAGGCTGAGAGCCAGAGGGATGTGGAAACCGAAAGTAAAATTCTAAGCCTCAACTATCCGAATGGACCCCTCCTCCTGGCCAAGGCCATTCGAAAGTTAACTTGACAAACTAGTTCAGGCCATCAAGGGAAAAGAGAGTCTGGCGTGCCTTATCATACCCTCCTCTCTTTTGGAATTACTGATAGAACAAACTCTTTAAGTCTGAGAAGAAACATTTACAATCTATTCTCTCTGAAGCCTGCTACCTGAAAGCTTCAACTTCTTGATGAAACCTTGGTTTCCACAACCCCTTATCTTAACCTAGACATTCTTTTATATTGATTCCAGGTTTAGATAATAACTCTTTCAACCAATTGCCAATCAGAAAACCTTTGAATCGCCTATAACCTGGAAGGCCCTACTTCCAGTTATCCCACCTTTCCCAACCAGACCAATGTACATTTCACATGTATTGATGCTTTATGCCTCCCTAAACATATATAAAATCAACTTGTGGCCTGATCACCTCGAGCACATGTTCTCAGAACCTCCTGGGCAGTGTCATGGGCCATGGCCACTCACATTTGGCTCAGAGCAAATCTCTTCAGATATTTTACAGTTTGATCCTTTTTGTCTAAAACCAGAAGACATAAAAGCAGAGTCGGGCACAGCCTCACTTAGGACCCAACGGAGGATCTGAAGCTGTGATGCTGACAAATGCACATACAGACGAGTAGTCAAAGAGACGGATGGTCCAAGGGTCAATATATGTAAGGCATCATCCTCCCCAAGCTAACCTTGCATAGTGTCTGCAGTTTAGAAGGTATTAATATTAGAGCAGTTCCTAACTGAAGACCCACAGAGGATGAAGTCAGAATGGGAGACTGAGGTGAAAGAGGGTGGGCCATTGCAGGAACTTAGCACTAGACAACATAAAGGATCCTCCTGCTGACTCATCTAACAAACATTCACTGAGTGTGTACTAAAAACTGAGTACCTGTTCACTCTGATGATAGTTTCTTTTGATGTTACAGAATGGGAGGAAATCTTTGCAATCTACCCGTCTGACAAAGGGCTAATATCCAGACTCTACAAAGAACATGGAATACTATGCGGCCATAAAGAAGGATGAGTTCATGTCCTTTACAGGGACATGGATGAAGCTGGAAACCATCATTCTGAGCAAACTATCACAAGGACAGAAAACCAAACACCATAGGTGAGAGTTGAACAATGAGAACACATGGACATAGAGCAGGGAACATCACACACCGGGGCCTGCCAGGGGTGGGGGGCTGGGGGAGGGATAGCATTAGAAAAATTACCTAATGTAAATGACGAGTTGATGGGTGCAACAAACCAACATGGCACATGTATACCTATGTAACAAACCTGCGTGATGTGCACATGTACCCTAGAACTTAAAGTATAATTTAAAAAATGTATAAAATAAAAAAACTGAATACAAGACTACATTCTGGAATAAACTTGTGAGCAGGTACATAGATAATCTCTGCCTTTGTGGAGAATCCAATGAGAGAGAGAGAGAGTGAGGAGCCATTAGTCAAACAATGGCATCAGTGCTCAGGGAAATATATATGTCATGGGTATGACTGGCTGTGGCTGGTGTTGCAGGTGGTAAAAGAATTTACCAAGATAGACCTGGGTAAAAAAAAAAAAAAAAAAAAAAAAGGCGGATTTATTAGAGAAAGTTCAAAGATTCATTGCAAGAGAGCACAGCAGAGAAGGGCCTGTCTGCCGAGAGGCAGGGGCTGGCGGGAAGCTTTATAGGGTCGTGTTGGAGGCGCTAAGTACAGACAGGATTGTGCTGCTGGGACTATGTACACAGCGAGGTATTTGGGAACAGGCTGCCGTGCAAGTGGATTGTTTGTGGTTAGCCATCTCTTGGGACAGTTGTTCTCCCCTTCCTCATTGTTGCTAACTTATCAGCACTCTGCAATATAAACTCAGGAGCCAGGCCCAGCTCAGGAGGCTGGAGAAACAACACAGGAAGAAATGACCGCTGGGTTAACAAGTGAGTGCTGAGAGGTAGGTAACTGGACGAAGAGAGTGGGAAGAGACTGCTAGGTAGAGAACAGCACGTGCAAATATCCTGTAGCTGGAGTGGCATAAAATCACTTAGGGAACTGACATAAGTCTGAGGGGCTGAGGACCAGGAACAGGGGGGCTGCAGTGCCGGATTGCCTCCAAGAGGCAGGTTGAGGCAGTGCTGGAATTTGTTTAGGGATGTTGTTCAGGGAGAGACGTTGAACTGTGTTACCTGGTGGGAAATGACCTGAACAGCATGTGTTAAACGTCATTTTGAATACAATTTGAAACATGAACAATAGGAAGCAAAAGTCGAGCCGAAGAGACCAGTGAGGAGGTTACTTCAGCCTCCACGCACAGGTCAGAGGTGGTGCCCCCCCACCCCGGGAGGCAGTGGAGATGCAGGGATGAGAGGAGTGAAGAGATGCTTAGGGGGAAAAACTGAAATTTGTGGTTGATTGAATGTAGCATCGTGTCAGGGAGGAAAGTGTCAAGTGAGATTTTTTGGCTTGGGTAATGTCATGGATGGTAGTGCCATTCACACAGAGCTGCATAGGTTTGGGTGGAGAAAGTCATGAATTTACCTTTGGACTCACAGCATTTTCTTGTACAGGGGACAAATGCCATCTTAGAGGCTGTGTGCGCACAATACAAGGGGGCCAGCTTGATTCATGATCCCTAAGATTGAAGCCTGGAGACTTCCTGGAGGGAACAGGTGTAGTTAAAGAAGAGAGCTGAGGGTCAGCCTCAAAGAATGCCAGCTACTTGTGGTCCATTCGAAGACTGCGAGCAGGTATGAGGCACTGAGAGGGAGTGACTGGAGATGTAGGAGGAAGAACCAATGAAAGTCTCATGCAAACTGAAGGAAGAGGGCATTGCGAGGAAGGAAAGGTGAACAGGGCCGGATGATGCCGAAAGGCACAAGAGAGCACCTAGCCCTCTTTCTGCCCCGTGAGGGCACAGTGAGAAAATGCTGTCTGCGTCCTGGAAGAGGGCGCCCATCAGAAGCCAACCGTGCTAGCAACTCTGATCTCAGGCTTCCAGCGTCCAGACTGTGAAAGGGAAATACACCTTGGCATCCCCAGATCACGAAGCTAAAGGGAAAAGTCAAGCTGAGAACTGCTTAGAGCCAACCTACCTCCCATTCTATTCAACGTCATCCTTCTGAGGCTCGCCTGAGACAAACGCACACCTGATTGCTTCCTATCCCCTGTTGTCTATGCAAAAATGCAGTCACTGAGCCAGACTAAATAGTATCTTCAGTGGAAGGCTCATCAAGGACTCAAAAAATGCAACCTTTTGTCTCTTATCCATCTCTAACCTGGAAGCCCCCACTTTGAGTTTTCTTCTCTTACTGGACCAAACGAAAGTACATCTTAAACATATTGATTGATGTCTCATGTCTCCCTAAAATGTAGGAAACCAAACTGTACCCCGACCACCCTGGGCACACGTCTCAGGACTTCTCAGGCTTTGTCATGTGTGCATCTGTAACCTTGGCAACATAAATTTTCTAAATTGACTGAGATTTGTCTCAAATATTTTGTGTTCACAAGACAATGAGAAATAAGTCTCTGTTGTTTATAAGTCACCCAATCTATTGCACTTTAATTGCTGAATGGACTAGAACACTGGGTTTGCTTATTAGATCAATTTTGTCAATCTAGTTGTTCATCTCTTCTGTGTTACCACTGATATTTAGTTGGTCTATTTTACCTTTCTGTTACTGAAGTATACTGGATTATTCCAACATGGTTGTGGGCTTATCTATTTCTCCTTCAGGCTTTTTCCCATTTTTGCTGTATATATCTTGAGGTTATTTTTTAGGTGCACTAAAATTTTACTAGATTAAAATCTAAATTTTATTTAGATTAAGAATTGGCATGTCTTCTATGTATGACTCTTTGTTTTCATTACAAAAACTTCCTTAATTACTAATGCTGGAAATTTTCTGTCTTTGATGATACATTTCCCTGCTTTTTCTGTGTCCTTTTTTACATAAAGTATGTCTCCTGTAAAGAACACACAGTTAAATTTTGTTATTTTAATCCAATTCAACAATATTATTGGTTAACTGGCAAGCTAAGTTCATCCATACTTTCATACCATTACAATATATCTGGATGTGAGTCTACTCTTTTATATTTCATTTTTAATGTATGACATCTGGTTTCAATGCATTTTTCTTATTTCTTTAATTATTTTTGCATTAATCAAGTGTTTATATTCTAATTATGTTTTCACTCTTCTCTTAATGGCTATTCTAAAGATTAACACATCCATTCCTGATTTATTTCTCACTGCTGTTAATTATTACCATTCCCACTTCCAAATGATGAAGGACCTTAGAACACTCTAGCATGATCAGCCCTCTTTGCTGTTTGTGCTTTTTGGAAGACAGCTCTGCTAACCACCTACCACAAACACTTCTTGTTTTTGCTATTTGAAATGTGTTTCCATTGCATTTGGTCTTTTTGTTTCATGTTATTATTTTTTTAAAGATGGGAATCTCAGTATGTTACCAGGGCTTGTCTTGAACTTCTGTCCTCAAGTGATCCTCCAGCCTCAGCCTCCCAAGTAGTTTGGATTATAGGTGCACAACACCACACCCAGCTCTATTTGATCTTAACATCATCAAAACTGTATTATTCCCATTTGATAGAATCCACTTTTTTTTTTTTTTAACTCTGTACTTGCTCTATTTCCTATCTGGCATTTCTGTGGGATCATTTGCCTTCTTCCTACAGACTTTCTGGTCATCCTTGTAGTGTAGCTGTGCTGCTAAAAGTTTTCTAAGTATTTGTTTACCTAAAATTATTATTTTTGTTTTTGAAGAATATTTTTAGTGTTAGTTATTTCTTTCAGCATTTTAAATATCACATTCCAGTGTCTTCAAACACCCATTCTTCTTTTCTTCTTCTTAAATGTCAGTTACCGTTCTTATTATTGCTCATATAGCCTTTTGGTTTTCCTCTGGTAGAAAGATTTTTTTTTTTTTTACTTTAGCTTTCAAAAGCTTTACATTAATGTGAGTAGGTGTGACTTATTTATCTGTCTGCCTATATGTGTTGGATCTTTGGAATGATGGATTTAGCAGTTTTGGAAACTACTTGGCTAATAGTTCTAATAGTTTTTGTCACATTTTTTTCTCTCCTCTCTTTTTGGGTCTGCAGTTAATGCTGTTTAGACTTTTTCTCCATTTCTCCTAGTTTATGTTTGTATACATTCCAAACTTTTTTTTTACTCTGTGTTTCCTTCCAGATATTTTCTTCTTGCCTGTTTTCCAATTCATCAATACTCTCTTCAACTCCATCTCATTGCTATTAAATCTATCTATTGGTTTCAGTTATTGATTTCAGTTAATTTTTAGTTCTATGATATTAATTAATGGGTTTCAGTTCTCTCATGTAATTCCCCATAATATCACCAGTTTTCTTATACATATTTTGATTATTTTAATGCCTTTTTCTGATAACTCTTTTATCTAGATTACTGGGTTTGTTGTTCTTGTCTGTATTTTGGTTTTTTCCCCTCATTTACTATAATTTAAATTTGTTTTCTACTATGGCTCATAACTTTTGTTTGAATATTGACACTATCTTATGAAAAATTATAGAAGCTTTGGAGAATATTATCTTGCTCCAGAGAAAAGCTAATTTTCTATGCAGTTTTGAGTAGTCACAAATTACCTTTATTATATCAGGGATCAAACTGTTTTAAGGCTGTGGGGCCAATTTCCCCACAGTTCTAGATGCTTTAGTAGCATGAATAATAGAAATCCCTTCTGCTTTGCCCTTTTTGATGATTGGTATAATTTGTATTTTCTTTTACTCCTAGGAAATAGTCATTCAGGGATCTCAGGTGAAAGTATAAAATTGACTAGATTTACTTTAGCTATTAACTAGTGTCCTTTTTGATGGAAATTAAACCTCAATATTTTCCATTCAACACCCTAAGAAATCTCTCCTTAGATTTACAGAGTTTCAGATACCAGTTCTTGCATGTTTTTTTCTCTTTAATTCCTTGAAGTTTAGGAATTGTTATAAGCTTCCAAAAGAAAATTAGTAGAGAGAGTCTCTGTTCTGCAGGATATTAAAATTAGTAGAGACAGTCTCTGTTCTCCAAGATATTGAAATTAGTAGAGAGAGTCTCTTTTCTCCAGGATATTAAAGTTAGTAGAGAGAGTCTCTGTTCTTCAGGACATTGTCCGGCAAGTCCTGCCACTGAGGTCACTCTACTTTCCAGCATTTGCCTCCTCAGCTGTGGGAGGTGCCAAGAGTTCTGATCTTCTTACCCTCAGCTGCTGTGCTCCAAGCACCCACAATTGACCAAACTGGAAGAGAAAGTTGGATCCAGCCTTGCGTAATTTCCTTCTCTCTGGCTTTTCCATTTGTGGCTACTCTGGTTGTTCTCCAGAATCTTCCAACAGTTCTTTAGAAAATGGACATATAGACACAGGGAGAGGAACAATACACACTGGGGTCTGTTGGGGAGTGTGGAGGGAGGGAGAGCATCAGGAAAAACAGCTAATGCATGCTGGGCTTAATACCTAGGTGATGGGTTGATGGGTCCAACAAATCACCATGGCACACGTTTACCTACGCAACAAACCTGCATGTCCTGTGCATGTACCCCAGACTTTAAAATAAAATAAATAAATACATAAAATAAAATAAACGAAATGTTGTTCATGTTTAGAGTCATTCCCAGCAGGAACTACTTCATCATCATCAGATGGATAAACACCATAACCACATTCTGATTCTAATCCACTCAGTATTTGAACAAAATATGTCAATATTTACACACACAAGAATGAATGATAAGAAGGTAATTGATTTGCAGTCTTTTCTAGTTACAGCAGTAGGTAACATGAACTGATCAAGAATTACCTGTATAAATAAGGATGCATTTTCATCAAGTTTTGCTTTTATATTTAATACTCTTAAAATAGGTAATTTTTATGTTGTTTTAACAAGTTAAGCATTAAAAGCAATAGTAATAACACAATCAGAAACTTTAAAAATATGCAGTCTTAATGACATCATTTTAAGTTATATTTCTCAATTACCTATTTGTGTTGAAGAGGAGTATGATAGAGTGATTCCTTAAATGTTTCTATTCTAAAACTTATTGTGTAAGGTTAAAAAATAATAATTAGGAAAATAGAAGGGGCTTGCAAATTCAAGAAACGTGTAATAATTTAACATTTTGACTGTTAAAAAGCTTTTCCTGATATTTTTTCATGTGGATGATTCTGGTGTAAAGCAGACGTGGTATTTCAATGCCCCTGTATGTATATGAAACTGGTGTGACAGTTTTACTTGATATGTCAATGACATTGTTTGCAACTACTTAAACTTTGGAGAAAAATTTAGATACTTACTTACAAATGTGCAGTATTTTACATTCATGAGCAAAGAGCTTGAAGACCGCTTCCTTCAATCAACCTTTCTCTAGCATCGCTCCCTTCAATCATCCCTCTCCCTAGCAATGGTGTGATTGAAAACAGTTTCCTTCATTTGTCTTGGGTCCATTGCCTTTGAAGAAATTCATTTTGGAAAGCATTCAATCCTGTTCTAGTTTACACAGATCACGTTCCAGGTGTAATGCATACCCGCCATCCTCATGGCTTATTGCACAGCCATGTGGCTGTTGTTGATTTTTATCTTTCTTATGTTTAAGTAATTATTTTGCTAGAACGCTTCCTTAAGCAGTTTGTCCAGAGAAGATCACCTGGTCGAATGTGTTTTATTGTGTTCCTTCGACATCTTGAATCATTCCTGTGCATTTTAATAATAGTGGTGGCACATACGAAGATTGCTCATATCTGTCCCATTCTTTATGTGTCAGTATTTGAATACTGGATCTAAGAAAATTTAATTATAAAAACAGGTTTTCTGTAATTAAGAAAAATCTCAGAATACTGACACAGATACAAACCTAGCACAAGAATGAGGACTTCATTCATAAAAATGTTAAATTATTTTCAGAATTAACATGTGAATACACTCATAAATTTCAGTAAACTCAATTGTTTTCTTTCCCCAAAGTGCTTTACTGAGGTGTAGTTGACATATAAAAATTGCATATTCAATATATACAGCTTGATGGGTTTGGAGAGAAGTAGGCAGCTATGAAGCCATCACCACAATCTATGCCCTAAGCCTTTCTATTACTTCCAAAAGTCTCTTCCCACTCTGTGATGATGATGATGATGATGATGATGATGTTTGCAATAAGCACACTTAACATGAGCTGTACCCTCCTAGCAGATCTTTGAGTGTATCATACAATATTGTTAACTGTATGCTCTGTGCTGAACTGTAGAGCTCTAGGACTTGTTCATCTTTCATTACCACCTCCCTGTTTCCCTCTCCTCCCAGCCTCTGGCAACCACCCTTCCGCTTTCTGCTTCTGTAAATTTCATTGTTTTAAATTCATTACATACATGGTATCTATCAAGCAGTATTTGTCCTTCTATATCCGTCCTATTTCAGAGTAACGTCCTTGGAGTTTATCCATGTGGTTGCAAATGGCAGGATTTCCTTCTTCTTTAAGGCTGAATAATATTCCATTCTACATACATACCACATTGTCTTTACCATACATTCATCAATGGGCATTGGAGTTACATCAACGCCTTGGCTATTATGAATAACGCTATAACTAACAAGAGAGTGCAGCTCTCCTTTGAGGTCTTCGCGTCAGTGCCTTTGGATATATGCTCAGAAGTGAGATTGCTGGATCCTTGGAGAACTCTATTCTTAAAGTTTTGAGGCACCTCCACTGTCTGCCAGAGCAGCTCCATCACTTTCCATTCCCACCAACAGTGCACAAGGGTCCAGCTGCTCCACATCATCAACCCACACTTGTTGTTTTCTAGTTTTGTGGTTTTTTTAGCCATCCTCACAGGTGCGAGGTGATAACTCATTGTGACTTTGATTTGAATTTCCCTGATTATTAATAACGTTGAGTGTCTTTTCGCATGCTTGTTGTCCATTTACATGTCATCTTTAGAGATATGTATGTTCAAGCCCTTTAATTATTTTTAATTTTTTTTTTCTTTTTTGCTGTGCTTTTATTTCTGTTTTTGCTATTGAGTTGTGGAAGTCCTAGATGCCACCACAATGTAAAAAACTGCAGCTATATATAGAGTCCAGTGGTATTCTACGAATCACTTACAAGTCAGCATGGTAAATACCTGGTTCTCTTACCTAGTGGGAAACATCATCTTCAAACACGATGTTCAATGGAATTTGTACGGATGTATAAACAACAAAGAAAGCCATTAAAACCTATAATTGAATGTTGTACCATGATAATCAGGGATTACACTTACAGTAAAACTTTTTGGTTTACCATGCTTTCTATAAAAGGGAAGGCCTAAAACATTCTCCGAATGCATCCCCCATGTCTAAAACGACGCGAGTAGCCGTGGAAAGGCTGGCATCCTCATGGGAACAGTCTGACCATTGAAACAGTAGGCTCGCTGGGGAAATGGTGTATTTTACCTTGTGGGAAAGTCATGGGAAAACACACTTTGCTGGTTTGGAGGTTGCTGATGAAACAGGCCACCGCAAGGGGATTGCATTTCTGGTGGCAGAAAGCTGTTCTTTCAGGGCTTCCAAACTGGTAGTTGATACATTGCGGATGCTCGGGAGATTTCAGTCTCTACCAGCTTTCTGGAAAATATATTTTTAATACAAAAGGGTGTTGACATTAAAAACACAAGCTAAGCAAGAGCAGAAGTGCTCCTCCGTACGCTCGCTGCTCACTCTCAGCGCCGCCTGTCTGGTGCCTTGACTCTCACTCTCCCGGGATGAAGTTAAATGTGGAGAGAGTTCACTGAAGCACTTTTAAAGGAGCCAACTTAGTATGGAAATCTCTCTACAATAGGCAATAACTAGTACAATTAATTCATGTAGGTTCCTGTTTTAGCACCCTCAAACTATCATGCTTCCCTCATCCCTGAGGGAATTCATGCATCGGATATTTACCGAACACCTACTATGTGCCAGGCATTATGGTAGGTTCGGGGAACATGACAATGGAAAAGAAAAAAGGGGGGGAAAAAAACCCTGCCCTCATAGGGACTGATATTTTAACGAATCAAAAAGGGAGAGATTACAAAAAACAGATATAAAGGCCATAGATGACCCAGTTCTTTAGAGAATGGTGAGAGATGCATCCACAAAGAGAAAAAGTGAACAAGACCAGCTGTCCAGGGTGCAGGGTGAGCAGGACAGGCAGTGCCTTTACCATGAGCTTCGTTGTTGGGAGGTACTTTTTGTATAAACCGGGGAACAGATGGGGAAATCAGGCAGGTGGTGATCCCAGCGGACAGAGCTCCAGGAAGAGAGGAAAGCAGTGCTGAGGCCTCCAGACAGGAACACCGATGAGTATGTTCAAGGGGGAGTGAGGATCCCGGGTGGCACGGCCTTCATGATGGAAGGAACTCCCCATGGAGAGGAAGGAGAGGAAGAGGACAGCCATGGGAGAGCCACTGCACTCACCCAGGTGGGAGGCGATGGTGGCTCCACCAGGGCGTCACCAAGGAGAGAAGGAGGTGTGTCTGGACATGCATTGGGAGGATAATTGGGCGGATTGGATGTGATGTGTAAGATAAGGGAGAATCCAGGGGCCCTTCAAGGTTTTCGGCCTAAGCAACAGAAAGGACGGCATTGCCCTCACCTGAGGTGGGGTGGCTGCAGGTGAGGACGGATTGGAAAGGAGATCAAGAGTTCAGTTTGGACATTTTGAATTCTCAATGACTACTGAGAGGAGAGGTTCGTCTAAGAGGAGACCCTATGTGAGTTTTGGCGTCAGGGGAGTGGTCTGAACCAGAGGTATGAATTCTGGAGTCAGTGGCATGAGGACGGTGTTTAAAGCCATGTGGACAGAGAAAAGGAGCGAATCAGGGAATGAGTCTGGTTTCTTCGACATTCAGAAGCTGGGAACAGAGGGATCAGCAGAGGCAGCTGAGAACCAAAGAGCGGGACCCTAGAGGCCAAGTGAAGAGCAAGGCCTGAGCTGAAGACGCTGTCCGAGTCGCCCTGTGTGGTGACACACCCATGGAAGAGGGCCGAGAGGCACCGCCGGATCACCTGAGTGCTGCCCCCACAGAGTGGTGTGGACTCAACGGTGGGGTGACGGCTGATAGGAGTGGGTGCAGAGCAATGGGGACGTAGCTTACTGAGAGCGGGGTTGGGAGAATCTGTTTTGTTTTGTTTTACGATGGGTGAAATCTCACGTCTATCTGCCGTCGGGAATGATCTGGCATCAGTGGTTCTTTTTCCTTTGCTGGTAACAGGCTCCCAGGATGCTGTACACATGCCCCTCCCTCGCGCATTTCAGAGACTCCTCACCAGCCTTGTGATTCACATCCTCAAAGCAGGAAAGCCATGGTTGTTCGATGCAATCAGCCACATACCGCTCTCTGGGAGTGACGGCCGGCATCCAAGACAGTCCTCCCAGGTCCTGGCTACTGCGGCTCTCCCTGCTCCAGTCTGCCCGCCTCATGCTGGGATCTGTGTGCTCAGAATATGGCAAAAGTGGGGGAATGGGCTTCTGGGACCAGCTCACAAGTGACCGCAGCCTCCTGCCAGGCAAATCCTTGCCCTCCTGGATCACTCACTTGGGAAGCTGAAGCTTCCAATGGCCGCAGGAGTGCACGTGGAAGCCTGACCTCCAGTCCCATCCAGTCTTCAGATAACTGCAGACCCAAGGGACCCCCTGAGCCTCGGTCAGCCAGCTAGGCTGCTCCCCAACTTCGGAGCCCAGAAACTGTGTGAGATTCGAAAGGGTTGTTTAATCTGCTAAAGTTGGAGGTAAACGGTTATGCAGCAACAGATAACCAATTCTCAGGGGCAGACAGGCTTGGGAGACTAGAGATCTTGTCAACTGGAAGCACAGGTTTTCTTTGAGGCTTAGCTTCCACCAAGAAAACACAGAGATGGAAGATTCTAGACTACTCAGAGCCAACTTTTTTGTATAGTTTATTTCTGTGTCTTTGCAGAGGTTACTCAGGCAAGAGCATTGGTCTCCTGGCCGTTCACACATATAAGGCAGCACGTTGATCACCCACTTGGTTACTCTCTGCAGTGCTCCCTGTGGCTGGCACTATTCACCGTTTACGTTCTCACCACCCCATCGGGAGGACACATAGGCTTTAATTCCTACAGCCAGAGATTTCAGCAACGCCAGGCACAAGCTTCTTATGTCGTCTTTGAAGGAGCACAGATGATTTAAAAGAAAATAACACTAATAGCCAACACCAGGGACCCCTTTCTGCTTTATGGAAGCTTCCTCCACAGAGAATCCCATTTAATATTCATAGGACGCCAGTGAGGTCTCTGTGGCCCCCACTGGCCTGACAAGGACAAAGAGGCCCCGGAGGGCACGGAGCCCAGCTGGAGTCACAAAGCCAGAGACTGCAATGATCCCAAGAGCAAAGCTGGCACAACAGGCTGTACCCTTTTACCGGAGGGTCACTGCCGTGCAGGAGAGGGGAGTGGTGTGGGCTGTGTGAGATTTCCTAGAGGTGCCTCTTGACATGGCCCTGCCAGCACCTCTGTTTGGTGGTTTAATCATCACCTTGGAGTGGCTCCAAGTCTGAAGCGCTTTTTGAGCCTTTCCCCTGCTTTTCGTGCAGTGAGAACTCTGAATGAGGGACAGAGGAGAAGCAGATGCCAGATCCCCAAGAAGCACTCCAAGCCCTCTGGCAGTGGAGTTCCGAGAAGAAAGGAAAGAAGAAAGAACGGGGCGCAGTTTCCAGGCTCTGCCTGCCCCTCCTACCCCAGCACTTCCCTCCCGCCCTGAAGTCCTTCCAGAGGAGAGGCTGTGAAACCTGTGGTCCCTGTCTGAGGTAGACCGGGCAGGAAGCGCACATGTTTTGTTGCAAAGTGGAATGTGCTAGTGTGCCGTCTGCTCAACCCAGTGTCCTCGGCTTTGATTTCATTTTCATTTTTTTAAGAAGAAAATAAAAATCTCAAGGACTAAGTTCTCATACTGTAATTCCTGGAAATCATTCTGGAGTCAAATACTTTTGTCTGTTAAGAAAAAAAAAAAAAATGTAGAGATTTCCTGCAGCTCCGGGAGTGTCGCCAGCAGACAGGGGTTTCAGGCTCCCCCTGCCAGAACTTCTGAGCAACGTGGCAGCTGCCGGGACCAGGCCTCCGAGTGCAGAGAGCAGGCGTTGCCAGGAGCCGACTCAGACAGCGGAGGCCCCTCGCTGACCCTCTCTGGGGCCGCCGCAAAAGAAGAAGGAAAGCATAGGCTTTACAATGCAAAATGAAGTAAACTTGAATTCTGATGAGGGGCAGTTACAATGGTAGCCTAGAAGCCGAGTGTGGTTTATAACACTCCAAACCCCGTGTCAGCCTTCAGCCGTTGTTCTGCTGACCATCTTGCTAAAGGATGGCTTGGGTTTTTCCTTGTGTCGCCTCCCCAGGGGGACAGATTATTCGGCAGTGTCACCATTTTGTAGATGTATTCGGGATTTCCAGTCATAAGCTATGGATGATGTTGAGGACCCTTTATTCCTGGTGGGTGCTCATAAGAGTCTGCAAACTGTACCCAAAAGGGCACAGGCACCCCTGAACTTTCCAGGCTGTCTGGGCACAGGGCTCACTAGAACTGTTAAAGCTGTCAAAGCATCTCTGACACGTCCTTAGCCTGTGTTTGAAAACCTGCTGAGACGGGAGACTCCCCTCTGCCAGAAACAGTGCATTCCGTCCACTGGGAGGGACACAAGGCCAATCCAGGCTTCAAAGAGAGAGGTTCACCATATTCCAATAGTGACTACTGGGGATTTAGGGTTGGATCACCTTACCAGAGCTTGGAAGCTGCTTAGAAGTTAACATTAATTTTATTTTTCTTTAAAATAAAAGTCTAGCAGGAGGGCCAGGATTTGGGCAACTCGGTCCTTCACGAAAAGGATAACATTGATCAGCCACGCTCCACATCCCCAGAGTTAAATGTAGGAACAGCTCTGACATCTGACTTAAGAATGAGTTCCTTGCATGATATTAAGGCAGATCCGCAGATCCACATAGATGAATCACCTTCACTTTCAGCTAGTAGCAGGGCCCAACGAGGTAGCTGATGAAGAAGAGCGCCCGAGACGAGGCCCAGCGTGGGGCCATGGCCTTGGGATCTGGGCGACACCCCAGTGGTTCTGTGCTGCCAGCAGGCCCTGTCACATCTCTGGGCTGGAGCCTTGACTGTCAGCAGATGAGGCCACGGGTCGGGGTCTCTCTCCCACCAGAATGGCATCGTGGGGCGCTCACTATCCCCCGGTCCTGCTTCGGCACGACTGGTGCCGGCTCCCCGAGGGGCTGTAGACTGTTTTCACACAGGTCAGTGAAGCCTCCCACAATGCATGATGTCCTTAACAAGTACAACACAGCCCGCTGGTTGTTACAACATTGCCTCTTCCTTCACTACCTTCCAAACTGCTTGTTGGAGAGGAGGAGCCTCCAGTTGCACTTGGCCACGGAGGTTTTTGTAAGAGCACCCCACGGCATCATTTCCACAGGAGAACACATCCCAGCCCAACGCCAAGGAAAGGCAGTTTCGTGAAGAATACGCTTGTGTTCTTGGACACAGCCCAGCAAATCCCTGACTTTAAAAAATGTATAAGAAACAGAAAAATAACATTGACTAAACATGCTTGCCAAGACGCATTTTCCTTGTGGCAAGACCCTTCCTTCTCCTCCCTGCCTGGGTACTAGCAGGCTGGGAGCCCCAGCAGCAGAGCTCAGGTATCATGATTGCAGGAACTGAGACCGGGCAGCCATTCGGAAGGGCAGGCAAAGAAAAGTGGAAAGAGGCATTGGTCTCATGCTGCAAAATGCATTATGAATAGTGAACCATCAGCAATGCTATCTCCACATGGACTGGAATTTGGACCTGCTGCTGTGACGGGCAGCTTTGACCCAATGAGGACCATGCCTGGAAGGATGTCAGAGCAGCAGGGACCTAGGTGGGGTGACCTGGTGGAACGGAGACACCTGCCGGCTCAGCAGCCACAGCAGCAACTGCCTTTCATGGGACAGCGATGTGGCAAGAATTCCCCACGGGTTCCGGGGGAGCCTGTGTTGCTGGACCCTTTGCCACATCACCGATCCTGGCCCAGGGGAACAAGAATTGGCTGAGTTCCAGGCCCTGCATGTGACAGGAGCTTCCCACTCCTCTCATGCGATCCTCGCAGCAGGCGAACGCGCAGGCCCTTCTGTTTTCCAGATTTTACCATTGAGAGGGGAAAGCCATGTTTTCAAATGTCAGAGGAGAAGGGAAGAGGCGGGATGCAAATCCAGCCCCGGTTGGCACTGAAGCTGGTGCAGGTGCATCTGCAGGGCGCCACCGACAAGGGCAGGGAGGGCACTGCTGTGTTTCACGGCAGGGAAGCCCCACCTTGATGCTCACATCACCCAGGTCATCTGGCTTTGAGGACATCCCTTCCTTCAAACCCAGGTCATCTGAACAGTGTGGCCTGAATCCCAGGTTGGGAGTGAGTAATTCATCATCCAAACTGATTAGAGAATCTGAGTGAGGGACCTTCAAGTCAGGGATAGAAGAGAACGGGCTTTGTCTTCCGGAGCTGCCATAACAAAATGCAGAAGACTGGGCAGTTTTACCCACACAAGGGCCTTTGGACCCAGCACAGGCAGCTGGAAGCTGGGGGTCGAGTTGTGGGCAGGGCTGGTTCCTGGGGAAGGATCTCCTCCCGGCTGCAGACGGCCTCCCCTGGCTGCGTGCCCGCCTGGCTTTCCTCGATGCTCACTCACCCTGGTGCCTCTTCCTCTTCTTAGAAGGACCCGCAGCAGATGAGGGCCCCAGCCTGGTGACCTCACTTACCCCCGGCACGTGCTGAAAGGTGATCTCCAAATGCAGTCACCGGGGATTAGGGCTTCAACACCGGAACCCGGGCGGGCGTTCGGGCTTCAGCATCGGAACCAGGGCGGATGTTCGGGCTTCAGCATCGGAACCGGGGAGGATGCAATTGAGTTCGTAGCAAATGTTATCTTCAGGATCCCCCGTCTTCCCCACTGACCCGGTGAGGCTCATTGTGAGGGGAAGGGAGTTCCATTTCTGCTAAAGCCATAAACTGGAGATCCTAAGAAATCGTGGGACCACCCAGTGCTGATTTGTCTAATCTCCTGGTGGCCTCCCTGTCTGCACCGTCTCTCTCGAAGTCTGGCCTCAGGCCCCCAGCCTGGCACCGTGTGTTCCAGCCACCTCGGCTCCACTGCAGAACTGCCTTATCCTCAGCACAGCCCCTATCAGCTCAGCATCTGCACCCGCACTTTGGTGACCTCCTCCTGTCCTCCCCACTCACCCTCTGGGAAAGGGGCTCCTACAGTCTGTTGGCCCTGCGGCCAGCTCTAACCCATTGATCCTATCACTGTTTTGGGGTCAGTCCCCCATCCTCCAGGTGTCCAATCTCCCCACCTAACCGTATTTGAAATCCATGACAAATCATTTTTAACACCACCTTGCCTGCAATCTCACCATTTTTGAATTTCTGTTTATTGAACTTCCTTGGCTAAATCTGATTCTCTTCCATCTCTTTGTGCAATTACACAACTGGTCATCACTGGTAAAAAGCTCAGAACCACCCAGAGAGACAGTCCAGCAGGCCGCATCATGCCCCCAGCCAGCCTCCTGCATCTCCCTCACTGTCTCCTGCCCATCTCCTGGCTAACACTGGTGCCTTCTCCCTCTCCTTAACCCGCACCAGCTCGGGCCTCACCCTCATGCTGAGCTCCAACCTTGCTGTCTCCTGGTCCCTGACAAGGTGGGGGTGATCTAGAGGAAGTCCCACTCTCGTCCCTGTGCCCTGTCCACGGGTGCCCTGGCCCCTTTACCCAGGACCCTGCCTTCCACACCGGGGACCACGACGCACATCCCCGCCCTGCAGAGCCAATTCGTGGCCTGGCCTGCCCGCCACCCACCCCCTACTACCCCCCACAGCTTTCCGCCAACACAGCTCTGCTCACTCCTCAGCTTCACTGTTTTTCTCCTGGATTTTTCCCATCAGCAAACACACATGCTGTTATTTGTCCCATTTTAAAACACAATCAAAATGAAACAGAGTACTTTGTACTGCACTTTCTGCCAGCCACCATCATCAAGCTCCTGGCCTGTGCAGCTGACCCCACGGCCAGGGCTTCCTTCACATTCTCGCCACCCCAAATGCGGGCACCGTGGCGCCAAACCTGCTCTTCCCACTGTTGTCAACAACCCCAGCCTGGCCGAATCCAGTGATTCATTTCTGTCTTCATCTCTCCTGGCCTTTAGGCAGCGTTTAATGTGTACGACCCCTTCCTCCTCCTGTCTGCAGCCTTCCTCGGGATCCACGCAGCACCCTCTCTCCCATCTCCCTCTCAGGAGCACGTCTCCAGCCCCCCACCTGCCCTCTCTATTCTAAGGGCATCCCCGCTGCAGGTGTCACCCTCTGACGTGTCGTGCCATCTGCCCCTTACTCACCGTGTCTGTGCTTTATTACCTGCCTTGGCTTGTATAGTGTCAGCTTCACAAAGGATTCTTCCAAGGTCTTATTTTCAATCGATCAATTATAAGGATGTGGAGCGAGGCATGTATGGGAGGGGGCTGGGCACACGCAGGCTTGTTGTTGGATGGAGGAGAGGCAGCATCCCCTGCACGCCTGGCTCGTCCCCATCTCCAGGCCCTGTGCCAACCACTTGTTGTCTTATCCTCTGACGGAGCCAGCCCACCCACCACATGGACGCGGGTGTTGTCTGTGGACCAACGTCAGTGTTTTGTTGGTTTTTCTTATTGTTTGGCACCAGCAGTACAGAGACCCATAGACCTGGTTGTTCTCCTCGGCCCAGAGGACCTGGGGCTGGGGCACCGCCCTGGGGAGGTCCTGCCTCAGGCCATGCAGTTCCCAGGCTCCTTTCTGGGAGGGGCTGGTTCTCACAAAGGGGGAAAATCATGAAATGGCAAACCTGAGTCACGGCAGCACAGACGACAGCCCCTGAAGGCATAAGCAGGAAAGGCATAATGTGTTCCAAAAGAGAAAACTAGATGGACTTTACTGACTCATGGCTGAGTTCTGAGATCACTGGCACTTGCACATGTGTCCATGCTGTTGTGAGTCACGAAGGAAAATGGAAGAACCAAATGACCAAGTGGCAGGGTCTGTAAGAGTCTCTCACTGCAGGACAGGCTGCCCTGAGGAGATGCTGCTCAGGCCTGGGTGCCCCGGGCCAAAGACC
Source organism: Theropithecus gelada (assembly GCF_003255815.1). Classification (NCBI taxonomy): domain Eukaryota; kingdom Metazoa; phylum Chordata; class Mammalia; order Primates; family Cercopithecidae; genus Theropithecus; species Theropithecus gelada. The sequence goes on along the minus strand of NC_037671.1, from coordinate 122,593,948 downwards.
TGACCCTCACAGGGCTGTATCCTATGGATAAGATGTGGCACTGGACTGCTCATTGATAGGTAGGAACTGTGCACCGAGAGGTGGGAACTGCTGACTGGAGATGGGAACTGCTGGCCAGGGGTGGGAACTATTGGCCGAGGGTGGGAACTGCTGGCTGAGGGGTGGGAACTGCCTGCTGAGGGGTGGGAACTGCTTGCTGAGGGGTGAGAACTGCCTGCTGAGGGATGGGAACTGCTGGCCAAGGGGTGGGAACTGCCTGCTGAGGGGTGGGAAATGCTGGCCGGGGGTGGGAACTGCCGGCCAAGGGGCAGGAACTGCCTGCTGAGGGGTGGGAACTGCTGGCTGAGGGATGGGAACTGCTGGCGGGGGGGGGGGAACTGCTGGCTGGGGGTGGGAACTGCTGGCTGGGGGTGAGAACTGATGGCCAAGGGGTGGGAACTGCCTGCTTAGGGGTGGGAACTACTGGTCGGGGGGTGAGAACTGCTGGCTGAGGGATGGGAACTGCTGGCCGGGGGGGGGAACTGCCTGCTTAGGGGTGGGAACTACTGGTCGGGGGGTGACAACTGCTGACCAAGGGGTGAGAACTGCTGGCCAGGGTGTGGGAACTGCCTGCTGAGGGGTGGGAACTGCTGGCCAAGGGGTGGGAACTGCTGGCCAAGGAGTGGGAACTGCTGGCCGGGGAGTGGGAACTGCTGGCTGGGGGGTGGGAACTGCCTACTGAGAGGTGAGAACAGCCTGCTAAGAGGCAGGAACTGCCCACTGAGAAGCAGGAACTGGGCTGAGTGCTCAGTTTTCCTGTTTTGCTGATATCTTCAGAGGCATCAGGACCCGGCCGTCTTTGGGGAAGCTGCATTTACCCAGCCAAGAACGCTGCCTCCAGAAACAGAAGTGGTCCTGGGCCAGAAGTGGGGTCTGCCTTTTTAATGTGTTGTTTAAATCAGCAATCCCCAACCTTTGTGGTACCAGGGACCAATTTCATGGAAGACAATTTTTCCATCAACTGGCAGTGGGGGCAGTGGGGGATGGTTTCTTGATGATTCAAGTGCATTACATTAATTAATTAATTTGTTCGTTTGTTTTTGAGAAGGAGCTTTGCTCTTGTTGCCCAGGCTGGAGTGCAGTGTCATGATCTTGGCTCACTGCAACCTCTGCCTTCCGGGTTCAAGAGATTCTCCTGCCTCAGCCTCACGAGCAGCTGGGACTACAGGTGCCTGCCACCACATCTGCATAATTTTTGTATTTTTAGTAGGCACAATGTTTCACCATATATTGGCCAGGCTGTTCTCAAACTCCTGAACTCAGGCGACTGACCTGCCTCCCAAAGTGCTAGGATTACAGGCATGAGCCACCTCGCCCAGCCCAAGTGCATTATATTTATTGTGCACTTTATTTCTATTATTATTACACTGTAATATATAATGAAATAATGATAGAGCTCACCATCATGTAGAGTCAGTGGGAGCCCTGAGCTTGTTTTCCTGCAATGAGATGGTCTCATCTGAAGGTGATCAGCAACAGTGACAGATCATCAGGCCTTAGATTCTCATGAGGAGCACGTAACCTAGATCCCTCACATGCACAGTTCACAATAGGGTTTGAGCTCCTGTGAGAATCTGATGCTGCCACTGATCTGACAGCAAGTGGAGCTCAAGGGGTAACTTGAACCATGGGGAGCGGCTGTAAACAGGAGGCAGAGCTCGGGGGTAATGGGAGCCATGGGGAGCAGCTGTCAATACAAGTGAAGCTTTGCTCACCTGCTGCTCACCCCCTGCTCTGCGGCCTGGTTCCTCACAAGCTACGGACTGGTACTAGTCATGCTCCTGGGATTGGGAACCCCTGGCTTAAATCATGAGAGAAATCTTAGTTTAAATCTTTATTTTTAAAAAAATACCAAAAATGAATTATCTGCTTATGATGGCCTTATATTAACAGAAATGAGTGGTGCTCACATTTTGGAAGTAAGCATTCTGAGTTATGTTGATGATGATGATTTACTTTTCCATGTTTTATATACACAGGCGGTATGAGTTCAGCAGTCACTTGCATATTATCAGCACATGTTAACTTAGCAGGATTCTAGAACTTTTTTCTCTCACAGAATTAGAAGTACCTTTTCCAATATTCATGCCATGAAGAGTTTGTGGGTGAGTTCTGATCCGCCCCTCTCAAATCTGCCTACATATGGGGCCGTCCATGGTGATGGGGTGGACGGCTGGGCTCTGCAACCTGCCAGCATTTTCCTGCCGTGCCCGGAGGCAGTGCTCAGGCTGGCCAAAGATCTGTGGGTGCTGAATGCAGCTGTCCTCATTGTGAGCTCCCTTTTTGTCACCAAAGCCCCTTCTCTTGGTTGATTCTGTTAGGTGTGGAGTGTATCCACAATTTCTTAGGTTAATACTTAAGAGATAGAGACGGACTCAATCCAGGTCCAGTGGAATGCCTTTGGTAGTGGGATTGTACCCAAAGTTCACAGAAGATAAATTTTGTATAAAATAAGCCAGGTTTACTTTGCATATTTCCAACTGTAGAATGAAATTTAGGGGGCTGAAGAGTCAGAGTGTCTTATTTTACTTGTGTCTTTGGATATAAACGTTTTTCTTTTAAAACTCCTGACTGCATATTCCTTGTTTGTGTGTGGCTTTTAGTCCTAGACTGTAAAGCTTGCCAAGTCTGCCTCCTGGGAACCTTCTCCTCTACGCAGATGCTCCCCTTGCTCTGACGCAGTGCTGGTGGGTCAAAACCTCCTCCTGCATTTCATCCTTGAATTAGGCAGGAACTTGCATTGAGGCCATTGAAAGGGTGATGGCTTAGGGTGCACGAGAGCCTGGCCACCCTGTGTTAGGGACCAACCCCCTGTGGCCCCCAAAGGCAGTCATCATCACTCACCTTGCCAGGCACTGTCTGGTGAAGCCCCCAACATCTCTTCTGGGTCTGTGGGCTGTGGGGATGCTCTCCATGGCATGGAAAGCCTTTCACAGTCAGCGTGAGATAGGAATCAGTGTAAAACTGAAATCCGTCTTCTCCTTATCCACTGAGTGCGTCAGCTCCCCCACCGGATCGATGTAAAACTGAAATCCGGCCAGGCGCGGTGGCTCAAGCCTGTAATCCCAGCACTTTGGGAGGACAAGACGGGCGGATCACGAGGTCAGGAGATCGAGACCATCCTGGCTAACACGGTGAAACCCCGTCTCTACTAAAAAATACAGAAAACTAGCCCAGCAAGGTGGCGGGCGCCTATGGCCCCAGCTACTCGGGAGGCTGAGGCAGGAGAATGGCGTGAACCCAGGAGGCGGAGCTTGCAGTGAGCTGAGATCCGGCCACTGCACTCCAGCTTGGGCGACAGAGCGGGACTCAGTCTCAAAAAAATAAATAAATAAAACTGAAATCTGTCTTCTTATCCACTGAGCGCTTCGGCTCCCCCGCCCGCAGCAAGTGTGCTGTTTTCAGTGGCTCCGGCACCCATGGCTGTAGGTCATGCTCTAGCAATGTCTTCATCACAGAGCATTTCCCTGTGTGCCACGGCTTTGCCACCAGAACATCTTATGCACACACTGTCCTGGGTAGGCCTTAGAGCTACATCTGGGCAGCAAAGAGCTGGAAATTGTGCCTACAAACCTGTTTCTGTCTCCCTACAAATTTGAATAGGGAAGGTTTAGAGATCATGAAGATGAGCCCTTAGCGAAATAGAGATGACGATTCCCTTGTCCTGTTACCAGGTATCCTCTTAGCCAGCAACTTGAGTAGCAGGTGCATCTGGGTGCCTTGTCTCCTGGTCTGTCTCTGGAGCTTTCTGCTTTGCCTGGCTTTAGACAACTTGCTTTCTGTCCATGCCCTGTAAGGGATGGAGTGATTGATCTGCAGTTTCCAGGGTGACGGTGACTTTGAGAAGATCCCTGCATTGCACACACCACAGGATTTTACCATAAGGCAGAAACACCTCTGCCTCCGTTCACGTGGTGGGCTGGTGCAGACGGCAGGTGAGTCCCACAAGAAAGGTGAAAAACAGGGACACTGAGAGAGTTCTTGGTGGACATATTTTTGTTTGTAACTTTGCCTCCTATAAGATGTTAGAGAAGAAAATAGTGCCAGAATGGTGAAGTAGAGGAAGAGAACAGATGATCCCTGGATTGGAGCTCTAGCGTCTAGTTGATTGGTCAGGAAGACTGCAGAGGTTTGGAGGTTGGATCATCTATTTCAGTTCATCACAACAAGGCCCAGGAATCAGAAAGAGGGCTGCAATAAGCAGAAACAGCCCTGCTCTGGACATCTCAGGGGACTGAGCATGAGAGCTGGGTCCAGGCAGGACAGGGCAAACGACGGCAGGACAGCAGCCCAGCCCAGCCAAGGCTCACAGATGCGCTTCCATGCAAGGCGGCAGAGCGCCCCGCAATGCTTCCTGAGAGCACACCGCGGACATTACTTTATGCAGACATGCTCATTCCCTTCTAGAAAGACACGCGCCTGGGATGCCATCGTCACTCAGCATCCCTTGATGACGGAACTGCTGTGAGACTGTGGAGTGGCGTGTCCAAGGCCACACACTGGACGGAGGCTGAGCTCCACGGCGGCCCCGGCAGACGGGCTTCCTAAGAGCTGGGTGGAATCCCGGGGCGGGCACCGTGCCCGACCCCGGGCTCCCTGACACAAGGCAATGGCTGGGCGCACTGTGCGGCCACCGGCACCTTCACTCCTCACCTGTGCACGCGAGTGTAGGGGACGAAGCGACATTGATGTGTGGCGTCTCAGTGCAGTACCAACACACAGGCAGCCCTAAGCAGACAGGGAATGGGGATGACGGTAGAGTCACCCCGTGTGTGCAACCCCATCTTAGCAGGGCTGAAAAGCAGGAGGGCCAGGATTTGGGCAGCTCTGTCCTTCACGAAAAGGATGACGTCGATTAGCCACGCTCCACATCCCCAGAGGTAAATCTAGGAATAGTTGTGACACCTGACTTAGGAGTGTGTTTCCTTGCATAATATTAAGGCAGATCCGCAGATCCATGTAGATTAATCCTCTTCACTTTCAGCTAGTAGCAGGGCCGGACGAGGTAGCTGATGAGGAAGAGCCCCAGAGAGGAGGCCCAGTGTGGGGCAGTGGCCTTGGGATCCGGGCCACACCCCAGCGGTTCTGTGCCGCCAGCAGGCCCTGCTGCATCTCCGGGCTGGAGCCTTGACTGTCAGCAGATGAGGCCACGGTGTGGGGTTGGGGTGTCTCTCCCACCACAATGGCTTCGTGGGGTGCTCACTATCCCCTGGTCCCGCTTCAGTACGCCTGGCACTGGCTCCCCGTGGGGCCGTTGAAGAACTCCCAGGCCTGGTCTTGCCAGGGAGACCCCCCGTGCCAGGGAGACCACCCGTGCCAGGGAGACCGCCCGTGCCAGGGAGACCGCCCGTGCCAGGGAGACCACCCGTGCCAGGGAGACCGCCCAGCCTCAGGCTGATTCTCAGGTGGCTGCTTCTCTGCACTTAGGACATGGCTTTTCCCAAGCCCTTTCCCAGCTGCCTGTCACTTTTCTTCCCAGCTTTCCCTTCTGAAGGGAGCTCGGCTTCTTCACTCCATGGCTTTCTAGCGACATCATAAGCATTTCCTGGTCTGACCCAGGAACTGATAAAACGCTCTGGACGGGGCGGCCTGGATGCTCCAGGGACAGCATTGTCTCCATGGGCGGCAGGGCGCCTGCAGGCACCCAGCCTTGCACGGGGCAGGCGGTGTTCTGAGGGTGCAACCCTGTCCCCACAGGGCCCAACACACAGCGTCAAAATTGAGCCTACCTCCACACCAAATTTGAACAAACTAGAAATCATAAGGTGGTGAATAATGATACGTTACCATAGGCAAGTAGAAAATTGAAAGTTTAAGCAAAAACTAAGTCCAAAGCAACAGCCGCGCCAGGACAGAGAGCCCACAGTGAAATTGCTGTGTGCGCCCAGGGCAGCAACGGCGCCAGGCAGGCGCGGGTCCCGCTGCGAGGGACTTGCCTGCTGACCTGGGCTGCAGGGAGCTCTGCTTATCAGAAGAATATTTGAAAAGCGGCCTATTAAAAGGAATGCTGAAGTGAATTATAAAAGTCTGAGAAAGGAAATGGGAGAACCGAGATATCTAAATTTTCTCAAAACTATTATTAGCTGGGCAAAAATGTAGAAATTCGGGGCACTGAGGGTGGTGAGTGCAGTTTTGCTTGCACCATTGGCAAAGTATACCTTGAATTTATCAAAATTTTGTCATCATCTAGTCTTAAATAGTTAAAGGGTAAGCAAACAATGCTAAACAAAATAAGGAGAGAGAGAAAAGGGTGGACAATTCCCACAGGAATTTCCACTGGGGCTGCATTCCCAGGACGCTGGCCGGGAACACTCAGTCCACTGAGGACAATATCCTATCTCTACAGCGTACTGGCTGGCCAGCGTCTACCGAGTGGATCATTAGGCCTGTCTCCCAGAGACAGCAAAAATGTGCAGAAGTAAGTACACATCCTGGGCTGGAAAGCACTTTCCCTGTAGATTCTGGTGCCCTGCGGCTCTCAGATGGGGAGACGTGCGCTCTCCAGACCCCCACAGAGCCCCAGAGCACGGTGGAGGGTGGGGGCTGAGTCATGAGAGATGTCTTACCAAACACCACTGAATGCAGCTTTTTCTCTGCCTTGAGAAAGATAAAACACCGAATCATTTCATTTTAAATTAAAAAGCTGCTTCTTCAAACTTTGTTGAAAAATACAGAATATGCCACCATTCTGCAGTTCCATGCCATGGATGGATAAAGTATGGGGAAAGGTAGGGGAGGATTTTGTAAAAGGTTAATGGAAAAGGCAAGAAGAGAGCTGGTCAAGAAACAGAGAGGGAGAACCCGAGAGACGGGACGTGGGGAGGAGAGAAAAGCGTGCAGATGAGGAGAGAGCTCGGGGGGAAGGGGACACAGACCACCGGGAGCGTCCCTTTCAGAGGAGCGCTGCGGACAGGCCTGTGCAGCCTGGACGGGAGTGACCTGATGATGTGATGGGTGGATTTCCCGGTGAACTTTCCACCTCTTTCAAGTCACACCCATCTTCAGTCCCCGCTCACCATGACAGAGTCGCAGCCACACCCAGGACAGAACCTGGGCTCTGGGCAGCAGGTAACAGGAGGATATTCTACCTAGGGCCGAAACAAGCCAAGTCCAGCCCCCCCTGCTCTGCAGCTGGTAAGTGCGAGGATGCTGTGTGACAGGCATCACAGGTCACTAAGAGAACACGGGGAATGCCTTTATGGCACTGTCTGGAAGCAGGCTGCGCCTCAGCAGCTCCGGAGGTTCCAGGGGCTGGTTTTCATGAACACAAGAAGTGTCAGAGACAGGAGATGTGGGGGAGGAGCATGTAGAACCTGGTGGGGATTGAGTTTAAACACATCTGCACACACTTGGGTGGGTGTGTCCCAGCGCATCTCAGCCCTGCGTGCCTGCACTTGGCTTCCCTGCCCACTTCCCCTCCTCCTGCCCCCCTCCCCTCCTGCCCCACAGTCCACACTGTCCCACACCTGCTGTGTCCAGAAAGCCCTCACCGAACATCCTCCCATGTCAGCCACTCTCGGAGGACTGAGAAAACAGTGGTGAGGGGCCAGTCTCCAAATTCAGGTGCTCCCGGCGCAACCAAATCCGGGGCGACTGACCGAGGGCTGGCACTCAGCCTGAGGAAGCGAGTGTTCCTTTGACTCGTAGTAAGAACTGCTCAGAGGCCAATGTGCTCTGGGTCAGGTCCCCCTGGCACCTCCAGGCAGGTCTTCCTAATTTGGTTCCTGAGCACGCTCCAGTTCCCACCCTGAGGCCTGCCCTCACCCTTCCCTCCCCACCATTGTTCTTCCTGCCCTCCTCCCTTACCCTTCCCTCCCCCGTTGCTCTTCCCGCCCTCCTCTGTCCACTCCCTCTCAAGGCCCTGCCCTCTCTGGTTCACCATCCTCCTCTCGCCCTCTCCTGGCTTCTCCCCAGCGCTTGGTGTTCACTCAGACGCCTTCTCCTTGCAGCCTCTGCCACGGCCCCGGCCACCTTCAGCCTCCAGCAAGTCACCACATTTGACTTTCTTCATGGAGTCTTTTACTTGTGAGATTTATCAACCGTACGTGCGTGTTTGCCACATCCCCCCTCACTAGACTTCATCTACATGGGGACAGAGACCCCTCTGCTTTGCTCCCTGCTGTGACTGCAGAGCCTGAAACGGCCCAGCTCGGAGAACGCTCTATCTACAGACACCACTGGGTGCTGAATTTCCAGAGCGGTCGATGGTACGTGGGACTCCGTGGTGAGAACTGAAGATGTGTGAGGATGAGGGGCGCCCGATCCCTGTCCTCTGTGATCCGCTGCAACAGAATCAACCTCTGCACGGTGGGCCCCAGAGAGCAGCCTGGGGGATGCACGGAGCCACACAGAAACATGTGAACTAGGCGGCGGCAGCAGAGACAGAAACATCTCACAGTACACCAGGAGTGAAAGTTGAAAATACTTAGCATTTGACAGGGTTTCCAGTAATATACTCTTCTTTGAGCATCAAATGAGGGTCAAATACCTATTTCTGTGCTCATGTTAAACAGACAGAACAGAAACACAGAGAGTTACAGAGATGTGATCCGGGTGGGGGCTGAGAAGCGGCTTCCTGCAGAGGTTTATACCCAGGCTCATGGAGAAAATGCCCCTACAAGGGACCAAGCCAAGGACTCAAAGCGAACACAGGGAACAAGACCGTGTTTCCAGGCCAGCGTGCGGGAGCCCTTCAGCAGAATCGGGGGTTAGGAAGCTCGGTGACTTCAGGCAGGAGGGCGATGGAATGGGAACACGGTCTTTCTGTTTCGAGCAGGCGATGGAACTGGAACAGGGTCTTTCCATGTGGGAAATGCTGAGCCTGTGCTGCCAACAGCCTCCAGGCTGAGACGTCTTGTGGGCAGCTGGGACAGGCAGCAGAGTAAGAGGCAGTGGTTTAGGAGTTAACTGCCCTTGGACAATTGTGGAAGCTTTTGATTTTATTATTTTATTATTAATTGAAAAAAATAGAAAATATAGAAAAAAATAGAATTGGAGAGGAGGAATAAGTAGATGTTTAACAACAGAGCGTGCGGTGCAGCAGCACACTGAGAAAAGTAGACCAGAAAGGACGGGGAGCTTCAGGAGGTGACAATTTAGAAACGTGGCGGCCACTCCCGGGCCTGTCCTGCAAATGACAGATGACTCGAGGAGAGGCCGGGCGCGGTGGCTCACGCCTGCAATCCCAGCACTTTGGGAGGCAGAGGTGGATGAATCACTTGAGGTCGGGAGTTCGAGACCAGCCTGGCCAAAATGGCGAAACCCCATCTCTACTAAAAATACAAAAATTAGCCAGGCGTGGTGGCGGGCACCTGTAATCTCAGCTACTGGGGAGGCTTAGGCAGGAGAATCTCTTAAACTTGGGAGATGGAGGTTGCAGTGAGTCGAGATCATGCCACTGCACTCCAGCCTGGGCAACAGAGCGAGGCTCCATCTCAAACACAAAACAAAACAGAAAATGACGAGGAGACGGCTTCAGAAAACACTGCTGTGTTTGGTGACTGAGAGGTTCCTCATGTTCTTGGACGATACTTTCCAAATGTTAGTTTGCCTACAGGTCACGCAAACATCCTGCAGGTGGAGTCAGACTCCGAAGGTCTGGGAGGCACTGGGTTTGGGGGTTTTTCTGGGAGGCACTGGGTTTGGGGTTTTTGAAAAAAGCTTCTGGGAGGCAAAGAGTTTTGGGGTTTGGGAGGCCCTGGGTTTTGGGGTTTTTTTGTATAAAAGCTTCCAGATGGCACTGATGCTGCCCGTCAGTGGGCTACACCTTGACAAAGCTGTAGAGACTGTGTTAGAAGGGCAGGGTGAACACCAGGTCCCGTAGCGAGGTAAGGGGTAAGCAGGTGTGAGGAGGCTGGGCAGACACATGACCACCTTCTAGGAGTCTGAGAGTGGCGATTAGGACCATAGAAGCTTACGGGCATTCACTGTGGTACCATCCTCAGCAATTTGCTTAATTCCTCCAAGACACAGTTTCTTCATCTGCCATGTGGGGCTAGCGTCCTCCCGCACAAATGAAGCAATGCACGCAGAGGTCTCCGCTGGCTTCAAGAGCCAAGCAACTCTTAAATCCTCTCAGGACTAAAATTTTATAAACAAGATATTTAAAAATAATTCAGGCCAAGAGTGGTGGCTCAAGCCTGTAATCCCAGCACTTTGGGAGGCCAAGACGGGAGGATCACGAGGTCAGGAAATCGAGACCATCCTGGCTAACCCGGTGAAACCCCGTCTCTACTAAAAAATACAAAAAAAAAAAAAAAAAAAAAAACTAGCCGGGCGTGGTGGCGGCGCCTGTAGTCCCAGCTACTGGGGAGGCTGAGGCAAGAGAATGGCGAGAACCCGGGAGGCGGAGGTTGCAGTGAGCCAAGATCACACCACTGCACTCCAGCCTGGGTAGAAGAGCGAGGCTCTGTCTCAAAAAAGAAAAAAAAATTCAGTAGTTGGTCTTCACTGAATCCTCTTTATTTCCTCATTTATCCAAGGGGAGAACATGTTTTTGAAAGATTATAAAAGGTCACAGTGCAGTATTGAAAGCAAATGCCAAGATGATGTATTTTCAGGAGATTATAAAATAATTTGAGCTTTTAAAATATAAAGTATAGGCCTGAACCTAAAAGTATAATTTGGCCAGACCAACTCATCCCGCATTTTGTAACATGAAACCAACCTCCCTCTCCACGTTTCCCTGCCCTCGTGGTGCAGGCTGCCACGCCTGCCTTGCCCGGGCTGACCTCACAGCAGGAGAATGTGCCTCATGGCCTCTGCAACAGGCCTCCAGGGCACAGCCTCCGGGAACACCAGGAGCTTGAGGCACAACGCTGACGGGCAACTGGAAATGCTCGCCAGTCTGACACTGGGTGACCCCACCGACGTCACGGCACCCACTCTCTTCCAAGTGACCCTTGGCAGTTAATTTTTCCAGGACTCTTCCGTCCAAAATCAATACAAAGCAAAACCTTAAGTTAAAAAATAAGACCTTTAACCTTAAAATGCCCTTAAGCTTCTATTATCCACGTCTCCACTCCTAGAAGGCGACAGCCAGCATCCGGCCTCCAGAGTTCCACTGTGCTTCCCCAAAGACAGGTGGGCTCTCCTCAAGCACAGTTTTACTTCAGGAGCCGCTGAAACTGGGGTGTAGACCACAGGATCCTCCGTGACCAGCCCCAAGGCCAAGCCTGCGATTCTCTCATCTGCACTCACCTGCTGAGGTGAAGAGTGGGCCTCCATTTTGGTTGAATCACATTATGTCTCATAGAACCATCTGGAACCCCCATCACCTTAATAATTCAGTGTTGTCTGATGCTGTGAAAGGTGAAAAAGACTTCAATGATCACTTCCAAATTGTGCTGGGAATGACACAGATGTTCTCTCAGCAGCATGCACACCCTGTTAGAAGGGGGTATGGTTTTTACTTCCTGCTTATTCCCGGCAAATTCTGTGGCTTCCACTAAGCAGGGATGTCCTCTGAGCACCCTGCCCCTCCCGATTCCTGCCCACCGCAGGCCTCGGTTTTCTCCACATCTTCTCCCTGGACAGTGGCAACGCTTGCAGAACCCCAGCTGCTCTAACACCAGGCCCAGCTCCTCCTCCATCCCAAGCGTCTCTACCCAACCGTGGGATCTGTCCACACCTCCAGATGGGGAGACCCACGTCTCCATGTCACCTGAGGGCAGGTGTGTTTAGAAGCTTCTGAATCTCCACCGCTGGAGACAGCAGGACATGGACATGGACATTTTCTGACTAACTCAAACACGGGCCTCCCCTTTTGGTTTTATGGATATAAAACACGTCCTTGCAGTCATTGGAGTGGAACGCTGGTAGCAACCGGCCCTAGGTTGAGTGTTTGACCAGGAATACCCACACACTTCTCTCAATTAACCCGTGAGGTTGGCATGTTTAGTAACTGGGGAGAAAATGGGGTAACAATGGTATGACTAAAGCCCACAGCCTGGGGTCTGGCACCTGGCAAGTACCCTCTGGGTGTTTTACTTGCATGACTTTAATCATTACAGAGGTTCCCTAAGGTCACACAGCTGGTAGGGGCTCTGGTCCTGTCTCATCTCACTCCACAGCCCCAGGTGAGTGCAAGGCAGGACCTCTATATTTCCGTCTCAGATTCTTCTCATGGCTTTGTTGTTCTCAAAACCTTTCATTTTATCAATGATGAATAGTATAAATAGATGGTTTATTTTCTTTTTGTTGAAACTATCTGTATTGATTTTTTGTCTTTGGAGTTATCATAAAACACCTGTGGTCAAATCCAGGCCCTTCCAGTTACCAGCAGTGACCTTCTGCGTGCTAATCACCTCCTTGGTGACTCAGTTTCCCCATCTGTAAAGGAAAAGCAATGGAAGTACTGGGGAGTTTAAATAACGGAAATGTTGCAGCACACTTGGTGCGTGGTCAGACATCCAGTGGGTGTGCTGCAAGGAAGCTACTTGTACTTTTTTGTTTCAAATTCTATTCCATGGTGAACATCCACTGTCTCAGATGTGATATGAGGTTCCATTCTGAATAGCCTGCAGGGATGTGACACTGGGAATTCTCTTCCTTTCTCCATCAGCTATAAACTAATGTATAAATGTTTCAAGCTCTGCTCTGCTCTTCCCCACTACTCTTACCAATGATAAACATGCCCTTAGGTTTCCCCAAGGTTCCCCTATAGCTGCTCCAGCCCCTCGCTCCACATCCCCCCCTTCCCCCCACCACCACCTTCCATCCCTGCTCTCCTGCTCTGGGCTTTCCTGGCGGCTTTGCTGCCCACACTCTCCCTGCTCATCAGACCCACCAAGGTTGCAGAGAAAGAAAGACAGCAGCAGATGGCTAGGAAACGAATATTCAACAATAGGGTGATTTCAGAACTAAATTCCAAAGAATTGAGCCTGCAGAGCAAAAACTCACTCAAAAAAACAAAAAAACAAACAAACAAAAAAATGGAGATCTGTCTATATTAAGGCCTGTTCTGATGAAGTTATTGACTTTTTTTTTTTTTTAATGGAACATTTTAGGTACCCAGCCAGGTGCTTTAAAGGAAGACAGTCACCAGGCTGGCCCTGGATTCGTGAACAGTAACTCGCATACGATCAAAGTCTTAGTCTAAAATTGTGTGCCCACCGTGATTTTCTGAAAGCACAGAGACAGCAGCACTCCAGCGGTTTCAGTGTAGGACGGCCGCGAGGAGTTGTCCTTTAAAATCCTTCTTGCTGGTGTGATCCCGCCACGAATGAGAACCACCTGAATGAAGAGGTCAGAAACAGGAAGTGCACCAAAATAGACTGAACTACAGAAAACAACTGAATCCGTTTAAATATGGAACGAAGATAAAAAATGTTGATCATGGGAAATGCGTTGGAGACGTGTACACAACCGGAGCTCAGGGAAGAGAGGGGATAAAAGAATGTTCACAGATGCTGATTTTCTCATTCAGAACCAGGGGCCCTTAGTGTGACCCAAACCTGAACCGCTGGCTTTAAAAAGTTCCATCTTCTTCACATTTTTGTTAACATTTTGACAAACTTCAGAGCTGAATTTTAGGAGCTATTATTTCAGGAGCTATTATTTCTTTTGTAACTGAAAATGTGTCTGAACTCTGATTCTCCTTCACTTATCGTCCAGTTCTCTGTTTTGTTGGTCAAATTCATTTAAAATTAAATTCTGTACTTCATTATAGTTTAGCGTTTATGGTATAATCACATTTTTAAATGTGCTTTTCCTTCTTTTATTCTTTCCCATTCATGGAGAGGTTTGTGATAACACTCATTGAACACTGGCATCAGTGATTTCTGGGTGGTAAAATTGGGATAATTTAATTTTTCTTTCTTTATGGTTTTGAATTTTATCCCTAATTACAAAGTTATCAGTTTAATATTTAAATATGAAAACTTTAAAAATAAGTTTTCAAAATGAAGTCATCAGGATGTGGGGCCTGGTGGAGGCTGGGGTGACTGACACCTCCGGTTGACGGTGGTGGGTGGGAATAAGGTGTGGGAAGATGGGCTTATTCCCAGGGGAGAGGGCAGTTTGGCATTGGCTTGAGATGGATCTGCCTGTGGGCATCCTGTGCCCACAGCCACTCACCGTGCACAGCGGAGGCTGAAGAGAGGAGCTCGCTGCAAAGAGGCCAGCAGGGTACAAAGAAGAACCAACTGCAGGGCACCAAGCCCGCACAGGGAAGAGCGAGTTGTCTGGGAGGCAGGAGGAGCTCTGTCCCTGGAGTCACGGGAGGTGCCCAGGCCTGAGAGGGAGCAGCAGGAATCTCTGCAGGGCATCCCCGAGCTCCAGTGAAGCCTCAGCCCCATGTGGGCAGAAGTCAGGGGAACATCTGGAAAGCGTGACCAAGCGGAAGCCTGGAGGAGCTGCCAGAAGCAGCACGGCAGGGACAGGGTCAGAGGGAGGAGGCTGCAGGTCCAGGAGAGGTTTCAGAAGCAGGAGAGGCTGGAGCTTGCTTATGCTGTGGGAGAGGGCAAACTTCAGGAGAAAGGAACACACAGGCAAGGGGGTAATTGGAGGTGTCCCGTTGGAGGAAAGAGGCTTTGGGGTCACTGCGCTGGAGCAGGACAGGCCAGGCCTCTGAGGGCCAAGAGGAAGGGGCTGGCATGTGGGGGTCTGCAGAGGGGTGCAGCGGGCTCTGAGAACCCACTTTGGCTGCTCCACCATTCAACACAGGGACTGCTGAGAGTGGCGGGCGGTGTTTCAACAAGAACTGAGTCCGGTGCCGAAGGCTCGAAAGAGCCCCTCAATCAAATTGAAGAGGAAGGGAGTGAAGATGAAACAGCTTTGAAGGCACACAGGAAATGTGCGGTACCTGTCAGGCAAATGAGTTCATAAATACACAAATGGGTCAATGCAAATGGTAGATAGACGTCGTACTTCTTATTAGTGGCTACTACAACAAGGATTTTTGATTTCACCTTTCTGGGTCTTGTTCTTTTGGTGTATTTTAGTCACTGTGGCATTCTATTACATACAACAGACCATTACAGGCATTGTCTTCATAGAAAGCAAAATAAAACTCGAAGACCAATACATCAATACATGTTTAACAAAGATGAAAGAGCCTAAAGTCTAAATGCGAGACTTTGGGGCCCCTGCGGGCCAGTGGGAAAGAACAAGCCTCTTATTTGTAGGTGTCCGTGTGCTTCAGACACCATGGCTTGTTTCTTAGTCAGCCCATTTTCTGCCAAGCTTGAGACCTCCGTTCTGGGCCTGAAGCTGAAGGACTTTTCATTTATTTCAATTATTTATTGGCTCTTTCTCTTCCTTGCCACGCAGGAGGATGAGTATAAACAGAATGAGATACTTCAGAGCAACCTCATGAGTTAAGAGCATGTGAGCTTTCTCTGAGACACTGGCTCCATCTTAATTTAATTAATGCAGAAATGAAGACTCAAACATTTGAGAATCTTTAAAAATCATATTTTAGCCAAAAGATTTATCTCACAGAAGATAATTTCCAACCCAGCCAAAAGCAGCAAATATTTGCTAGTTCTATAATGTTTCGTGTGACTATGATACTCGGCATATTTTCTGGTGTGTATTTGTCTCCAGGACATCTGTGCATGGCAGTTAGTCACGGAATTTAAGTTCAGTGTGGCATGCATCCTAGCGGGTGGGAAGCCAGAAAGTAAAATGTACAACCACCCCAAGAGAAATACTTATAGCCAGCAAGCGCAATTTCTAGGTGATTTTATCTTTAGATGGAGATTTCCTTCTTCTGATGTCTGCTGTTTCTTCAAAATTCACAGATTGCTCTTGATAAAGAGCATTGAGTTACCCTACACAGAGATGGAAAGGGGCTTTATAAATATGATGGTAACATACAATAAATTAAATGCATCTCTAAAGGCGGAAGTAAAATGCCTTGTCTTGTATCATAAATATCATTGATACTGACACAACACAATGTCTCTAACAGTATATGTCACAGTCTCATTCATTCATTTATTCAACAAACATTTATTAATCACCTACTGTATATCAGACTTCTGGAAGGATACGGAGAAATTACCCTCTTAAAGCAAACCAAGACAAAACTACCAGACCCATGTAATCTGGAAATCAGTTATTTGGGTAGATTTTTGGTTTCTAAACAAGAATAAGTCCAAATGACCCTTCTTTACATTGTTGGTAAAGATTTAGCCAGAATCTAAAAATAGTAATTTTTCTGTAACTGATAGAAAATATAGATATTGGATTTCCACCTCACACATAGGAAGAAATTAGAGGAAGTCTTTGTTTTTGGAGGAAACGATCACTGCTTCCTAACGCCCAGCAGTGATAAGACCTGGGTCACAGCCTCAAGCTGTCACGTCCACAGAGCCGAGTGCTCCCAAGCATGAGGCACAGGCCAGCAAACACCGTGTGGTCAACTCTAAATACCCAATAACACAGGTTCCTTTTGTTTTGGTTTTGGTTTTTCATTCTCTTTTGGGGTCTCTTGTCCCAGGTAGATATTCCATGTCCTTCTGGTATACATTTTAATCTGACTTCCACTGAAGCAGGGACAGGACACGTCACTCCTTCAACTTGAAGGGCCTCCTGCCGAGAGGCCCTGGAGCCTGGTGGGTGCCGATGGCTGGTTCCCTGGGCAGAGGGGTTGGGGCTTAGCTACGTCCATTGCTGGCACTCAGTGGGGGAGCCTTGGGAAGGTTGTGGGTGAAAGTGGATTATCCTCTCCCCTGTGCCGGTGCCAGGGCAACAACAAATAAACACACACTGCACAGGTCCTAATGCTTCAGTCCTATGAAACGCCCAGGGTGTGCGTTTGTCAACTGGATTAAAACAGCACATGCTTTCTATTAGGACCTGTGTTCGTCTGTTTTCATGCTGCTCATAAAGACATACCTGGGACAAGGAAGAAAAAGAGGTTTAATTGCACTTAACAGTTCCACACAGCTGGGGAGATCTCATAATCATGGCAGGAGGTGAAAGACACTTCTTACATGGCAGCAGCAAAAGAAAAACTAGAAAGAAGCAAAAGCGGAAACCCCTGATAAAACTATCAGATCTCATGAGACTCATTCACTATAACGAGAACAGTATGGGGGAAACCACCCCCATGATTCAAATTATCTCCCACCAGATCCCTCCCACAACATGTGGAAATTATGGGAGTTTAATTCAAGATGAGATTTGGGTGGGGACACAGAGCCAAACCATATCATTCTGCACCTGACCCCTCCAAATCTCATGTCCTCACATTTCAAAACCAATCATGCCTTCCCAACAGTCAGTCCCCCAAAGTCTTAAGTCATTTTAGCATTAATCCAAAATCCACCGTCCAAAGTCTCACATGAGACATGGCAAGTCCCTTCCACCTATGAGCCTGTAAAATCCAAAGCAAGCTAGTTCCTTCCTAGATACAGTTGGGGTAAATACAGCAGTTCCAAAGGGGAGAAACTGACCAAAACAAAGGGGTTCAGGGCCCATACAGGTCTGAAACCCAGTGGAGTTGTCAAATTTTAAAGCTCCAAAATGATCTCCTTTGACTCCATGTCTCACCTCCAGGTCATGCTGATGCAAGAGCTGGGTTCCCATGGTCTTGGGCAGCTCTGCCCCTGTGGCTCTGCAGGGTACAGTCTCCCTCTGGGCTGCTTTCACGGGCTGGCATTGAGTGACTGCGGCTTTTCCAGGCTCACAGTGCAACTGTCAGTGGATCTACACTTCTGGGGTCTGGAGGACTTTGGCCCTCTTCTCACTGCTCCACTAGGCAGTGCCCTAATAGGGACTCTGTGTGGGGGCTCTGACCCCACATTTCCGTTCTGCACTGCCCTGGCAGAGGTTCTCCATGAGGGTCCTGCCCCTACAGCAAACTTTTGCCTGGGCATCCAGGCATTTCCATACATCTTCTGAAATCCAGGCAGAGGTTCCCAAACCTCAATTCTTGACTTCTGTGTATCCGCAGGCTCAACACCACGTGGAAGCTGCCAAGTCTTGGGGCTTCCACCTCTGAAGCCACAGCCCGAGCTATACATTGGCCCCTTTCAGCCACAGCTGGAGCGGCTGGGACACAGGGCACCAAGTCCCTAGGCTGCACACAGCTCAGGGCGCACAAAACTATTTTTTTCTCTTAGACCTCTGGGTCTCTGATGGAAGAGGCCGCCTCAAAGGTCTCTGATATGCCCTGGAGACATTTTTCCCATTGTCTTGGAGATTAACATTCAGCACCTGGTTATTTATGCAGACATCACAGCTGGCTTTAATTTCTCCTCAGAAAATGGGATTTTCTTTTCTATCACATTGTCAGACTGCACATTTTCTGGACTTTTATGCTCTGTTTCCCTTTTAAAACTGAATGCCTTTAAAAGCACCCAAGTCACCTCTTGAATGCTTTGCTGCTTAGAAATTTCTTCTCCCAGATACCCTACATCAGCTCTCTCAAGTTCAAAGTTCCATAAATCTCTCAGGCAGGGGCAAAATGCCACCAGTCTCTTTGCTAAAACATAACAAAAGTCACCTTTGTTCCAGTTCCCAACAAGTTCCTCGTCTCCACCTGAGACCTCCTCAACCTGGATTTCACTGTCCATATCATTATCAGTATTTTTGTCAAAGCCATTCAACAAGTCTCCAGGAAATTCCAAACTGTTCCACATTTTTCTGTTTTCTTCTGAGCTCTCCAAACTGTTCCAACTTCTGCCTGTTACCCAGTTCCAAAGTCACTTCCACATTTTTGAGTGTCTTTTCAGTAACGCCCCACTCTACTGGTACCGATTTACTGTATTAGTCTGTTTTCATGCTGTTGATAAAAACATACCCAAGACTGCAAAGAAAAAGAGGTTTAATTGGATTAACAGTTCCACATGGCTGAAGAGGCCTCGGAATCATGGTGAGAGGTAAAAGGCACTTCTTACATGGCAGCGGCAAGAGAAAATGAGGAAGATGCAAAGGTGGGAACCCTTGATAAATCCGTCAGATCTTGTGAGCCTTACTCACTACCAGAAGAACGGTACAGGGGGAACCACTCCTACGATGCAGTCACCTCCCACTGGGTCCCTCCCGCAACACATGGGAATTATGGGAATACAATTTAAGATGAGATTTGGGTGGGGACACAAAGCCAAACCACATCAGAGCCAAAACTATTTTAAACGCTATTACTTGTTGTCAGTCTCACAAAGTGGCTTGGTAAAGTCTATGGAAACAGTGAAAAAGAATTTTGAATTTTATTGAAAAAAGGTTGGTAGTGATTTTTAACTTGTGCCTGCAAAATAGAAAGCCCTTTCCTAATAGCAGCAAATCAGGAGAGATAAAAGCAGCATCGCTGCTCTCCCGAGTTCCCTCTGCCTCTGCTGAGGTTTAGGTCCCTCTCCCAGATCTAAGTGCCTTGAAGCTGACAGACCTGTCATGTCAAACAGGAATGGGCTCTGCAGCGTTTAGACAAATTCCAAAGAAAAATCCCTTTCAGAAGATGTTTGAATTCTGCTCTAGTCAGTGGCCACAGATGGTGTTTCTCACTAGATTAACCTCCAGCTGATGAGTCCGTAGCCTGGTGTCTTGTGTTCTGTGGCTTCAGTGAGATGTGGGGTGGATCAAGCTGAGGAAGAGCCCAGATGTGAAGGCAGCCAGCCTGACATCCCGCATCACCTCACAAATCCTGTGGGTCTGGGTGAATGCTGAGCCTCTACCGGGCATCCCAGGTAGAAGGGTGCACCCTATTTAATCACCTACTATATTTGATGATAAAATAGACTTTGCTACCTGATAAAATTAACAGAAAGTACTGATGTCATAAAATAATATATGTGAAAATGATGAAAATTATTTCTATGTGGCTAACAGATATTCCTGATATTGACATTCCTATCCTTGACACTCACCTATAAGAACTACCTCCTCCCAACAACCTGATCCAAACCACAGATGAGAAACAAGAGTGAGGACATCTGAAAAGCACTATTCATCTTATCTGTTATCCCATAAAAATAAAATTAATGGCTGGGCGCGGTGGCTCAAGCCTGTAATCCCAGCACTTGGGGAGGCCGAGACAGGCGGATCACGAGGTCAGGAGATCGAGACCATCCTGGCTAACACGGTGAAACCCCGTCTCTACCAAAAAAATACAAAAAATTAGCCGGGTGAGGTGGCGGGCGCCTGTAGTCCCAGCTACTCGGGAGGCTGAGGCAGGAGAATGGCGTAAACCCGGGAGGCGGAGCTTGCAATGAGCTGAGATCCGGCCACTGCACTCCAGCCTGGGCGACAGAGCGAGACTCCGTCTCAAAAATAAATAAATAAATAATAAAAAAATAAATAAAATTAATAAAGAATGCATAAAATATGGATGAATAAACATTAACTTTCTACAAGACAATTACATAGTTGGCTTGAAAGGCTTTATTTTGGGACATGCGACTGATGACATTTTCTTTCATCTAAACCCAGCTCTGAATTTCTTCTGATGCTACACCTTTTGTTTACTGCTACAATGAGCAAAACATTTTATCGTGCTCCAATGAGCAAAATTTGGCTTTATGATCTCCTATATTGTCTTATTAACTCTTCCTATTAATTAATACCAGGCGAATTTAGATTCTGGAAGGTCTTCCATCGTCAAAGGCCAGTTGTTAAGCGTGGAGGCAGCTTTACAGACGTCATTCTGTCCTTCTGTTTACTCCACACCACATTTCTGGAGCACGTGCCTCAGGCAATAAAGTTTTCTCTAAGCTTCATAAATATCTCCGTATGTGTTAATTTATGCATTAATTTTATGTGTCTATCTTGTGAATTCATTTCATTTTCTCAGGAAAGTTTCCCGGGATTCACGGGGAGCTGACGAGGAAAAGTTTCAGAGAATCACGGAAAAGCTGAAACATCCCATTGGTCTCACTCGCCATCCTTATTTTTTTTCAAGCTATAAACTATTATTTCTTCTCAGCAAATACTAAGAGACAAATGCTCCCTGGAAACAGGGTGGGATCCTGTTTAACTGTGGCCCAGATTTCTCCTGTGGAGACCAACCCTTAATATTATTCTGAAGACATTACATAAGTGGTTTTCAAGCTCCCAGAATTAATAGTTCTGGGATATCATTCAACAGAAACAGCTTCTAACGAGGGATCAGGATACCCAGCTCATGCCAGCAGCTGGGGCCCTATCAACACCATCCCCCCAACTCCCTCAGGGACGTTTGAGATCGAAAAACCAACCCTAGCAGTCTATCCACACAGTCGCCTGAGCAGTTAGGAGATTTCATCTTTCCTTGCTCCCTCTCTCAAATATAAGGGTTAAAATTCTACCAGGAACAGTCAACGATTCCTTTGTGAGGACCAAGCCCAGTCTACTTTTTTTCTACGGCACCCCATTTCCACAAATTCTCCTCTCCGTTGCCAAAACTAGCAACCTCGTGATGCCTTAGGGGGTCCCACAGCCGGCAGGCCCAGTTGGACGTGACAATCACTGTGACACTCACTGTGTCCCCACAAAGGTCAGAGACCCTCAGCCCTCCATCCCCTCTGGTACCACCCTTTATTCCCAAGCCTCTTACTAATGGGGCTGTACCGGACTGGCTGTCCATGCTTGATGGTGGGGAGGGACTCCCGTACTCACAGGGACCCTCCCCACTTGTGGGGTCAGTGCTATTCATAGTGCCAGAGAGAGGCCATGGGGAGCACGTGGAGTGAAGGGGTGGTATCCACCTGAGGCTGCCACAGCCACTGCTATGTCCACCCCTGTGGTCCGAGAGGGCCGGTCACTCCAGCGTGGCTTCTGCTGTCTCTAGGGTGGTGTCAGAGACTGTTTCAATGCGCTGGAAACCTGAGATGAAAGAGGTGCCCAGGGCTGGCCACAGGGGCAGGCTGGAGACAAGGCCCTTGCCACCAGGATCAGAAGGTCCCTCACTGTGTGCCATGTGATGCCAGGCCAAGCGAGGTGGCAGGCAGGTGGCCCCAGCATGCTGACTCCATTCCAAGGAGGCTGCTTCTGACCTGTGTCACCTGCTGTGACATCAGAGCTGGGCCCCTACAGACCACAGCCTGCTTTGCCAGAAAAAATCACTCAAAAGTAGGCTTTTTGGACTAAAACTTGTTTTGTTTCTTACTACAATTACTAAGAAAGTCCAGGATACGAAGGCAGAGCTTGCAGTGAGCCTAGATTGTGCCACTGCACTCCAGCCTGGGCGACAGAGTGAGACTCCATCTCAAAAAAAGAAAGTCCAGGATACTCACACAGAACTGAAGCTCAGCAATTTCTCCTCTGAGTACACGTTGACATCTCTGAAGCCTGGCACTGACCAAGCCTGGCTTCGTGCAACGCGGTCGGCACACAGCCTGGTCTCGGCCTCCTCGTGAGTTCTTTGCAAGACCACACATCCAGGTACCTGCGTTCCTGCATGAAGGCCTCTAGGTTCGCAGAAGACCCAAAGCAGCGGGCCTTAGGCTCACTCAGGAGCAGCTCCTAGCTCCCAACTCAGCCACAGCCCTGCGGGAAACAGCAGAGATAGAGATGCGGTGGTAAGCAGAAGTGTGAGAAACTACAGTAATTTTCCTTAGGGTTGGTAAATTTCGTGCCAGCCACCATGATCATGGGCTTAGCCCAAAGTAATAAAGCCCAGTGTAAATCGTGTTTAAGATTATACACAAAAGTTAAAACCCAACTAAGCCATGAAAAACTACAGCTAAAACAAAAACAAACTGTGGAAGTGACTTTAGTGTGTTCTGAGCATGATAGCTAAGACCCAAGCTGGGGTCAGCTACCCCACTACACCTCCCCATGAACTCAACAAAATGAGCAGAGCCACAGGCCTGAGTGCCGCCAGCAGCAGCTGGGACTGAGGGCAGCGCTTCACTTCCTCAGAGGAGACCACTCCACAACCAACAAACCCCGAAGCCCCCACCAGCTGCTGCTGACCCAGCCACACGCCACCATCTTCACCAAACCCCACGACGGCTGCAGAGTGAGCACCAGCATTTACACAAAAACGTCAGGTCCAGGGGTAGCTCTGAGGTGGAAAGAAATAGGCCACAGAACATTCCCCCCTCAACAACCCTCATGAAATGAAAAGCCAAAGGAGGATGTGGCAGAAGTTAAGAACAGACAGCGTAACTGAACAGGACCGTGACCACACACACGCCACCCACCAGCCGTCTCAGCCACCTCCACAGACAGAAGCTCAGGTGCAGTGGGGGTGAGCCTGACAAGGTGGGCGTCCTGGAGAGAGGGTCAGGGGAAGTCCATCGCAGCCTCTGCATGGCACCTGCTCACAACTGGGAGACTTTGCATCGACTGCACCACTCTGAACACAACCTAGTCCCAAATCAACAAAACTTAGCAATTATACATATTCAGACCAAAACATGTATTCACAACAAAAGGTATAGGAGATAGAAATGTATTTAGGTGCTACAGGAGATGTACTGTAAGAGAAAGATGACAGAACAATTTAAAATACAAAAAAAGCAAAGCGAATCCCTTATGCCATTTGCATAATAAATTTGCTAGAATGATTTTACAAAGAGAAATTTAGGTAAAACCTCTGAAAGCAGACAAGTTACTCATGGACAGTTACAAGAACAAACTCTCCAATGTGGCAAAATCTGAGCAGAACCAAGAGCAGAGAAAAGCCATCGCAACCTGGTGATCGTGCTTATCCAGAAGAGAATCTCAGCTCAACTTCAAATGACCGGAAGAAGTATTCATCTTACTGTGAGCTTAAATGTTGATCTAAAGAGAGACAGCTCCTTAGAACCAGGAAGCAACCTTTTATCCAGATCAATTTATTAAATTTCTAGAGTTATTTAAAAGCAGCCACCAAATAAGAGCGTATTCAAGTTCAACACTCAGCAGACCTTAGTTTCAGCTCTCTCTCTAAACGCTCTACATTTTACTGGATTAATCTATTTATAAGTAGAAGAAATACCGTTAACACAGTAACAAAGAGCAACTTCTCCTTGGATAAGCTTGGATCAGATCACATATCTACTGAGAGTTAACAACTGGATAAAACTAAACTAATTAAATGATTGTTTATTCAAATAATTGTGAGCCCAACACAGCCATGCACTTAAAAAAGATTTAAAAAGTAAAAAGAATTGAGCAAATGTAAACCCTGCCAATGACCACGAAGCTGCAGGCAGGCTGTCCACCTGTCCCTCTGCCCCTCCATCCCCCTGTCCCTGTCCCCCCGCCCCCCGTCCCCCTGTCTCCCATCCCTGTCCCCACAAGAAGGCCACCAGCCATGGACAGCACGTAGCTGGTCCCTCCCACAGCTGCCCGACGTCCACACAGAGGAGAGCTCTGCGGAGGGAAGAGCCTCCACCATCCAGAGCAGACAGCGTGGGGCAAGGGGGGTCTCTGGATGCTCAGGGAGATGAAAGAGGCCTGCTGGTGAGGTTGCCTCCAGCAACAGCGAGGGAGGAGGTGCTGTGCGGTGTCGGCCGCTGTGGTGCTCGCTGAGTCATATGAGGTTTTGAAGGAAGGGTTTTGAAGGGTTTTGAGGAGGTGAGAAGCATACTCAGAGCTTTGCTTTTAGAAGATTCCTCCCTCTGCTGCTGGAGAATGGAGGGAAGTGGGCCTGGGAGCAGAAAGCGCACTGGCTCTGGCCCAAGCTGCAGAGCGGCCATGGGGTTGGAGGGAAGGAAACTGAGCCCAGGTGTCCCAGGAGGCCTTGGAGACTGGCTGGATGGGAGGGGAGGGAGGGAGAATGCCGGAGGAAGACTGACAGCTCTCCATCTGGGGTGCTGGGTGGATCTCAGGCCCTCAGTCTGGAGACTCTCCATCTGGGGTGCTGGGTGGATCTCGGGCCCTCAGTCTGCAGACTCTCCATCTGGGGTGCTGGGTGGATCTCGGGCCCTCAGTCTGGAGACTCCATCTGGGGTGCTGGGTGGATCTCAGGCCCTTAGTCTGGAGACTCCATCTGGGGTGCTGGGTGGATCTCGGGACCTCAGTCTGGAAACAGGTGAGCAGCGGGTTTGCAGGTGTTCCCTGCAGTGCTATCCACAAGGGTCCCCAGCGGCAGCAAAGCATGACAACAAGGAAGCTCACATTTTGAGACTTTTACTTATATATATCAAAGCCACATGGAGTCTGGTGATGTCATAATTCACGGTGAACCTCAGCTTTTAAACCAGAGGCTCAGAAAATGGTGCGAGTTGCTGACTCACTTGGCAGCTGCCCGGTAAGGGGTGAGCTTGTTTTCCTTGAGCACCTGCTTAGGAGTCCTTTCACAGAGGTGGGTTGTTTTTGTTGTTTGTTTGTTTGTTTGTTTGTTTTGGGAGATGGAGTCTCACTGTGTCACCCAGGCTTGAGTGCAGTGGTGCCCTCTCAGCTCACTGCAACCTCCACCTCCCAGGTTCAAACAATTCTCCTGTCTCAGCCTCCTGAGTAGCTGGGATAACAGGCACGCACCACTACACCTGGCTAATTTTTGTATTTTTAGTAGAGACCAGGTTTCACCCTGTTGGTCAGGCTGGTCTTGAACTCCTGACCTCAGGTGATCCACCCTCCTCAGCCTCCCAAAGTGTGGGATTATAGGCAAGAGCCACCGCGCCTAGCCAGGAGCCCTTTCACAGAAGTTCTGTTTCACGGTAGCACGTGAAACATTGTTGGGCTGGACTGAAGAAAGTGCAATGTTTCCTGTACCTTTTGGCCATTGAAATGTTACACTAGACACATATCAATTAAGGTGATAGAAAAACTTCTGCAACCTCTTGGAACAGTGAGCCTTTTCCATTCTAGATCACCGGGAACAGACATCAGTGGGGTTTTGCATATTTCCCTCTCACAGAAATCCTCCTGGGCGCTTCAGCATAGCTTACACAGAAAGGTAGGCGCTGCACTCATCACTGAGGCAAAGAGACACGATGGCAGCTGAGCCGTGGGCAGGGCGTGCTGGGCAGAGCATCAGCTCCCAGGTGCCTGCAAGTCATCAGTCCCTGAGTCCTGGTGAGGACAGCATCATGCCAGCAGCTGAGAGTGAAATGCCACTTCCACTCCACTCGTTTCAGAGCTTGTTCCACATCGTTGCCCTGGCTTCGGCAGCTCTTGGCCGAGTGCGTATCCCATGACACCCCGAGGTGGGGTCTGTCTGCCCGCATGGAAGCTCAAGGTGGCATCGGGCTGACTGAGCTCTGTGTGCTGATGCGGTGGTCCCTGGTCTGTGAGTGCGGCTGCTCTGTGCTCTTCCCGACCTGCAGGTCTTCCAAATGTGGACTACGAAGGTGGCGGCTGCCTCCTGGGGCTCTTTCCAGTAGCTGCACCATGCTCGGACATCTCTGCCTGGACACATACAGCCCACAGAATTGGGTGCATTTATTGCTGACCTTGGAGGCCTTCACTGTATCCCACACGTGACTGGTGGAAGCCTGTGTCATGGTGACATGGATGACCTGTCACTGAGCAGAGGTGACTGTTGAAATATTTTATTTTCTGTCACCAGGTATTGCCAGGACAGTCACTGAACAATATCCCAATTGCTGTGTTCCGTTCGACGGCCCCGTCATCAGCATCCAATGAGCTGACCTTCAGGGACCGGGAAGCACTAAAGGTGCTGGAGCCTTCTTCCAGCCCGTCGCAGCGTCTCAGAGAAATGCACTGCCCAGGCGTCGGGAGTAAAGACACTGGAGGGTGAATCTGCTCCCCAGCCCTTCTCCTCCATCTGCTTGCCTCTCAGGGAAGTTTCAGACTTCACAACCAAAAAGAGCGTGTGTTACATGCAGCGTCTGTGTTTCAACATCAACCATTTCTAGCACACATGCACCCTCTGACTCAGAGACCACCATGAGAATGCTGGTCTTTCCACTTGCTTTATGGAACAAGTTGGTATGCGTCACACCGTAACAGCCTTGAAGAGCCTCTTTCAGGAAAGATCTTGATTTTAAGAATCAGAAGTTAAGGAGACCATAGTGCTCTGAATCATCCCTGGCCACCTTCCAGGACCTCTGCCGTCCAGCACACGCGTGAACATTGTGGCACAGTGAACACCGCAGCACAGGTCCCGTTACAGCCGGGTTGTCTCCTCAAGGTGACTGGAGGGGGTATCACTCTCAACAACTGTGTGTATACGGGTCTTATTCTTAATGAATTTCTGTCCAGTGAAGGGCAGACCTGCAAACCCAATTTCAGTTGTAAACCCCACATATCTGAGACAGGTCTTAGTCAACTGAGGAAGTTTATTTTGCCAGAGTTAGGGATGCGTGCTTGTGACACAGCCTCAGGAAGTCCTGACAACGTGTGCCCAGGGAGGTCGGGTGACAGCTTGGTTTTATACATTTTAGGGAGACCTGAGACATCCGTCAGTATATGTAAGGTGTGCATTCATTGAGACATACATTCATTCTGTTGGGAAAGGCAGGACAAGTTGAAGCGGGGAAAGGCTTTGAGGTCATAGGTAGGTAAGAGACAAATGGTTGCATTCTTCTGAGTTTCTGATTAGCTTCTCCAAAGGAGGAATCAGGCGTGCGTTTATCTCAGTGAACGGGGGGTGAGTTTGACTTCCGTCTGTCCTTTGTCTGCAGGAAATTCCTTGTGAGGGAAGTGTGGAGCTTTATATCGTAGCATAGCTATCTTTTTAAGGGGTAGAATAGGAGGCAGCTTGCCCTAAGCAGTTCCCAGCTTGACTTTTCCCTGTGGCTTAGTGATTTTAGTGATTTTAGGGTTCCAAGATTTATTTTCCTTTCACACAGCACAGTGTGTAAATATCTGTGTGCATTTGCTGAAGCAAAATTTCCTGGAAATTATAAGATGAGTTTTGTTGGAAAAAAGTAAACTGAAATATGTAAGCCCATCCCAGTTGTCCCCAGTATTCATATAATTCATCTTAGTAACGGCCTTTTTTTCTTTGAGACAGAGTTTTGCTCTGTCACCCAGGCATGGCTCACTGCAACCTACACCTCCTGAGTTCAAGTGATTCTCCTGCCTCAGCCACCCGAGTCGCTGGGAATACAGGCATATGCCATCATGTCCGGCTAATTTTGGTATTTTTAGTAGAGACAGGGTTTCGCCATGTTGGTCAGGTCGGTCTCGAACTCCTGACCTCAGGTGATCCGCCCACCTTGGCCTCCCAAAGTGCTGGGATTACGGGCATGAGCCACCTCACCAGCCCGATAACAGCCCTTTTGTCCCATTCTGAAGATAAAATAGTAAGTGATAGAAATGCATAAATTATATACATAATTTTTCCACCAACGATATTGGAACTCCCAGTGCTTCATCGTGATAAAAACGAGAAAGTATGACGTGTGAATGAAAACACATAGCAGTATGCACACTGCTTTTGCGTGAATATTGCTTTTGTGCCATCCACTACCTCTTTTCCTCATTCTCTGTTCCTTGTCTACATTTTGTACATTCACCTGCATGAGAAATTGCAGAGGAAACGAGGGGATTTTTCAATTTATCAAAATCTGAATACCAGCAGTCACATCTGTTTTACAAAGACAAGTCTCGACGTAAGTAGGCGCAGACCAGGGGTTCCTCTTTGGGAATGTGTCACTGGTGACTGCTCCAGTCTGGAAAACATTTTAGGGGCCAGAGAAGCCATTAGGTTTCTGGGGTCTTGCTTTCAACAGCTGGGATACATGAGTCCCTTTCCACATCTCCGTGAGCAGTTCTGCCCTGCCCCTCCCATTGACTCACGGGATTTCTGTCGTTCAAAATGTAGACATTTTAGTCCACTCTTCAGAGAGTTTCCTATCTGAAAACTGGCAAGTTTGTGGACTCGCGTGTGCTAGTTCCTGAATTCTGTGTAGATGTTTCTCTTGTGTGTGTAAATGAGTCTGTACTTGTGTGTGGCTAGAGGGGGACAGGAAACAATTTATATCAGTGCATGCTGCTCCCATACCCAGAAAATACATTCGCCTACGAACGTTTTACAAAGACCTCTCTTTTTATTCCAAAGCATAGCTCATTTGAAAGAAAAACAACATTTAAGAAAATCTCAGATGACTTGCAAAAACATCTATATCTGGCATAAAATCTGCAGTTATCTGAAAGAAAGTGTCGCGTACTTGAGATCAAAAGTAGACAGAAGTATTTTGCTCCTATGATTTAGTTTGTTTACAGGAAAATAGTGATGACAGTTTAATGTAATATATTAAAGAGAATATGTGCATATTTAGACAATATAATGTATACGTAAAAGCCAAGAGTTAGAGGAAGACTTGACAGTTAAAACAGGAAGAAATAAGGATTCAGGAAATTTGGAACTTTGTCTAGTACTTGTTTTGTGCTTTATGCTTACGTTTATCCATGTTTTTGTCAGAAGGATTTCCATGGGATATTTTTGTTGTGACGGAGGATGTGGTTTCCAAACCTTGCTCTGTGCTGAAGAACCCTCGCCCTGGAGAGGAGCCTTCATGCCCCAAAGCTCCAGGTTCCTTTGACAGTGCAGTGAAGGGGATGGACACCCGGCCTCCCTGTCCATGGGCTTGGCCATTTCCTGAGTGCAAAGCTGTGAGACCAGCATGGGTCTCCTCGGGGGACCTCCAGGCATCTCTGGGTGCAGATGAATCCCTGGGGCGCTGAGCAGAGTCCAGGACCAGGGAAAGACCCCCACACTGAATTGCAGGGGAACTCTGGACTCCAGACAGGGAAGGGCATCCAGGACAGGGCTCTACTCTCCAGGAAAACCACCTGCCGCTGTGTTGGCTGTTGGGGAAACACCACTGGTCACAGCATCCGGGCCCCAAAGGTGAAGTCAGAGGGAGACTTTGCTCCCTGGGCCCTGGAGCAGCCAATTAGACACAAAGCTGTGGGATCATCAGAGAGCCAAGTGGGATGAGGTTAGGCCTGGGGTCTGGGTGAGGATGGGCCTGCAGGAGCTGCAGAAGGAGGGCAAACTAGGGAACTCAGGAGTGCAGGAGTTGATTTGGGATCCCTTAGCTTCACGGCAACACTTTGTAAACTGCAAAATTGTACTGTTTTGCAAGGTGGAATTTATTTACTCCTTTCATTTTCTGTGCTTTGTTATGCAAATGATGAGTTAAGAGGATCAAAATATGTGTGGGATACTCAGCACATCAGACAGTATTCTGCTTCTCATGGGCAGACAGGGGCATGAAATTCCTTATTGTTAATAAAAGCAGCTCTGTGGGACCCGAGGCGCCCCCCAGCCCAAGCACCACGCCCCCGCGACCTTCCCTTGTGTTGTCAAATGTTGTCGATGTTTGCCAGATGTTGGGAGGCTTCTCTGTAAAAAAGTTTCTGGAGAAAGTACCAAATCCTGAGCCCTGAATTCGTCCCTGCTCTATTCGCATCCTAGCTCCTAAGGACCTGTGAGCCTCAGAGCCACCAGGCAGGGCCTTAGCCTGCATCCTCTGGGATGCCACAGGCATGAACAAAATATGGCAGAAGGGTTGAGTGATGAATTAATGCATTCTCATGATTATTTGACTTTAAAATATTTTCTAAGGCCACACGCAGTTACTCCCTTACTGTAGGATTCATCCACCTTCATAATACTCAACCCCACCCTCCCACACACACAGCGAGGCTTCCTAGGACAGGCTGAGCATCTCCAGCTTCCCAAGCCCTGAAGCTGAGACGTGAATGTTCTGGTCCTGCCCAGTGTCTCCCAGGCCCTGATTTGCACCAGTCCCAAACAAAGCCCTGTGTCTCCTGGCCCTTCCCCCGGGCAGTTCCCTCTCCCCTATCAGTGGACCTCAGCACCGCGCCAGACATGCCTGTGGGAGCCCTGTGTGCAGCCAAAGGCAGCCCAACCGTAGGAATCTGAGTTCTTCCTGCCTTGGGTCATCGTTATTGAGCTTTTCTGGGAAATTTGGGATCTTGGTGTCTGACAAAAGTCATATTACTTATTTAAGGTAAGTGTTGCAATTTTCCATTTCATAATCAAGTAAAAGCTAGACATATTCTTACTAGCCATTAAGAGAACCACAAATGATTTGCTATTTTTTTTCAAAGAAATATTTTTATGTCATGTGTTGGCAGAAAATGTAAAGCTATTTCTGGCTTTGGAGCTTTCCCTGAATAAGAATTCTGGATTTACAATGTTGAAGACTATTTCAATTTTAAAACTAAAAAAAAAAAAAAAAAAAAAAAAAAGCAGAACATTATGAAAAGTTTAATACTGCATAACTTAATGTTATTAAAGTGTGTAAAACTTGCAGCTTATTAAACTGTAAGAGAAACCCAAACTCAGAAAAAGCTATACAAAGTGGCTACAACTAAAATGGACCTAAAGTAACTCAAAAATCTCTAATTCTGGCCATAAAACAGTAGGTATGGTCTCTGAAACCCCAGCGTGGCCCTGATAACAGTCAGTGTGGAACTGTGAGCATCCCAAGAGGAATTCACTGAAGGCAGGACAGAAAAGCCATCTCACTGGTCACCCATTGTGAGTCTCCTGAACTTCTCACCCTGTCTCTGCAGACCTGCTGCACAGATGAGAAAACTGAGTTTCCAGAGAGCTGAATGGTTTAGAGTCACACAGACCTAGAGCATGTGTTCCAATACTGTGCCTCCCGTTACATAATCGTGCCTGCTTTGTACAAACATTCGCTTTCATTTGTGCATGAAAGGTATTTTAAGGAAAAGGTTGTAGCAGCTACCTAAGAGTCAGGGACCAAAGTTAGGGATCCTGGCCCCTCAAAAACTTGCTTTAAGACCTTACATGGTTCACTCAGCCTCTACGCCTCCTCTTAGGGCCTTTGCTTACAGAAGACGGTAATTCCACTGACTGCACCAGCTCATTTGTTGTCAGAGTTAAGTAAGAACACAAGGTAGTGAGATAGGTCACTTTCTTTTTGTATTTGACTGATGCTTCAAATATAATTTCATTTCATCGGAAATATATTTTGATAATCATGACGCCGTGTGGACCTGGCGGGGAGATAATCATGGCCCCGTGTGGACCTGGGGGGAGATAATCATGACGCCGTGTGATCCTGGGGGGAGATAATCATGACGCCGTGTGATCCTGGGGGCAGATAACCATGACCCCGTGTGATCCTGGGGGAAGATAATCATGACGCCGTGTGATCCTGGGGGAGATAATCATGGCCCCCTGTGATTCTGGGGGAGATAATCATGGCCCCGTGTGATCCTGGGGGGGGATAATCATGGCCCCGTGTGATCCTGGGGGAGATAATCATGGTCTCGTGTGATCCTGGCGGGGAGATAATCATGACCCCGTGTGATCCTGGGGGGAGATAATCATGACGCCATGTGATCGTGGGGGGAGATAATCATGGCCCTGTGTGGACCTGGCGGGGAGATAACCATGACCCCGTGTGATTCTGGGGGGGAGATAATCATGACCCCGTGTGATCCTGGGGGGATAATCATGGTCTGTGTAATCTTAGCAGGAGAGAATCATGGCCTGCTGTACTCCTAGGAGGATGTAACCATGGCTCCACCTAACCCTGGGAGGTGATCATCATGGCTGCGCGTTGGGGCGCCTCTTTTTCTCGGCTGGAAGATGTGCCCGGAGCGGACTGCAGTCACTGCTCTTGGTGCATCTGGAATGTCCTTCCAGTGCCTGCTTCTTGCTTTCAATGACTTCCCTCTCCCCTTGTACCCCAATTCTCTCCTTACCAGGAGCTTCAGAAGATGACATGTCTGTTTTTCCTAAAACCGAACTCTGGTGACCAAACCCCTTGATCATGCTCTCAGAATCAGAGGAGTGTTTCTCTCCCTCTTTCCACCTTCTACTCCTTTGAATTCTCCTCTGCCCACTCCTCTTCCCATCTCCCCATCTTCCTGTATCTTGGGCTTTATGCCTTTGCTTCCCCAAGCCCTCTCTGTATTTCCTCCGTCTTTCATGATGAACCTTCTTCAGGGCAGGTGGTGCACACAGACCTTCCTAACCTCTCCTCTAACCCCTTTTTCTACAACTCCAGTTCTCAGCATCTGTGCTCAGCAGTCCCTGGAAACGCCTTCTCTTAAGGTGCCAGGCAGAACAATCTCTCCTCAGATCTCACTTTTGTTGACTTCTATGCAAAGAGAAGCAGGAGGTAAAGAGATCTCTCCCACGGCTCATCCCAGTGGGGAACCTGTGGAGTCTGCCAATGAAGAAATGCTTAAGAATTGCAAGAAGGACACTGCTCCAAAGGAGAGGAGAGGAGCACAGACTCAAAAGGAGCTGTGCACAGCTGGAAAGGTGGCAGGGGCTGCACAGACACCCATTCCAACGTCATTCTTGCTGCCTGTAATCAATTCCTGTTCCCTTATTCTGGTGTTCGGTGTTCCTCAACAAATCATGCAGAGCCCCTTCCAATAACTGGGTAATCTTTTTGCCAAAACAGATTCCATGCTTTCCAGGGAATCCCAATCCATGATATGAGATGCCGTCTTGAATTCAAAATGGTGAACCTCTCGGAAGACTCTTCTAAGTTAGGTACGTGAGATTCAAGCTCTTTTGGATGAAAGTGGGAGAAACACAGCTGAGAGACCAGAAAACACTCAGCATCATTGAAGTCTTAGATGTCCACTCAGAGGCCTTTGCTGAGCACCAGCCACTCTTGGAGGAGAACTGCTTGAAAATTAGGATGTAGACGCACAAATGTGCCCTGCCCTAACCCAGGTTGGAGCCCCCATCAGCGCTGTCTCACTTTCTAGAAGAGTCTGCCTATCACAGACCCTCTTAGTTCCCTGGACTGTGTCTTCTTCGACCAGCTCTGGCATGAGCTACAGTGACCATGGACATTCCGATCGCTCTTGACGGCGTCCTACCTCAAGTAAGCACTGTGTTTCTCACATTTTCTAAGCCTGCAGGTGGATGCAGCCCAGAACTATGGGCAATTAAAGGCCTGGAGGGTGAGGGGGTGGGAGGTGAGCTGATGAATAAACACTCCAGACTCCTTCAGAGGGACATTTCCTCCTGGTTCCTCCGTAGGATCCTGGGAAAACTGAGCTTCAGTTGCCCACAGCAGTAACCAACTCAATAATGTACACTTTAAATCTCTCTTGTAGGTTCCCTGCTCCCTGAGTCCAGCTTCCTGGGGTCACCTCCAAAATACATGACTTGGCCTCAAGCTCAGGTCCAATGCTCTGCTCTAAGACAAACCCCAATGAAAGTTTTCTTGGTGGTTAGAGAATCAACACAAGGAAACTAATTGTATTATTATCAAGGCTATAATTATCATACTTTCATCAACGTGAAACCATGATCATCCAAGCCCCAGAGAGCACTCCCACGTGGATGCTCATGGGCCTTCTGGAAAGGCCCCTCCTCTGCAGCTGGGCTCGGACCTTCACTCTCCACCTCCCCCCAGCCCTCAGCCCTAGGGCAGGCAATCCTTTTTCCAGTAACACAGTTTTGTTGTTGTTTTTTCTTTTTTTTTTTTTTTCCCCAAGTCGGCTACAATGGAGCACATTTAAGTTTTGAAAGTGCATTCCATTGGAAAGTTACACCCAGGACACATTAAGATTTGGGTGTTTCTTAAACTCTTCAGCGTCCCATTCAGAGATTATTGCATGGGAGTTGCCTCTGTGATGGTTGAGCTCATCCACCCCACACTGGTTTATCCTGAGCAAATTCTCCAAGGGTCCCACCTTTTGCTCCTGCTTAGAGGCTCCTGTCTGTGCTCCTCCCACCTCTGCCTGGGTCCGGCAAGAGACAGGGGCCTCAAGATGCCTGACTGCTTAAGACAAAGGGAAAGTGCCGTGCAGGCTACCGAGGCCTGAAATGTATCCTTTCCAAACACCCGCGGCCTAGTTTTATTCCTGCTGAAAGTGTAATGAAAGTTTTTGTTATAAAGAGGTTATGGTACCTCATTGTGGTTTTGATTTGCATTTCTCTAATGATCAGCGATGTGGAGCTTTTCTTCATGTTTGTTGGTCATATGTATGTCTTTTTTTGAAAAGTGTCCGTTCATGTCCTTTGCCCACTTTTTAATGAGGTTACTTTTAGCTTATAAGTTTAAGTTTTTTATAGATTCTGAAGATTAGACCTTTATCAGACGTGGTTTGCAAAAATTTTCTCCTGTTCTGTAGGTTGTCTGTCTACTTTGTTGATAGTTTGTTTCATTGTGCAGAAGCGCTTCAGTTTAATTAGGTCCCATTTGTCAATTTTTGTTTTTGTTGGAATTGCTCTTGGCATCTTTGTCATGAAATCTTTGCCAGGGCCTTTGTCCAGAATGGTGTTTCCTAGGTTATATTCCAGGGTTTTTATAGCTTTAGGTTTTACATTTAAGCCTTTAATGTATCTTGAGTTGACTCACATGAGGCAGGATGGCTATTATTTAAAAGCCAAAAAATAACAGGTGCTGGTACAGTTGCAGAGAGAAGAGGACATGTACATACCACAGGTGGGAATGTAACTTAGTTCAGACATTATGGAAAGCAATTTGGTGATTTCTCAAAGAACTTAGCCATTCAACCCAGCAATCCCATTACTGGGTATATACCCAAAGGAATAGAAATCATTCTACCAGAAAGACACGTGCACCGATGTGTTCATTGCAGCACTGTTCACAATAGCAAACGTGGAGTCAACCTAAATGCCCATCACTGGTGGACTGGATAAAGAAAATATGGTGCATATACACCATAGAATATGACGCTAAAGAAACTATGCACACACACACCATGGAATACGACGCTAAAGAAAATGTGGTGCACACACACCATGGAATACGACGCTAAAGAAAATGTGCACACACCATGGAATACGATGCAGCCATAGTGAAGTACAAGGGCACGTCTTCTGCAGCAGCGTGATGGAGATGGAGGCCACTCTCCATAGCAAACTAACACAGGAACGGAAAACCAAATACCAGAGGTTCTCACTTGTAAGTGGGAGTTAAATGATGAGAACACATGGACCCATAGAGGTGAACAACACACACTGAAGCCTACTTGAAGGGAAGGGTGAGAATCCAAAAACTACGTATCAGGTGCTGTGCCCATTATCTGGGTGACTAAGTAATCAGTACATCAAACCCATGTGACATACAATTCACCTACACGAATCTGCACTTGTATCCCTGAACCTAAAATAAAAGTTAAAAAGAAAAATAAAGAGGCTACAGTATAAAAGGCTGTTTGTGAGTTCCACTTGTGAATAAGCAGCCTACAACTGATATACACCGTCTATGCAAGGTGGTTTCACAAGAAAACTGAGCGTCTGGCGATCTTTGCTCCTTACTCTTCTTGCTTGCTTTTAATTATTTTAGAAATTCTATTAAAAATTTTTAATTTTGTTTTTAGGAAATAGGGTCTCTCTGTGTCACACAGGCTGGTATGCAGTGGTGCAATCATGGCTCACTGAAGCCTTGACCTCTCAGGCTCAAGCAATCCTCCTGTTTCAGCCTCTCAAGCAGCTGGGACTGCAGGTGCTCACCACCATGCCCAGCTAATTATTTTTTAAATTTTGTGTAGAGGTGGGGTCTCCCTACATTGCCCAGCCTGGTCTAGAACTGCTGGACTCAAGCAATCCTCCTGCCTTGGCCTCCCAAAGTGCCACCATGTGAACCACCATACTCGGCTTAATTTTTTTTATTGGTGAGCAATGATCGTATGTATTTCTGGAGTACATGTGATGTACAAAGATGCTTTTAATCTGAGTCTACAGTTTTCCTCATAAGTAGGTTTACATGAACCTTCACAAATACTTGTGCATGTGCACGCGCGCACACACACACACACACACAGAGAGAGAAACACGACAATGTGATGGTCAAGATGAAAATGACCATGGATTCTGCTGTTGACATCTTTTGATCTGG
This sequence comes from Theropithecus gelada, assembly GCF_003255815.1. Lineage (NCBI taxonomy): Eukaryota > Metazoa > Chordata > Mammalia > Primates > Cercopithecidae > Theropithecus > Theropithecus gelada. Next base: position 122,557,298 of record NC_037671.1, on the reverse strand, counting down.
GGCAGAATCAATGTGCTTTTTCTCTGCTGTAGCTTTGTTGATGCTGAGGTAAACGCACATGTTGAAAGCGTGTAAGCACAGAAGGTTCTGTCGATGAACGGTCAATCACCTTTGCATGTCTGCTCCCTCTTTGTGGGAAGTGCTTTAGGGCAGGTGAATATTCCTGAGTATTCCTCGGAGACACCCGTGTTCCAGAATTACAACCAAGACCTTTGCTTTCACGCCACGTCAGGAACATGTGTCCTCTGCTCTTTTCCTCTTAGCCTCAGGGGTGCAGACATTGGGCTGCGACATGTCTCAAGGAGACAGTTTTCCCCTTCAAGATCCCACGGATCCTTTCCGCATTCCCCATGAGTGTGCTGACCCTATGCAACTGCAAAGCTGTGAGGCCAAACCTGTGGCCTCTCCTCCCCATGCGGCCGTCTTGGGGGTCTGGTAAATACTGCTCATCTCCACCCTCAGAGCTGCCCTGGTGCAGGCTGCACCAGACCTGCCTCCCAACGCTGTTGAGAGGGGACTCCAGGGGTCGAAGTCCCCACAGATAGCCCGGTCAGTGCCGCCATCTCTTCCTCCTGCCCCATCACTTCTGAGGGAAGCATCTTCCCCTGCTCGGTACCTGCAGGCTGAGATCCCAGGCTCTGTCCAGGGTTGATGGACTGGGTTAGGGGCCAGCGTGAGTAGGGGCCAAGCTCCCGGCACACGTGACTCTGTGTCGGTTCCCATTTCTCTGGGAAGCATTTTTCCAACTCCCCATAGATGGACCCTGCCTTGTGTTCTCAATGCAACTCTCCCATGGGTGGGCGCTTTCCTGCCCCCACTCTCCGTCACCCTCTCCAAGGGGGGCTCTATGCACAGCTCCCTCCCCTAAACCCCTCTGCCCACCTTCTAGCTCCCGCTAGCCATTGTTTTATTATTCATCTAACAGTTACTCCAAAACACCTCAAATTAGCCATTTTGATTCTTCTATTGCATTAATTTAGGTTAATTCTTACAATAGCCCCATGAGGAATATGTTATTTCTGTCGCATCGCGGATGAGGAAACTGAAGCTCAGGGGAGGCTAGTGACTTTCCCAGGAACTACACAGGCAGTCAATGGCTGAGGCAGGCTGAGGGACATGGCCCGCTGTGCTTGCCAGCCTCAACACGATACACACTCCCAAAAAGCTTCACATTTCCTCAAAGATGAGGTCAGTAACACACTTCCCTGCAAATAAAAAATAATAATTAAATTTCGCTGACTACATGTTATGTGTCAGGGAATCTGCAAAGAGCTTCACCCATGTCCCGTCATTCTGGCATCAAAACAGTGAGCCGGGTGCCGAAATGGGCATCCCCACGCCACGCATGAGAACACGGAGGTACCCGAAAGCCAGGCAGCGGACATGCTGGGATTTACACAACCCTACCTCGGGCAAGAGTCCTACCCTCGTGCCATCAGCCTCCCCAGGTACACAGAGGTTGTGTAATCATTACCTACCCAGGCGACTCTTGAACTGAGCTAAGCTTTGGGTGGTATAAGATGCATTAACGTTTAGACATGCCAGGATTCCAGGTGAGGCAAGCACGTTCTCCTCCAATGAAGCCACGAAGCCCCACCCCACTCCTGAGAGGCCAGGAAGGAGACGGGGGCAGATGGAGAAGTCATCAAACAGCCCTCTGGACACAGCCCGGGAGCCCCGGCCAACACCATCCATCCCAAAGGCCAGCTTGGAAGTTCACACCCTCATTCTTCATCGAAAGAAAGCATGATTACTCTGGCAGGAGAGAAAGGCTTCCCAAAATCCAAACTGGCGAGACAATGGAATTCTTCATAAGAAAACTCCAGATGCCCCCGAGCTTGCTCTCCGGCAGAACGTCCTCAGCACTGTCTGGTCTGCGCTGTTGGATGAGACACACAACACAGCGCCCACGGCAAGGTCCAGAATCCCTGTGCTGCCACAGCCGGGCACGGGCTGGGGGACCTCAGACAGGGCCTCCATGATTCTGAGCCCCAGCTTCCTCATGGGAGACCCAGAAACAGGTAGTGAACACAGGAATGATTTGAAAATGTAGTGAGCATGTAGCATCTATCTCAGGGCTGGACACACAGCCTTCAGTCACTGAATATACGTACACACACATGCACACACACAGGCATGTGCACACACACACGTGTGCACACACACGAAGCACTATGGTATGTCAAGAAACACTCTGTCCAATACAACAGCTTGTAGAAATTTTAAGGTCATGACCCCTTCAAGAAACAACGAAAGCAATGGAACCACCAGCCAGAAAAACAAAAGGCCCTGTATATATAATAATCCAGTATGGAGCATTCGGGGAGCCTGGCGGCAGGTGGAGAATCTCCGTGAGAATGAAACGAGTCGATACCTTTAGTCACACGGCGCAGACCCCCGATGGGAACTGCAGAGGGCCTAGCAGAGGGGGCCCTGGGACGATTAAGGGGAGGCCGCAGGAGGCCCAACATCACTCAGAGTGAAGATCCTCAGCCTACAGTTTTCTCTTTAGCTACTTTCCTAGCACTTCCTTCGCAAACAGAGGCAGCCACCTGCACTCCTCTGCCTCGGGCACAGGCCTCCCGCCACTGCTTCTCCTCTGTCTCTCAAAACTTGTCTGTGCACAAAACCTGAGTGGAGGGGAAAGAACATACACGTGTGGAAAACTCTGTACTGTGCACAAGCATGCGTTAAATATACAGCCTCATTTGGCCTCGCGGAAACTCAGGGAGGCAGACAGTGTGTTCCCATCTTAGAGATGGGAGCAGCGAGGCTCAGTGAACATAAGTTACAGTGTGGCTGGTGTGGTGGAGCTGATATCACACATGGATGCCCCACTCCAGAATGTATCCTTCCCTCCATGTCTGCATCACCACCGGAGAGCAGCAGGCGTGAGAACAGTGGGACCTAGGGGAGCAGGGAGACTCGGACTCCTCACAGCCAGGTCTGCCGTGGTCCACACGCTTACCTTGGTTTCTCAGCTATATTGAGGGATAGTTGGTGTATGAGGCTGATCTCGCACTGCTATAAAGAAATGCTTGAGACTGGGTAGTTTATAAAGAAGAGGTTGCATTGGCTCACGGTTCTGTAGGCTATGCAGGAAGCATGATGCTACTCAGCTTCTGGGGAGACCTCAGGAAACTTACAATTATGACAGAAGGCAAAGGGGAAGCCAGCGCATCGTACATGGCTGGAGCAGGAGGAAGGAGGGAAAGCGGAGGTGTCACACACTTTTAAACAACCAGATCTCACGAGAACTCACTATCACAAAAACAGCACCCAGGGGATGGCACTAACCCATTCATGAGGGCTTCACCTCCATGACCCATTCACCTCTCACCAGGCCCCACCTCCAGCACTGAGGATTACAACTTGACATGAGATTTGGGTGGGGACACAGATCCAAATCATATCCATTGGTAAATGAAAATTGTTTGCATTCAAGGTGTACAATGTGATGTTTCGATATACGTATACATTGTGAGATGCTGACCCTAGTCCAGCTGCTTAATGTGTTCATCGCCTCACATAGTTATTGCATGTGTGTGCATGCATGTGGTGAGAATATAAGATCTACTCTCAGCAAATTTTAAGTATTCAATACATTATACATTAGTTTGAGATGTAGTCACTGCTCTGTACACTAGATTCTCAGAAACTGTTTATTTTATATGTGTAAGATGATAAATGTTTAGGCCTAAAGGCTTAGGCCTTTTCTCAATCAAAGAAAAAAACATGTCTTAAGGTCAGTTTATTAGTCTGACAGTTTCATTTGCTGAGTGTTTACTGTAGTTACGATTGCTTCCTGTTTTTTTCTTTCTTTCTTTTTCTTTTCTTTTCTTTTCTTTTCTTTTCTTTTTTTTTTTTTTTTTTTTTTGAGATGGAGTCTCACTCTGTCGCCCAGGCTGGAGTGCACTGGTGCGATCTTGGCTCACTGCAACCTCCACCTCCCAGGTTCAAGCAATTATCCTGCCTCAGCCTCCTGAGTAGCTGAGATTACAGGCGTCTGCCACCAGGCCCGGTTAATTTTTTGTATATTTAGTAGAGATGGTATTTCACCATGTTGGACAGGCTGGTCTCAAACTCCTGACCTCAGGAGATCCACCCAACTTGGGTCTCCAAAGTGCTGGGATTACAGGCATGAGTTACCACACTGGCCTCTTTTTTCTTGTTAAGGTGAAATTCACATAATATGAAAGTAACAGTTTTAAAGTATGCAATTCAATGGCACTTAGTACATTCACAATGTTGTTAAACTATCACCAAGCATATTCATCACCTCAGAAGAAAATATTGTACCCGATTAGCAGTCACCGTCATTTTCCCCTGCCCCCAGCCCCAGCAAATGCCAATCAGCATTCTGTCTCTATGGATTTACATTTTCTGTATATTTCATATAAACAGAATTATATCTATTGTGACCTTTGTGTTTGGCTTCTTTCACTTTGCACAGTGTTTTAGGGGATTATCCATGTTGTAGGTGTATCAGTATTAAATTACTTTTTACAGATGAGGAAAATGCGGCTGTATGTCCACGCCATGTTGTGCTTAGCCGTTTATCCATGGATGAACATTTGGGTTGTTTACATGTTTGGGCTACTGTGAATAATGCTGCTATGGACATTCAGGTATGGAACTATGTTTGTAGATCTGTTTTCGATTATTTTGGCTATATATCCCTAAGAGTGAAACTTTTGGATCAAAGTTAATCTTTCCTGAAGATTAACTTTCTGAGGAAATGTGAAGCTGTTTTCCACCAGCAGTGGTACACGGGGGTTCCAATTTCTCACAAATACTTCCCTTTTTAATTATTATTATCACCATCCCAGTGAGTGGCAGGTGGCACCCCAATGTGGTTTCCATTTTCATTTCTCTAATGACTGATGAGGTCGAGAGTTTTTTCATGTGATTTTTGGCCATTTGTATAACTTCTTTGGGGAAATGTCTATTCAAATTCACTGACTATTTTTGAGTTGAGTTCTTTGTCTTTTCGTTGTTGAGACACTAGACACTTATAAAATATATAATTTGCAAATATTCTTCCCATTCAGTCATACATCGTTTTACTTTCAAAAGTAAATAGTTTGCTTATGAGATTACACAAAAGTTTTTAATTTTATTTGAATAGAGACCAGTTTATCTAGTTTTGTTTGTTGTTGCTCATGCTTTCAGTGGCATATCTGAGAATCCATTGCTAAATCTAAGGTCTTGAAAATTTACCCCTATGTTTTTATCTAAGAGTTTTATAGTATTAGCCCTTACAGTAGGTCATCAATACATTTCTAAGTTGATTTGTGTATATAATGTGAGGTAGGAACCATTTCTTTCTTTGGTATGTAGAGATCCAGTTGTCCCAGGGCCACTTGCGGAAGAGCCTGCTCCTTCCTCATTCAATGGTCTTAAGACTCTGTTGAAATCAATTCACTATACATATGTATGTTTCTTTCTGGACTCTCAGTTATGCTCCGTTGGTCTCTATGTTTATCTGTATGTCCATGCTACACTATTTGATTACTGTAGCTTTGTAGTAAGTTTTGAAATCAAGAAGTATAAATTCTCCAACTTTGTTCTTCTTTTTCAATCTTGTTTTGAATTTTTAGAAGACACTGTAATTACATATGAATCTGAGTATAATTTTTTCTAATACTGCCAAAAACCACCCAACCATCAGAATTTTGATAGCAATTGTACTGAATCTGTGGATTACTGTGGGGCAGTATTACCATCTTTACAATATTAAGTAGGTGATGTCACCAATAAGGCAAAATAGAAGGTAACTAGCTCATATCCTCCCACCACAATAAGAATTCTGCATCCACGGTCACGTCTCTGCTGGAGCTTCAGGATTCGGGTAGAAGTTTGAAGCCCAACACTGTGGAGGGTCATTTTAGGAGTTTAGACCCACGCTCGGGTGGCTGGTCTGCTGAGCTTGCTCCCAGGCTCAAACCCAGAAATGACTCAGTCTTCCAAGGGGTTTGGCTACAGCCCCATTTTGGGCTTGAGGCTGTAATCCAAACCACCTGCCAAGGGATCTGGAAGGAATCACACACACTAGGGCCTTGGCAGAAGGGCTCATCTGCCTGCTAACATCAGTCTCAGTGGTGAACCTGACAGTTTCCCCGTGGTTCGGTCCCAGTGTCCCCCAGTTGAGGTGCCAGCTCACAGCTGCTTGCACAAGGACCCAGAGAGAGATTCACCCATCTATGGCAGCCCAGGTGTCTGAGACTGCCTGATAGGATTGCCAACCTGTCTCCCACAGCAGATCCTTAGGTGACCCAGTCTCAGCTCTGGCCCCTTCTGCTACAATCAGAGAACTATCCCACCTATACTGAGACATGCAGGGAGATTTGCATCCTTCTGAGGCAATGAGACCGGGCTCTCCAGCCTGCATGCCACAGCAGATCCTCAGGGGACCCTGTCTCAGCTTGGCCCCTTCTGATACAATCAGAGAACTATCCCATCTATACTAAGATCTGCAGGGAAATGTGCACTCCCCTGAGCCAGTGAGACCAGGATCTCCAGCCTGCATTCCACAGAAGATCCTCAGGGGGCCCAGGCTCAGCTCTGGCCCCTCCTGCTATAGTTGATGAACTATCTCATCGATGCAGGAACTTGCTAGACAACATGCATCACTCTAAACCAAGATCAGGCTCTCCAGCCTCTGTGCCGCAGCAGATTCCAAAGGGGCCCATTCCAAGCTCCAGCCCCTTCTGCTACAGTTATGGAATGATTTTATCTGTGCAAGAACTCCCTGGGAGATATATACCCACCTGAGCCAATGTGAAAGACCCATAAGCCTTCTTCCAACAGCAGATTTCTAGGGGACCCAGTCTCAATTTCAGCCACTCTTGCTGCACTTGGGAACCCAGCCCAACTGTGCAGAGACCTGTTTGGTGGCACATCCATCTGGGCCATTGACACAGTCTTCCAGACTCAGCTTCCTGGCCAGCATTCCCACACAGCCCAAGTACCTTCCCTGGGTCTTCCCCAAATTAATCTCAGGTGGAAAGCCATGTCAACCTCAGAGTCTTTACAAGACTTGTAGCAAGCCTAGACTTAGAGTGTCTTCTAGTGCAAATATGGTTGCAGTGGTCACAGGCTCAGGGAATTCAACAGTCAATCTACTTAGAATATACTTTTTCTACTTAGAAGAAGGACAGGCACAAACAAAACCAGACTGTGAAGACTAAAATAAATATGTAATCTTTCAATGTGCTGACATTACCACATATCCATAAGCATCAATGACACTCAGAAAAATGTGACTTCACCAAATAGACAGATCAAGGTGCCGGAGATCAACCCTAAAATGATGGAGATATGTAATCTATCAGACAATGAAGTAAAAATAGCTGTTTTAAGAAAGTTCAATGAACTTCAAGAAAATACAAAGAATCAATTCAGAAATTTATCAGAGAAAGTTAACAGAGAGATTGAAATAAATTTTAGAAAAAAAATCAAACAGAAATCCTGTGAAGAACAATGAATAATATGAGAAATGAAATAAACAGTATCAATAACAGAAATTGACCAAAGAGAAGAAAGAATCAGTGAGCTTGAAGACTAACTGTGGAAAAAAAAAGGAAAGAAAAGAGATGAAAAAGGTGAAATGGAATGAAGAAAGCTTTAGAGTTTCTATAGGATGACAGGCAAAAATCAAATATTCAGGTTATTGAAGATAAAGAGAAAACTGAAAAACAAAAAGGGGTAGAAACCTTATGCAGAAATATAAGGTTGGGTGCAGTCACTCATCCCTATAATACCAAGAGTTTGTGAGGCCAAGGCAGGAAAATCACTTAAGCCCGGGAGTTTGAGACCACCTTAGACAACACAAGTGAGTTCTTATGTCTCCAATCACTTTTTTAAAAATTAGTCAGGCATGATGGCTTATGCCTGTACTTCCAGCTATTCGGGAAGCTGAGGTGGAAAGATCCCTTGAACCTGGGAGAGTAAGGCTGCAGTAAGCCAGGATCTCTCCACTGCACTCCAGCCTAGGCAACAGTGAGATCCTGTCTTAAAATAATAATTATCATTATTACTTATTAATAATAATAGAAAACTTTCCAAATCTGGAGAAAGATATGAATATCCAGGTATAGGAAGGTCAAAAGTCACCAGTCAGTTTCCACCAAATTAAAAATACCCCAAAACATGCTACAAGTACACTCCAAGGTCAAAAACAAAGGTAAGCTCTTGAAAGTGAGAGAAGTGTGAGAGAAGAGTAGGAAATGGCATATAAGGAAGATCCAATATGTCTAGCAGCAGAGTTTTAAGCAGAAACTTTACAGGTAGGAAGGGAATGGGACAATATATTCAGAATGCTGAAGAAAAAATACTGCCCACCAGGAATACTAAACCCAGCAAATATGCCCTTTAAAAATAAAGGTGAGATAAAAACTTGACCAGAAAAACAAAAGCTGAGAAAATGTGTTGCTACCAAACATGTTCTATAGGAAATGCTAGAGGGGGTTCTTAAAACTGAAAGAAAATAATGCTAATGTGATTGCTACACTAATATGGCAATCGTGGTGTGTAAACTATTTGTGTATTTACTAAGAAGACTAAAAGGAAAAGCAATTGAAGTAAAAACGAATACAACAATATTTAAGAAATTGACAATATTAAAAATACAAATTGTGACATCAAGATTTAAAATGTGGTGGGAGAAGGGAGTTAATGTATACAGGTTTTCCTGGTTATTTCTTTCATTTGTGATAAAGTTAAGTTGGTATCAATTTTAAATAACTACTTATAATTATAGAATGCTTTTTGTAAGAATCATGGTAACCACAAAGCCAAAGCCTATAATCGGTACACTAAAAATAAAATGCAATGAATTAAAACATACAACCAGAAGAAACCACTTAACCACAAAAGAAGGCAGAAAAAAGCAGAAGAAAGGAAGAGAAGGGTTACAAAAGAACTAGAAAACAAGTAACAAAATGGTAGTTGAAAGTCCTTACCTATGAATAATAACATTGAATGTAAATGGAATAATTATCCATTTCAAAGACATAGAGTAGCTGAATGACTTTTTTTAAAAGAAGAATCAGCTATGTGCTGCCTACAAGAAACTCATTATATCTATAAAGTCACACATAGACTGAGAGTGAAAGAATAAAAAAAGATATTTCATGCAAATGCAAACCAAAAAAAGAGCAGGAGTAACTGTACTCATATCAGATAAAATAGATCTTAAGTCAAAAACTGTAGAAAGAGTCAAAGAAAATTATGATAAAGGGAATTTATCAATTCAGCCAGAGGAAATAAATAAATAAGCACTCAACACCACAGCATGCAAATATATAAAGCAAATACCAATAGAACTACAGGGAGACATAGATTGCAACACAATAATAGTTGGATAGTTCAACACCCCACTTTCAACAGGGGACAAATCATCCAGGCAGAAAACCAATGAAGAAACATTGGAGATAAATTACACTCTAGATCAAAGGGACCCAACAGACATTTACAGAATATTTTATCCAACTGCTGAAGAACTTATATTCTTCTCCTGAGCACATGGAACATTCTTCAGGATAGACCACATGTTAGGCAATAAAACAAGTCTCAGGAAATTTAAAACAGTTGAAATCATATCAAGTATCTTTTCTGACCACATGGAATAAAACTGGAAATCAATAACAAGAGGAACTTTCAAAACTGTACAATATGTGGACATTAAACAACATGCTCACGAATGACTAATGGATCAATAAAGAAATTAAGAAAGAAATTACAAAATGTATTAAAACAAACAAAAATGGAAATACACCCACATCAAAAGCTATGGGATATTTTTAAGAGGGAACTTCACAGTGATAAATGTCTATATCAGAAAAGTAGAAAGACTTCAAATAAACAACTTAACAATGCACTGCAGGAACTAGAAAAGTAAGAATAAACCAAAAGCAAAATTAATAGAAAGAAAGATGTAATGAAGTACAGAAGAGAAATAAATAAAATTGAAACTAAAATAATACAAAATATCAACAAAACAAAATGTTAGTTTTTTGAAAAGATACACAATTTGACACTCTTAGCCAGACCGAGTGAAAAAGAGAGAAAACCCAAATAAATAAAAGCAGAGATAAAAACGGAAATATCACAATTGATTCCACAGAAATTCTAAAGATAATTAGAAACTAAGCAACTACATGCCAACAAATTGGAAAACAATGGTAAGAAATGAATAAATTTCTACACACATAAAACCCACAAATATTGAACCATCAAGAAATCACCAATAATAAGTAACAACATTAAAGCACTAATGAAAAATCTCCCATCAAAAGAAAAAGCCCTCAAGACCTGATGGATTCACTGCTGAATTCTGTCAAACACTTAAATAGGAAGTAATACCAGTTATACTCAAGCTATTTCAAAAAATTGAAAAGGAGGAAATGCTTTCAAACTCATTCCGTAAGGCCAGCATTATCCTGTTGCCAGATCAGACAAGGACCCACACATATACACACACACACACACACACACACACACACAAACTATAGGCCAATAACCCTAATACACATGGATGCAAAACTTCTCAACAAAACACTAGCAAACTGAATTTAACACCACATTAAATAGATCATTTACTGTAATAAAGTGGGATTCATTACAGGGATGTAAGGATGGTTCAACATGTGCAAATCAATATGCATGACATAGCACATCAACAGAATTGAGGACAAAAACCATATGATCATTTCAATAGATGTTGAAAGGTATTTAATAAAATTCAACATCCATTCTTGATTTTTAAAAAACTCTCAACAAATAAGGTATAGAAGGAATGTACTTCAGCACAAGAAAGTCCATATATGACACACCCACATTTAATATCATAGTCAACAAGGAAAAATGGAAAAAGGAAATCGGCCCTCTCATGTTTATTACGACCAGAACAGCACGGTACCAACACTAAAACAGACATGTGGACCAATGGAATAAAATGATGAATTCAGAAATAAATCCACGCATTTATAGCCACCTATTTTTGGCAAAGACACCAGGAACATACATTGGGGAATGGACAGTCTCTTTGATAAATACTGCCGGGAAAGTTAGACATGCAGAAAAATGAATCGGGACCCCCCTCTTTTATCATATACATACATCAAATCGAAATGGATTAAAGACTTAAATGCAAGACTCAAAATGATAGAACTACTACTAAAAAATAATAGGGAGAAAAAATTCCAGGACATTGATCTGGGTAAAGATTTTTTGGTAAGACCTTAACATTACAGACAACTATAACAAAAATAGAAAAATAATATATATATCAAACCAGAAAGCTTCTACACAGCAAAAGAAACAATCAACAAAGTGAAGAGACAACCCACAATATGGGAGAAAATATTTGCAAACTACCCATCCAACAAGGGATTGGTAACCAGAATATATGAGAAACTCAAACAACCCAATTAAAAGCTGGGCAAAAGACCTAATAGACATTTCTCAAAAGAAATGGCCAACACATATATGAAAAAAGGCTCAACATCACTAGTCATTATGGAAATGCAATTCAAAACCACAAGAAGATATTATCTGACCCTATTTAGAATTATCACCAAGACAAAAAATAGCAAATGCTGATATGAGAAGGTGGAAAAAGAGGAACACTCATACACTTGGTAGGGATGTAAAGTAGTACACCCACTAGAGAAAACAGTATGGAGGTCCCTCAAAAAACTAAACTAGAACTACGTTTGGTATGGTCCAGCAGTCTTACTGCTGGATATACACCCGATGGAAAGGAAATCAGTATATCAAAGAGACATCGGCCCTCTCATGTTTTTTACAACACTACTCACTAAACAGTCGAGACATGGAATCAACCTAAGTGTTCATCAACAGGGGAATGGACAAAGAAAATGTTGTATATCTACACAATGGAATACTAGTCAGCCATAAAAAGGAATTAAATCCTGTCATTTGCAGCAGGATGGATAGATCTGAAGATCATTTTGTTATGTAAAATAAGCACGACACAGAAAAACAAATATTGCATGTTCTCATTCGTATGTGGGAGCTAAAAAAGTGGGTCTTGTGGATGTTGAGAGCAGGATGGTGGATGCCAGTTGCTCGGGTGGAATGGTGGAGAGGAAGATGAAGGGGAGCTGGTTAAGGAGTACAAAAATACAGTCAGAAGGAATGAGCTATCACATGCAGTATTGTAGGAAAATTAAACTTAATAGTTTATTGTACATATCAAAATAGCTGGAAGAATTGTAATGTTCTCAATACAAAGAATACAAAAATGTATGAGGTCATGGGTATCCCGATTACCCTGACTTTATCATTACACATTTTATACAGATATCAAAATATCACATATAACCCAAGAATACTACAGATATTATAATCAATTAGAATTAAATCTTCCAAACTATACACAGAGGGTATCTTTCCATTTATATAGGTTTCCTTTAATTTATTTGGCATTGTTTTTCTGTTTTCATAGTACAAGTCTTCAGCCTCCCAAGTTAGATTTATTACGAGGTATTTTATTGTTTTGTATGTTATTGCAAATGGTATTGTATTTTTAACTTCCGTTTTAAATTGTTTCTGTCTGTTAAACAGACGCACAACTGATTTCTGTGTGTTGATCTTGTTCTCTGAAAGTTTGCCAAATTTTCTACTTTTTTAAAATCCAGAATAAGTATGGCCTGAGACAAGGGAGAAGGTTTGTGTATTCATGATGCATGTTAGTCACATGTATGTTGCTTGCGTATATAGCATTCAGTAATCAATACATAAATATAAATAATGCATATCTCCATTTTAACAACTGTAATTTATTCCTAAAGCCATATTTTAAAATAATTACATTTTTAAATGGGAAAAGTCGTATGAAGAATTCTGTCCCACCTCAAGATAACTAAACAATTTTTCAGTAGAAAAATAAATCTAAAAACAGAAAAAAATAATAAATATTTTAAAAGTAAATAAATCGTACGTAAAGCGAAGCGCAATTGAGTTTTGTTGCACTAATACTTTCTTCCTCTCTCTACACCATTTTGTTTGCAGAATCGACCTTTTGAAGGTTCCTGGTTTCCCTGCAGTGAAGCTGTCACTCAACCAGAGTCAGGGCCCAGGAGAGACAGCAGGGAGGGCGCAGGCGCGCAGGGAGGGCTGGGCATGCGCTCGGCGGGGCCTCGGGCTCCGCGGGAGGCGCACGGGCGGGCTCGCCGGGACTGAACGCACTCAGCTTCCCAGGGACGCGCCGACCCAAGCCCTGCAGTCCACGCGCGTCTGGGGTGTCCGCTGAAAGCCAGAAAGTTGAAGATCACTTCCCATCCTGCTTCTGCTGTGCTTTGGGGTTGAAAAAGCCATTATGTGGTAAAAAGTGTCTGAAAAGTGGCAAAAGTCTTCAAGGGCCTGAAAATGACCGAGACAGGAACTGAGAAGCTGGCAGGAGGTCCTGCTACGGCTGCAGGGTCGGCGGGTGTCCTGGGTGGGCCACGCGGCAGGGACGGCCGTGGCTCCACGCCCACCCTACCCGTGAGGGGCCAAGCGCAGACTCGGGGGAGCCAGAGGGGCCGGGCCCCTGAGCGAGGGCTGGGGAAGGGTGAATCGAGGGCCCCTGTGGGACTGCACGGGGCGGGGGGAGCTGGGGGCCGGGACCTCTCGGCACAAATGCCCACACGGTCCCCAAAACTAACGCCGGTTGCGTGGGCCGCAAGCTGCCCTGGACCCGCAGCTCACTCCGCTGGGCACAGGGCTGACACCCGGGCGAAGCAGGGGTGTCCAGGCTTGCTTCAGCCCCTCCCCTGGGCCCCCAGACTGGTGGCTCCAGAAGGAGCTTCCTAAGAGGGTGGGAAGCACCAGGGCAGTACCTGCCCTGGGCTAAGGGCCTCGTCTGGGTGATCTCAGCCCTCAGCAGGGCCCTCCCGTTTGGGTATTGGCAGCCCACAGGGCTGTGGCCATGGAGCTGAGTGGCAGCTCCTGGATCACCCCACACCTGCGTTCCTCAAGGCCTAGGCACTACTTGCTCCATGGTCAAAAGCATCACTTTGTGAAACTCAGGCTGAGCAAAGCTGGCCTAAGATTTTTTGGTCCTCCAGGAATGATGGAAGGAGCCCCTTCCCGCCATGTAGCCTACAGCTGGGACACGCAGCAGCCAGTGAGTTGGTCACGGTTTGAGGGCCTCTCTCCTCCCGGCAATCTCAGATCCCAAGCTTGGGTACTTGGGAATGAAGATGTATTATTTCACCCACCGACTCGTTCCACACGACCAAGGCCTGTGCCTGCCCTGAGGGCGAGCTGGTTGAGCCTGGTACAGTTGACTCTCAGAGCGTGGGCCTGGGCTGAACCTTTCCCTGTGAGCAGCAGCGGCAGCAGCGTCTAGAACGATGGCCCTCCCTGTCCACGGTGGAAGGTGCGGAGCTCGGGTGGTGTGCTGGCAGCTGCTCGCAGAAGGGAGATGGAGGGGCACAGAGCAGACCCTCGCACGGAGTCATTGAGGTCCAAGGACACCTTCCTCCCAGGTCAGCTCACAAAGGACCAGAGATTAATCCTTGGAGACAACCATTCTGATGTGTCTAAGGCCATCGACAGGGAACATGGCTGTCAGGAAACCTCAACTTTTTGATAAATGACAACAAAACCTGAATGCACGAGAAATGTATCTAATTTGATGCCTGACTTCTAAGCATCCTTATTCAATACAGTTTATGTATTTTTTGTTTCATGAGTAAAATGTGCATTGAGCTTCCTCCAATAGCTGTCCATAGACCAGCCACTACCATTGCCATCATTATTTTGTTTCTAAACTTTTCATTTACACATGTAGATCTAGCTCTTTCCTCCATATTGATGAAATGAAACTCACCCATTTCACAACTCAAAGCCAGGGCCTTCAGTTCACAGCCTGTTGCCTCAGATGGCCTTTCCTATATCTTATTGCTTCACTGTCTGACTCACTCCAGCGTGTTTCAGCCAAATATACTTGTTTTTATTCATCTCGCTCTCTTTTCCTCCCTCCCCCACACTCCCCCTCTGTCTCTTTGTCTCTTTTTCTCTCCCCAGTCCCTCCCTCTCTTCCCCTTTCTCTCTGGATGCCCTCTCTCCCTCTCTCCCTGTTTTTCTTCTCTGAGTCTTTCCTGTGTCTGGCTCCATACTACTCAGAAATCCCAACAAGAACAGCTGGAACTGCTAAAGAAACCCCAGCATCCTGTGCTGCTGCCGTTGCCTCCTCCAACTGGTGAGCCCGATTGGCCCGTTTTTAGACAGTGCTATGGTTGGAAATGGGCCCTTCCTCTGGGGTCTGCTACTTCCCTCCGCCTGACTCAGAAGAATGAGTCAAGAGGGAAGAACATTTCATATTAGGGAGAGGGTCCCTTGTGCTGTTGCCTTTTTCTGAATCATTTCAATCATGTTTGCCAAATTCCCTACAAAGTTCTGTTCCCTCGTTTGACAATGAGCAGAGGCAGGAGAGATGAATTGCTAAATGGTTGTATCCCACACCGCGCTGGGAGGCTCAGCAGAACAGAGACCTGTGTCAAGCAGGGCTTCCTTCTCCACCAGGCCCTTCAGCCTGCATTTTAACCTGTGACTTGTGAGGAGATAGCCCGTGATCACACCGCAGGCCTGCTTACATTAGAGGAGGCAAAATGCCAATTCCTTCTACCCCTTTCCCCCCAGTAGAAACCCTGCTAATTCTTTTTAAAAAAGGGAGAGAGATCATGTATAGAAAACCTTTTTTACAATTTATTTCCTGTTGTTAATCTTTAAAAATGAGGTTCTAGCTAAGTGTAGGGTTTCAGTGGTGAAATTTTGACCATGTGAACACATAAATAAATATTTACAGTCTTTGGCAAAACACATGACGTTTCATCAACCTATAGGATAAATTTGTTTAGAAAAACATAAATAACTTACAAAAAATATGGTACATTCTAAATATTCACATCATCATCATTCCCACACCATTGTACGGTTGACCCCGCAACACGGAAACAGAAAACCTGCACGCTGTTGACAGTCGCTACATTTAATGAAGTCTCCCAACGCTTCGTTGGTCTCGGGAATACAGCTCCACACAAAAAAGTAAAAAGTGCAGCAAAACAACAATACAACGATCAACCTCAAAGGAAACAACAAAAATAATTTTATCAAAATGCAATGTGTACATTAAGACTAAAGTTATGGATCGTTCCCATTTGGCATAGAAATGTGATGACTATTAACAGAAAGGGGAAAAAGATTTGCCCCCTATCAGATAGACAGACTTCTCTTACTAAACCCCTTACGTGGAGTGGGATGAGCGACTATTTCCTGCAGAAAGATCATGCAACTTAAAGAAAAAAAAAAAAAACCAACAAACAAAAAACAAAAACAAACTTGTGCATATCACACATGACTGATTACTGGGTGTGCCTGGCAAGACTAAATACTGATTCGTTTTCAGCATTTGAATTAAAAGAATTCCATATACAGCAGATAGATAACAGTAACAAGTATTGAACTAAAATCACTGGCAACATTATATATTAAGGTTCCGTCATAAACTCCTCATTGTTCTCTATTTATTCTGTTACAGCTTCTAGCATGCTTCATCATGACAACCTAATATTATAAAGCCTCATATTTTCACAGGATTATATACTTGTTAGATGTTTGTTTCTAGAAATTATGCTACATATGTGTTACTAGGCATATTTAAAATAAGTTATTGGTAAGTGGAGCTGCATTCTATATTCATTTAATAAATATTAACAACATTTATAACTGGAACCTTAATGAAATGTATTATCAAATTAGGTAAAAGCAACTTGTCTGCAGTTACCAAAGCCTAGATACGAGTTAGATGTGCCTTTTCCGGCCTGTGCTTCTGCTCTGCCTCCTCTCAGGCAGCAAAGCTGGGGAAAGAAGCTCAGGCAGGAGCCTCCCCGACACCACAGCAGCACAAGCAGCAGCTGAAGCGCAGCACTTTGCTCTGCTAACCTTTTACTTAAATGAGGTTTTGCCAAATCCACATCTGGAACCGCGTCACACCCATTTTGCAAGGATATTTGTTCTTTGATGAAACTGCATCTCTACTGCACATGAGGGCTTTCATTGTAGGACAAGAGGAGAGTTCGTTTATTTTTATAACTATTTTACATGTTCCAATTAGTTAATTGGTAGCTTATGTCATTTGCTATGCCTGTTGTCTTCTAATCTCTCCTTATTATAACATTACTTCAAATTTGAATTGAACCTTCTTTATAATTGATTTAATGGGATTTGTGTGTCATTGTAGAGCAGCTCTAATTCAAGAATAGTGACAACTTTAAGCACCAAAAGTAGTTCAGCAATATTTTTCATGCTTAATTTATCATAATGGCTTATGCACAATATTCCCTTCAACTCCATATACACATAAATACAATAAGTAATTACATTTTATATGTAAACGTCATTCTTTTTAAACAAACAAGAAAAAGCAATGTAATGGCATGCCCAATTTTCACTCCACATAAAATCTCGTATATCACCAAACTGGTTTCCTCTAGTGGGTTAGATGTTCATCTCTAAGTTCCACTTATATTTATCCTCTGAAGGCACTTGGGTTTGGGTTTGCTGGCAAGAGGTGAGGAACCATCAGAGTTAAGGTCAAAGGACAGGAGGTGCTGCTGGAGAGAGAAGCCGCAAGGACCACGATGAACTGAGGTGTCTGGGGACCATGGCATGCACGGGGCATTGCCGGAAATGCAGCAAATCTTGTTTAAACATCTACAAAAAGAAAAAAAGCAATAAACAGAGTTAGGATGACTGGGCCATGGGTAGTGTTTTATTTTGTTTCACCTAGAACCTGAAATATAACTACTTTAATTAAAAATGAGAGCTACCATATGGATGGATGGATGGATGGGTGGATGGATGAGATGGATGAGATGGATGGATGAAATGGATGGGTGGATGGATGGGTGGATGGATGAGATGGGTGGGTGGGTGAATGAGATGGATGGATGGATGGATGAAATGTATGGATGGATGGATGAAATGGGTGGGTGGATGGATGGGTGGATGGATGATGAGGTGGGTGGGTGGCTGGATGAGATGGATGGATGGGTGGATGGATGAGATGGATGGATGGATGGATGGATGAGATAGATGGATGGATGAGATGGATGGATGAGCTAGGTGGATGGATGGATGAGATGGGTGGGTGGATGAGATGGATGGATGGATGGATGGGATAGATAGGTGGGTGGGGGATTAGATGGATGGGTGGCTAGATGGGTGGATGGATGAGTGGATGGGTGGGTGGCTGAGATGGATGGATGGATGGATGGATGGATGGATAGGTGGGTGCATGGATGGATGAGTAGGTGGGCGAGTGGATGAAATAGATGAGTGGATGAGATGGGATAGATGAGTGGGTGGGGGTGGATGAAATAGATGGGTGGATGGGTGGATGGATGGATGAGATGGATG